>NC_069505.1:361060027-361361711 GCF_027579735.1 Bombina bombina | reverse complement strand
TTTTTTTTAAAGTGATGCACTTGTCTGAAATACTGTATGGCAGCAGTTTTGCAAGAATGTTATCAATTTGCAAGAGCATGCTTGCCATGTAGTGCTTCAGACACCTACCTTGGTATCTCTAAACAAAAAAACAAAAAAAAACTGATCATAGAAGTAACTTTTCGTAAAATCTAAATCGCAAAATAGACATTTTAGGTTTCATTTCCATAATGTTTTTAAACATTCAGATCATACAAGTCTTTTCCCATCTGATGCTATTTTGGTTGGGGAATAAAATGTGATTTTAATTACATTGTACTTAGATTTTATCTCCTAAATTTTATAGTTTTGCTCCAGAATATCACATTTTTTAATAATGTCAAATGTCTTTTAACTGTCATATAATTTCTCAGCTGAAATAAATCTAATATTGATCTGATATATTGTGTGGCCAGTCATGTATTTTTTAAATTGTCTAATAAACAAAAATTCCTATACTTAAAAAGGTTACATTTTGCAGAGATCAGCAGTTTTCTAAGATTGCTAAATACCTGGCAGTAACATACGGTTTCTGACAAAAATTCCCTCTGTGTACATTTCTGTATTTGATGATTGTCCTGTACTTGCAACATACTTTTGCTGCATCTGCTAAAACTAAAGCTTTGTCTTGGCTTTTATTGTGTGTTTAATCCAACCATTTATCTTCTGTCATTTAGACGTAATTCCTTCCTAAAGAAGCTTTAGCTGTTTGTCTTTCTTTCTTTGCGGTGTAGATAATGCAGAAGTGATTGGCAAAGGTTAATGTTTTTTATAAGACATTCTTCAGCTCATTCTAAAGTTGTTTAATTGATTTTCTGGGCTGGACAGTTTTAGTAAATATTATTTTATAAAAATGTTTACATTTGCAATATTTTTATTGTTTATAAATTATCAGCTAGTTAGTCTGGTCACGCAGATCTGTTAATAAACATCATAAATAAATAGCACACCCAAATTCAAGGCATTTTTTTTTTAATAACTGTGCAAAAGAAATGCACTTGCTAAAAACATAGGTTCTCAGAAATCCAGGACACATCCTGAGAAGAGAAACCAAGTTCAATTTATTATTCACAAACCAGAGACCTCCACACCCCAGCTCCGGGTTCCAAATAGTGTTCAACTCTTGACTAATAGTGAGGTGCAATTTCGCTAACTTCACGTGTCAAGTCATTAAACATAGATAAAAGTGTCAATGTCCCAGTTAATTAATAAGATTTTAGGTAGTGGCTTCTTCGCAACCTTGATGTCACGGGCACTTTAAAATTCTATGTGCAAGCTACAAAATCTTTCAGACTTTATTCTGCCTTGTTTGTCCATTTTTCTGGACTTTGCACAGATCATAAAACTATAGTTACTTAGCCAATTGTCTTAAAGGGACAGTCTTCACCAGAATTTTTATTGTTTAAAAATATAGATAATCCCTTTATTACCCATTCCCCAGTTTTGCAAAACCAAAACAGTTATATTAATACACTTTTTACCTCTGTGATTACCTTGTATCAAAGCCTCTGCATACTGCCCCCTTATTTCAGTTCTTTTGACAGACTTGCATTCTACCCAATCAGTGATGACTCCTAGGTAACTCCATCCGTCAGCACAATGGTATATATATGTCACACATGAACTAATGCCCTCTAGTTGTGAAAAATGTCAAAATGCACTGAGATAAGAGGCAGGCTTTAAGGGTTTAGAAATTAGCATATGAGCCTTCCTAGGTTTAGCTTTCAACTAAGAATACCAAGAGAACAAAGAAAAATTGATGATAAAAGTAAACTGGAAAGGTCTTTAAAATGACATGCCCTGAATCACAATAGTTAATTTTGACTAGACTGTCCCTCTTAAGCCTTAGTTCCGAATGCATATTTGGTTGTGGGAAGTCTGTCCCTGAGCACATTACTGCTCATTCCACCAGAGCAGTTGCCACTTCTTGGGCCTTCCATAATGAGGCTTCCATAAAGCAGATATATGTAAAGCAGCTATTTTCTTTACACACTTTCAGAAAATGTTACCACTTTGAAATGTATGCTTATTCTGAGGCTGCTTTTGACAGGAAAGCAATGCAGGCCACAGTACCTGATCAGTAACAAACCTGCATTAACTGTACAGATGGTAATGGGCGTCCACAATCCATCATGCCTGGGAATTACTCTTCCCTGCCACTAGTAGGAGTAGGCAAAGATTTCCAAACCCCAAGAGCTCTATAAAACCCCTCCAACCTTACTGGTAACTAGTGTTGTCTTTGCTTCTGCTGGAGGAAGGAAGATGTGCATATTATTGTTCAGTGAGAGGAGTTTTCAGACTGAGTTGAGGCCCATTTCCCCTCAGAGAGCACAATTTGTTGGAGGGATGTAATTTGGAGTATGGTTAGTGACATATTTCTTTTGCATGGTGTACCGAGTCCACGGATTCATCCTAACTTGTGGGATATTGTCCTTCCTGACAGGAAGTAGCAAAGAGAGCACCACAGCAGATCTGTCTATATAGCTCCCCCCTTAACTCCACCCCCCAGTAATTCTCTTTGCTGGCTTTAAGCAGGAAGAGTAAAGAGAAGAGGTGTTAAACTGTTAGTTGTATTTTATCTTCAATCAAGTGTTTGTTATTTTTAAATGGTACCGGTGTTGTACTATTTACTCTCAGGCAGGACATAGATGAAGATTTCTGCCTGGAGGATGATGATCTTAGCATTTGTAACTAAGGTCCACTGCTGTTCCCACAGAAGCTGAGGAGTACAGGAAAACTTCAGTGTGAGGAATGGTTTCTTGCTATACAGCAATGAGGTATGTTCAGTCATATTTTCTGCAGAGACTATGTTAACTCAGAAAGGCTGACAGTGTCCCCATTAGGGGAAGGGTAAGCAGTAATCCTAGTGTTATCAGAGGTTTTTACTAGCTTGCATAAAGGGTTCATTTCTCTTGTTAAGTGTATCCAGTCCACGGATCATCCATTACTTGTGGGATATTCTCCTTCCCAACAGGAAGTTGCAAGAGGATCACCCACAGCAGAGCTGCTATATAGCTCCTCCCCTCACTGCCATATCCAGTCATTCTCTTGCAACTCTCAACAAAGATGGACTTAGTAAGAGGAGAGTGGTGTATTATAGTTAGTTTTTTAACTTCAATCAAAAGTTTGTTATTTTTAAATGGTACCGGAGTGTACTGTTTCATCTCAGGCAGCATTAGAAGAAGAATCTGCCTGTGATTTCTATGATCTTAGCAGAAGTAACTAAGATCCATTGCTGTTCTCACATATTCTGAGGAGTGAGGTAACTTCAGAGAGGGAATGGCGTGCAGGTTTTCCTGCAATAAGGTATGTGCAGTTAATATTTTTCTAGGGATGGAATTTGCTAGAAAATGCTGCTGATACCGGATTAATGTAAGTATAGCCTTAAATGCAGTGATAGCGACTGGTATCAGGCTTATTAATAGAGATACATACTCTTATAAAAGTGTAATATAAAACGTTTGCTGGCATGTTTAATCGTTTTTATATATGTTTGGTGACAAAACTTATTGGGGCCTAGTTTTTTTCCACATGGCTGGTTTGATTTTTGCCTAGAAACAGTTCCTGAGGCTTTCCACTGTTGCAATATGAGTGGGAAGGGCCTATTTTAGTGCTTTTCTGTGCAGATAAAAATACTGACACAGACATTCAGCTTCTTCCTGCATGATCCAGGACATCTCTGAAGGGCTCAAAAGGCTTCAAAGTTGTGTTTGAGGATGGTAACAATCACAGTAGACTGTGGCAGTTGTTGTGACTGTGTTTAAAAAACGTTTTTGTCATTTATTATTCTGTTTTTGTTATTAAGGGGTTAATCATCCATTTGCAAGTGGGTGCAATGCTCTGCTGACTTGTTACATACACTGTAAAAATTTTGTTAGTGTAACTGCCTTTTTTTCACTGTTATTTCAAATTTTGTCAAAATTTGTTTCTCTTAAAGGCACAGTAACGTTTTGTATATTGCTTGTTAACTTGCTTTAAAGTGTTTTCCAAGCTTGCTAGTCTCATTGCTAGTCTGTACAAACATGTCTGAAACAGAGGATACTTGTTCATTATGTTTAAAAGCCATGGTGGAGCCCCATAGGAGAATGTGTACTAAATGTATTGATTTCACCTTAAACAGTAAAGATCAGTCTTTATCTATAAAAGAATTGTCACCAGAGGGGTCTGTCGAGGGGGAAGTTATGCCGACTAACTCTCCCCACGTGTCGGACCCTTCGCCTCCCGCTCAAGGGACGCACCCTAATATGGCGCCAAGTACATCAGGGACGCCCATAGCGATTACTTTGCAGGACATGGCTGCAATCATGAATAATACCCTGTCAGAGGTATTATCCAGATTGCCTGAATTGAGAGGCAAGCGCGATAGCTCTGGGGTTAGACGAGATACAGAGCGCGTAGATGCTGTAAGAGCCATGTCTGATACTGCGTCACAATATTCAGAACCTGAGGACGGAGAGCTTCAGTCTGTTGGTGACGTCTCTGAATCGGGGAGACCTGATTCAGAGATTTCTAATTTTAAATTTAAGCTTGAGAACCTCTGTGTATTGCTTGGGGAGGTATTAGCTGCTCTGAATGACTGTGACACAATTGCAGTGCCAGAGAAATTGTGTAGGCTGGATAAATACTATGCAGTGCCGGTGAGTACTGTTGTTTTTCCAATACCTAAAAGGCTTACAGAAATTATTAGTATGGAGTGGGATAGGCCCGGTGTGCCCTTTTCCCCACCTCCTATATTTAGAAAAATGTTTCCAATAGATGCCACTACACAGGACTTATGGCAGACTGTCCCTAAGGTGGAGGGAGCAGTTTCTACTTTAGCGAAGCGTACCACTATTCCGGTTGAGGACAGTTGTGCTTTTTCAGATCCAATGGATAAAAAAATTAGAGGGTTACCTTAAGAAAATGTTTATTCAACAAGGTTTTATTTTACAGCCCCTTGCATGCATTGCGCCTGTCACTGCTGCGGCGGCATTCTGGTTTGAGGCCCTGGAAGAGGCCATGTATATAGCTCCATTGACTGAAATTGTTGACAAGCTTAGAACTCTTAAGCTAGCTAACTCATTTGTTTCTGATGCCATTGTTCATTTGACTAAACTAACGGCTAAGAATTCCGGATTCGCCATCCAGGCGCGTAGGGAGCTATGGCTCAAATCCTGGTCAGCTGATGTGACTTAAAAGTCTAAATTACTCAACATTCCTTTCAAGGGGCAGACCTTATTCGGGCCTGGTTTGAAAGAAATTATTGCTGACATTACTGGAGGTAAGGGTCATACCCTTCCTCAGGACAGGGCCAAATCAAAGGCCAAACACAAATTTCAAGACAGGTGCAGCATCAACTTCCTCTGCTTCAAAACAAGAGGGAACTTTTGCTCAATCCAAGCAAGCCTGGAAACCTAACCAGTCCTGGAACAAGGGCAAGCAGGCCAGAAAGCCTGCTGCTGCCTCTAAGACAGCATGAAGGAGCGGCCCCCTATACGACAACGGATCTAGTAGGGGGCAGACTCTCTCTCTTCGCCCAGGCGTGGGCAAGAGATGTTCAGGATCCCTGGGCGTTGGAGATCATATCTCAGGGATATCTTCTGGACTTCAAAGCTTCTCCACAAGGGAGATTTCACCTTTCATGATTATCTGCAAACCAGATAAAGAAAGAGGCATTCCTAAGCTGCGTACAAGATCTCCTTGTAATGGGAGTGATCCATCCAGTTCCGCAGACGGAACAAGGACAGGGGTTTTATTCAAATCTGTTTGTGGTTCCCAAAAAAGAGGGAACCTTCAGACCAATTTTGGATTTAAAGATCCTAAACAAATTCCTCAGAGTTCCGTCATTCAAGATGGAAACTATTCGAACCATTTTACCCATGATCCAAGAGGGTCAGTACATGACTACAGTGGACTTAAAGGATGCCTACCTTCACATTCCGATTCACAAGAATCATCATCAGTTCCTGAGGTTTGCCTTTCTAGACAGGCATTACCAATTTGTAGCTCTTCCATTCGGGTTGGCTACAGCCCCAAGAATTTTTACAAAGGTTCTGGGCTCACTTCTGGCGGTCCTAAGACCGCGAGGCATAGCGGTGGCTCCTTACCTGGACGATATCCTGATACAGGCGTCAAGCTTTCAAATTGCCAAATCTCATACAAAGATAGTTCTGGCATTCCTGAGTTCGCATGGGTGGAAAGTGAACGAAGAAAAGAGTTCTCTATCTCCTCTCACGAGGGTTTCCTTCCTAAGGACTGTAATAGATTCTGTAGAAATGAAAATTTACCTCACGGAGTCCAGGTTATCAAAACTTCTAAATGCTTGCCGTGTTCTTCACTCCATTCCGCGCCCCACGGTGGCTCAGTGCATGGAAGTAATCGGCTTAATGGTAGCGGCGATGGACATAGTGCCATTCACGCGCCTGCATCTCAGACCGCTGCAATTATGCATGCTCAGTCAGTGAAATGGGGATTACTCAGATTTGTCCCCTCTACTAAATCTGGATCAGGAAACCAGAGATTCTCTTCTCTGGTGGTTATCTCGGGCCCATCTGTCCAAGGGTATGACCTTTCGCAGGCCAGATTGGACGATTGTAACAACAGATGCCAGCCTTCTAGGTTGGGGTGCAGTCTTGAACTCCCTGAAGGCTCAGGGTTCATGGACTCAGGAGGAGAAACTCCTCCCAATAAATATTCTGGAGTTAAGAGCAATATTCAATGCTCTTCTGGCTTGGCCTCAGCTAGCAACACTGAGGTTCATCAGATTTCAGTCGGACAACATCACGCCAGGAGTTCCCTAGCGATGTCAGAAGTCTCCAAAATAATTCGCTGGGCAGAGACTCACTCTTGCCACCTGTCAGCGATCCATATCCCAGGTGTAGAGAACTGGGAGGATTTCTAAGTCGTCAGACTTTTCATCTGGGGGAATGGGAACTCCATCCGGAGGTGTTTGCTCAATTGGTTCTCCGTTGGGGCAAACCAGAATTGGATCTCATGGCGTCTCGCCAGAACGCCAAGCTTCCTTGTTAAGGATCCAGGTCCAGGGACCCAGAAGCGGCACTGATAGATGCTCTAGCAGCGCCTTGGTTCTTCAACCTGGCTTATGTGTTTCCACCGTTTCCTCTGCTCCCTCGTCTGATTTCCAAAATCAAACAGGAAAGAGCATCGGTGATATTGATAGCACCTGTGTGGCCACGCTGGACCTGGTATGCAGACCTAGTGGACATGTCATCCTTTCCACCATGGACTCTGCCTCTGAGACAAGACCTTCTAATACAAGGTCCTTTCAATCATCCGAATCTACTTTCTCTGAGACTGACTGCATGGAGATTGAACGCTTGATCCTATCAAAGCGTGGCTTCTCCGAGTCAGTAATTGATACCTTAATACAGGCACGAAAGCCTGTCACCAGGAAAATTTACCACAAGATATGGCGTAAATATCTTCATTGGTGTGAATCCAAGAATTACTCATGGGGTAGGGTTAGGATTCCTAGGATATTGTATTTCCTCCAAGAGGGTTTTGACAAAGGATTATCAGCTAGTTCTTTAAAGGGACAGATTTCTGCTCTGTCTATTCTTTTACACAAGCGTCTGGCAGAAGTTCCAGACGTTCAGGCATTTTGTCAGGCTTTAGTTAGAATTAAGCCTGTGTTTAAACCTGTTGCTCCTCCATGGAGCTTAAACTTGGTTCTTAAAGTTCTTCAAGGGGTTCCGTTTGAACCCCTTCATTCTATTGATATCAAACTTATTTCATGGAAAGTTCTTTTTCTGATGGCTATTTCCTCGGCTCGAAGAGTCTCGGAGTTATCTGCCTTACATTGTGATTCTCCTTATCTGATCTTTCATTCAGATAAAGTTGTTCTGCGTACAAAACCTGGGTTTTTACCTAATGTGGTTTCTAACAAGAATATCAATCAAGAGATTGTTGTTCCATCATTATGTCCTAATCCTTCTTCAAAGAAGGAACGTCTTTTGCATAATCTAGACGTAGTCCGTGCCTTGAAGTTTTACTTACAGGCTTCTAAAGATTTTCGCCAAACATCTAACCTGTTTTTTGTTTACTCTGGACAGAGGAGAGGTCAGAAGGCCTCGGCAACCTCTTTCTTTTTGGCTTCGGAGTATAATCCGTTTAGCCTATGAGACTGCTGGACAGCAGCCTCCTGAAAGGATTACGGCTCATTCTACTAGAGCTGTGGCTTCCACCTGGGCCTTTAAAAATGAGGCCTCTGTTGAACAGATTTGCAAGGCTGCAACTTGGTCTTCCCTTCATACTTTTTCCAAATTTTCCAAATTTGATACTTTTGCTTCTTCGGAGGCTGTTTTTGGGAGAAAGGTTCTACAGGCAGTGGTTCCTTCCGTTTAAGTTCCTGTCTTGTCCCTCCCATCATCCGTGTACTTTAGCTTTGGTATTGGTATCCCACAAGTAATGGATGATCCGTGGACTGGATACACTTAACAAGAGAAAACATAATTTATGCTTACCTGATAAATTTATTTCTCTTGCAGTGTATCCAGTCCACGGCCCGCCCTGTCCTTTTCAGGCAGGTCTAAATTTTAATTAAACTACAGTCACCACTGCACCCTATGGTTTCTCCTTTCTCGGCTTGTTTCGGTCGAATGACTGGATATGAGGGGAGGAGCTATATAGCAGCTCTGCTGTGGGTGATCCTCTTGCAACTTCCTGTTGGGAAGGAGAATATCCCACAAGTAATGGATGATCCGTGGACTGGATACACTACAAGAGAAATAAATTTATCAGGTAAGCATAAATTATGTTTTTTTATGGGCACTTATGTTATGTGAATTTGGGACAAACGTTTTTGTGTCTGGGAGTAACGTTTTCTGTTTTATGGGACATTTGCTTGAGTGTTCTTTGGGGTTGTTTATAACCTACATGGCTTTCAGGCAGGGTTTGTTAGTTTTGTGTAGGCCCCAGCAACATCGAGTGAGGTGGGCGGGGCCTACATTTACATGCAGCAAGCAACTTCTCCTGAGGTCCTGATAGTCTTCTGAGGGACTAATTGAAGCTTTAAACCCCATATTATCGCTTCCTAAGGGCAGGTAGGGCCACAGCAGAGCAAGGTGCTAATAGGGTTTTAACTGGTTTTAGACAAATTTCAATCCGGTTTTGTCATTTGTGGGTTTATTGCTTATTTACTTGTGGTGCAATCCTTCTAAGGCTTAGTGGGTACACTGTTAAAATTTCAGAAAAATTGAAGCAATTTTAAACTGTTTTGCAGTTTGTGTATGCCTTTTTTTCTCTTAAAGGCACAGTACAGTTTTTGCAAATTGTGTTTTTTTTCATTGAATAAAGTGTTTTCCAAGCTTGCTTGCTTTATTACTAGTCTGTTAAACATGTCTGACACTGAGGAAACTCATTGTTCAATTTGTTTAGAAGCCATTGTGGAACCCCCTCTTAGAATGTGTCCCACTTGTACTGATATGTCTATAAATAGCAAACAGCATATTTTGACTTATAAATATGGCTTCAGTTATGAATACTACCCTCACAGAGGTTTTATCTAAGCTGCCTGGGTTGCAAGGGAAGTGCAGTAGCTCTGGGTTAAGAACAAATGCTGAGCCTTCTGACGCTTTAGTAGCCGTATCCGATATTCCCTCACAATGTTCTGAATTAGGGATGAGGGATTTGCTGTCTGAGGGAGAGATTTCTGATTCAGGAAAGATGTTCTCTCAGACAGATTCAGATATGACGGCATTTAAATTTAAGCTAGAGCACCTCCGTTTATTGCTCAGGGAGGTTTTAGCTACTCTGGATGATTGTGACCCTATTGTAGTTCCAGAGAAATTGTGTAAAATGGACAAAAATTTAGAGGTTCCTGTTTACACTGATGTGTTTCCGGTCCCTAAGAGGATTTCGGACATTGTTACTAAGGAGTGGGATAAACCAGGTATTCCGTTCTCTCCCCCTCCTGTTTTTAAGAATATGTTTCCCATTTCTGACACCATAAAGGACTCATGATAGACGGTCCCTAGGGTGGAGGGAGCTATTTCTACCCTGGCTAAGCGTACAACTATACCTATTGAAGACAGTTGTGCTTTCATTGATCCTATGGATAAAAAAATTAGAGGGTCTCCTAAAGAAAATTTTTGTTCATCAAGGTTTTCTTCTTCAACCTATAGCATGCATTGTTCCTGTAACCACTGCAGCTGCCTTTTGGTTTGAGGCTCTAGAAGAGGCTCTTCAGATGGAGACCCCACTAGATGATATTTAATTAAGGCTCTTAAGTTGGCTAATTCTTTTATTACAGACGCCGCTTTTCATCTTGCTAAATTGGCGGCTAAGAATTCAAGTTTTGCCATTTTAGCGCGTAGAGCGTTATGGCTTAAGTCCTGGTCAGCTGAGGTGTCATCTAAATCTAAGCTTTTGTCCATCCCTTTCAAAGGTAAGACCCTATTCGGACCTGCATTGAAAGAGATCATTTCAGACATTACTGGAGGGAAGGGTCATACCCTCCCTCAGGATAAGTCAAATAAGACAAGGACCAAACAAAATAATTTTTGTTCCTTTCAAAACTTCAAGAGTGGTCCCTCTACCTCTTCCCCTGCTGCAAAGCAAGAGGGGAACTTTGCTCAATCCAAGCCAACTTGGAGACCTAATCAGGCTTGGAACAAGGGTAAACAGGCCAAAAAGCCTGCTGCTGCCACTAAGTCAGCATGAAGGGTAGCCCCCGATCCGGGACCGGATCTAGTAGGGGGCAGACTCTCTCTTTGCTCAGGCCTGGGCAAGAGACGTTCAGGATTCCTGGACAGTAGAAATTGTAACCCAGGGATACCTTCTAGATTTCAAGGATTCCCCTCCAAGGGGGAGGTTCCATCTTTCTCAATTGTCTGTAAACCCGACAAAAAGAGAGGCGTTCTTACGCTGTGTAGAAGACCTTTTTACTATGGGAGTGATCTGCCCAGTTCCAAAAGCAGAACAGGGGCAGGGGTTCTACTCCAATATGTTTATAGTTCCCAAAAAGGAGGGAACCTTCAGACCAATTCTGGATCTCAAGATCCTAAACCAATTCCTAAGAGTTCCATCTTTCAAGATGGAGACCATTCGGACTATCTTACCATTGATCCAGGAGGGTCAATATATGACCATCGTGGACTTAAAGGATGCGTATCTGCACATTCCTATCCACAAAGATCATCATCAGTTCCTCAGGTTCGCCTTTCTGGACAAGCATTATCAGTTTGTGGCTCTTCCTTTCGGGTTGGCCACGGCGCCGCAAATCTTCACAAAGGTGCTAGGGTCCCTTCTGGCGGTTCTAAGGCCACGGGGCATAACAGTGGCGCCTTATCTAGACGACATTCTAATTCAAGCGTCGTCCTTCCAACTAGCCAAGTCTCACACGGACTTAGTGTTGGCCTTTCTAAGGTCTCACGGGTGGAAAGTGAACGTAAAAAAAAGAGTTCTAGCAGTACCCTGGTCGTTCAACCTGGCTTATGTGTTTTCACCTTTCCCTCTCCTTCCACGTCTGATTGCCAGAATCAAACAGGAGAGAGCATCAGTGATTTTGATAGTGCCTATGTGGCCACGCAGGACTTGGTATGCAGACCTGGTGGACATGTCATCCCTTCCACCATGGTCTCTGCCATCGAGACAGGACCTTCTGATTCAAGGTCCATTCAAGCATCCAAATCTAATTTCTCTGCAACTGACTGCTTGGAGATTGAACGCTTGATTCTATCAAAGCGGGGTTTCTCTGAGTCAGTCATAAATACCTTGATTCAGGCTCAAAAGCCTTTTACCAGGAAAATTTATCATAAGATATGGCGTAAATATATTTTTTGGTGCAAATCCAAAGACTTCTCCTGGAGTAAAATCAGGATTCCTAGGATTTTGTCTTTTCTCCAAGAGGGATTGGAGAAAGGATTATCAGCTAGTTCCCTAAAGGAACAGATATCTGCAATGTCTATTTTGTTGCACAAGCGTCTGGCAGATGTTCCAGACATTCAGGCTTTTTGTCAGGCTTTAGTTAGAATTAAGCCTGTGTTTAAACCTATTGCTCCGCCATGGAGTCTAAATTTAGTTCTTAGAGTTCTTCAGGGGGTTCCGTTTGAACCCATGCATTCCATAGATATTAAGCTTTTATCTTGTTTTGTTTTGTTCCTATTTGCTATCTCTTCAGTTTGAAGAGTTTCTGAACTATCTGCATTACAATGTGACTCTCCTTATCTTGTGTTCCATGCTGATAAGGTGGTTTTTGTGTACCAAGCCTGGGTTCCTACCTAAGGTTGTTACTAACAGGAATATCCCAATCAAGAAATTGTTGTTCCTTCTCTGTGTCCTAATCCTTCTTGTAAGAAGGAACGTCTGTTGCACAACTTGGACGTGGTTCGTGCTTTGAAATTTTATTTGCAGGCAACCAAAGATTTTTGTCAAACATCTTCTTTGTTTGTTGTCTATTCTGGAAAGCGTAGGGGTCAAAAGGCTACGGCGACTTCTCTTTCCTTTTGGCTGAAAAGCATCTTCCGTTTGGTTTATGAGACTGCTGGACAGCAGCCTCCTGAAAGGATTACAGCTCATTCTACTAGAGCGGTAGCTTCCACATGGGCTTTTAAAAATGATGCTTCTGTTGAACAGATTTGTAAGGCTGCGACTTGGTCGTCGCTTCATACCTTTTCAAAATTTTATAAATTTGATACTTTTGCTTCTTCGGAGGCTATTTTTGGGAGAAAGGTTTTGCAAGCAGTGGTGCCTTCCGTTTAGGTTCCTGTCTTGTCCCTCCCTTCATCCGTGTCCTAAAGCTTTGGTATTGGTATTCCACAAGTTAGGATGAATCCGTGGACTCATGCAAAAGAAAACAAAATTTATGCTTACCTGATAAAAAAAAAATTATTTTGCGATGTACCGAGTCCACTGCCCGCCCTGTATTCAAGACAGATAGTATTTTTTTATGTAAACTTCAGTCACCTCTGCACCTTATAGTTTCTCCTTTTCTTCCTTGGCCTTCGGTCGAATGACTGGGGGGTGGAGTTAAGGGGGGAGCTATATAGACAGCTCTGCTGTGGTGCTCTCTTTGCTACTTCCTGTCAGGAAGGACAATATCCCACAAGTTATGAAGAATCCGTGGACTCGGTACATCACAAAAGAAAGAAATGTATCAGGTAAGCATACATTTTGTTTTTTCACCTGTCTTTGTGACAAGCGTATCACAGGTGTCGCAGGTACCTGTCCTGTGCCTCCTCCTGTTGGGTTGTCAATATTCTCCTATTTCAGATCCTCTGCTTGTATGTTTCAGCGCTGGTTTGGCTTTCTACTTGTTTCCTCCAGTAGTAGTGTGCCTAGTGGTTGATTTGGGTTTGCCTGTTGATTATTTTTAATGGGATTTAGTGGACTCTACAACTTAGGTATTTTTTCTCAGGAGTGATGGATTGTGCACAATTTATTCTTACCTGATTAATTAATTTTAATGGTGATGTGAGTCTACAAGACCTCATTCTGTTAATTTTTCTGGTGATGGTTTGTTTCTTTTTTCTCTCCCTATTTTTTTGCTTTAAATTCTTTTCCTACCTTTTATTGCTTGGTTATATATCACTCTTTACCAGTAAGGTAGAAGGGGTTTTATAGAGCTCTTGGGGTTAAGGAATCTTTGCCTCCTCCTAGTGACAGGGAAGAGTAATTCCCAGGAGTGATGGACCGTGGACTGTCACCACCATGAAAGAAATTAATTGATCAAGTATCATACATTTTATGTTTTTTTTTTCATAATGGTGAGCGTCTGCCTTCCCTACCCTTGTTATGCGATGTACAGTAGGCAGCAGATCTTGTTTTGCAATTGCTTTGCCCCTCTTTGTTGTTTCCTGCTTTTCTGGTTTCTTTCTCTGCTTGGTCATATGTGTAACTGATGGATTCTGGGAGAGTGCAGAGGGATTAAAGCTCTGGTATGTAGGGTGTTTTACCTCCTCCTAGTGGACTGATGTGTAATCCTCCATGTGATGATCTTGTGGACTCTCACCATCATGAAAAAATGAATTTATCAAGTAAGCATAACATTTGTTTTCAACCAATTATGCTGTAATTGAATCAACTTAAAATCAAGTGTTTATAACAGTGTGATTTAAAAATGGTTTTTTTATTTTCAGGGCACCAATGAAATTCTCCGCATGTATATTGCTTTAACAGGAATGCAGCATGCTGGAAAAATATTAACAGGAAAAATAAAGTAGGTTGAATTTTCTTTTTTTCTAATTTTTTTTATGTAATTGCCTGAAATTAATAGTGTTGACTATCTGCACACAGAATTGAGCAAATATCTACATAATGGAATTAGTCATTAAATAAAATAAGCCATTAAATTGAGGATTGGCATTAATGTCCTCTAGTGACAGTCACAGTTTACTAATTATCCAGGTTTGCAACAACCTGCCATTGTCTTTCAATATTTGACATGCAAGTTTTATTTATAACATACAAATTGTTAATCCAGAATGTGTCTTCATACGTTTTTTCCTTTTTAACTTGTAAAATAAAGATTGTAAAGAGTGCCATAAACATACGGAAGTGAACCAAATGCTATGGCACAATTATTACACCTTGATTTTGTATACCTTATTTAAAAATAGTCATCTTGTGCTTTTGATATCTAACAGCAGTGAAAGTAATATGGTTAATATGATTTATTTATTTTTATATATAAGAAATCTAATACTAAACGTTTACGTTTGTTATTTTCAATTTGTTTAATATGAGTTTAACATAATTCATTGCCACAAAACTTTTAGTTATGTTAAGAGACCCAACAGGTCTGTTCTACTCCAGAATGAGCTGAGGATCAAATCATATTTATTTATACAAAATAAATTTGTGGTGTGATCCAAAATTCATAGATAATGGTTGTTATTTCATTAGTGAGATGTATCTCTCTCTCTTGCTCTGTCTCGCTTGTTTCTTTCATGTAATTGGCAAAAGTCCATGAGCTAGTGACGTATGGGATATACAATCCTACCAGGAGGGGCAAAGTTTCCCAAACCTCAAAATGCCTATAAATAACACCCCTCACCACACCCACAATTGTTTTACAAACTTTGCCTCCTATGGAGGTGGGAAAGGTCAGAAGGCTTCTGCCATTTACTTGTCATCTTGGTTAAAGCTTTTGATTCATCAGGCTTATTTGGAGTTGGGTCAGGCCCCGCCTCAGAGAATTACAGCTCATTCTACTAGATCAGTCTCCACTTCATGGGCTTTTACTAATGAAGCTTCAGTTGATCAGATTTGCAAAGCAGCAACTTGGTCTTCTTTGCATACATTTACTAAATTCTACCGTTTTGATGTAAATTTGCTTCTTCGGAAGCAGTTTTTGGTAGAAAAATTTTTCAGGCAGCTATTTCAGTTTGATTCCTCTGCTTATGTTTAATTTTTTTCTTTTCATTTATGAGAATAAATTTATATTTTGGGTTGTGGATTTTTTTTTTTCCCAGCGGAAAATTACTTATTATTTTTATCCCTCCCTCTCTTGTGACTATCTTGTGGAGTACCACATCTTGGGTATTACTATCCCATACGTCACTAGCTCATGGACTCTTGCCAATTACATGAAAGAAAACATAATTTATGTAAGAACTTACCTGATAAATTAATTTCTTTCATATTGGCAAGAGTCCATGAGACCCACCCTTTTTATGGTGGTTATGATTTTTTGTATAAAGTACAATTATTTCCAAATTCCTTTTTTTGATGCTTTTTACTCCTTTCTTTATCACCCCACTACTTGGCTATTCGTTCAACTGAATTGTGGGTGTGGTGAGTGGTGTATTTATAGGCATTTTGAGGTTTGGGAAACTTTGCCCCTCCTGGTAGGATTGTATATCCCATGCATCACTAGCTCATGGACTCTTGCCAATATGAAAGAAATGCATTTATCAGGTAAGTTCTTACATAAATTATTTTTTCTTACTTGTGTTTTTCTTGTCGTGCATTTTTGATTTTTGCTCACTCTTTATTTTGTTATCATTATTTAGATGTTCTGTTTAGAAGCTTTATAGAAGGACTACTCATCCATCTATCTATAAATCTGTTTGTCTTGCTCACTCTGTCTCTTGTGATCTGAATCTCTTGCTCTGCCTGTCTCACTTGCACTCTGTCTTGCTCAGGCTGTCTCTTTTGTGCTCACTTGTACTATGTCACGCTCACTCTCTGTCTCTCTTTACCTTTCTCTATATAGGTTAAATGCTAATGTATATCATAGAAAAATGGATCTGTTGCAGCTGATTTTACTGCTTTCTTCATGAACTGACATAAAATAAATCAGTGATAGTCAAATTAGTTAATAATCTAAATATGCAATAAGCACTACTGCAACAAATTTATTGTTTTAATCCTGTCTGTTGTCTGACTGAGAGAAGATCACTGTGGTCAGTCAGTTCTTAGTGGAGCAATGTTTGTTTACGAGTCAGGCTCCATTTGCAGTTGTTTAGAAAATCTAAGCACAGTAGGTACTTTTTTGTAGCAAATAGATTATTAAAAAATAAATATAAGATCCTGGTTTGTTTATTTAAAAAATAATCTCTCAGGAGTTAAAAACGGTTAACATTTATCTGATTCTTCCTTATTTTCAGAGAAATGAAGAAAGGTAACGTTGGAGTTGCTTTTGAAATGTTTTCAAAGAAGCTTAAAGATAGCCTTGGTAGAAAGGTTAATTTAGGATTAACCGGACCAGAGGGGGTTGTCCATCCAAGCCTAGAGGTAAGAATGAGACTTTTAACCTATTTCATGTTAGAAACATTTGCTTTTTTTCCCATTTACTGTTGCCGGCCACTAATTGACAGCAGATTAACTTAATCTTAACATTGAGTTGACGTTATTCTTTTTCTTGAGACAAATTTTTAGATATCTCTAAAATTTACCCAATTACTGCCGAAGACTCCATTGTCTTTTTGTTTTAGGATAAACCGCAATAGTATTAATTTCTTTATTAAAATTTTTCAACAAGGAGTATCCACTCAAGCCTTTAGGGCAGGGGTCTCGCAAATTACCTGGGGCCACTGTTGAGGTTTTCTTCTCCCATGGGGGGGGTGCTTGGACAATTTCAAACTTAAAAAACAAAATTAAACAATATATTGTATACTAATTTTAATTAAATTAAAAAAAAAACTGTTTGCCCCTTCTGCTCCTGTTTTTTTTTGCAGGGAGGGGGCTAAATCTCTGGTGGTCCAATGAGGGCATAAAACTATTAAAAATTAATCCCTGGAGCCCAGTGGGGGAGTGATTGGTCTGTACCTCTGGCTGGTGCAGACCATACTGATCGCTCCTTTCCAGCTGGTGCTCAGGCTGCGTTCTGACACACAATGCTAAGCGTCAGCACCGGCATGGAGAAGTTATGCAGGCTGCATCTAAAAGTGGTGCAGAGCACACGGCTCCTCCACCGGACCACCAGGGATTAATTTTTAATGGTTTGAACCCCTCATAGGACCAGCAGGGAATACTTTTTATTTAATATATTGCCGGTTCAGTCATATATTAAATAAAAGGAAACTGCAGATGTGTCCTAAGGCCTTATGGTATCACAGGCTCTGAACAGGCCCAGATGCCATGGCCTACTAGTAAATTTCCTGGTATCCTCGTGGGCCAGTACTTTAAGACCCCTGCTTTAGGGCAACACACAAGTATTTAAGGATCTCTTTGCGTGATAGCTCAGCTAAAATAATCAGGTTGTCTCTTTATCTCGTGCACTCTAGAGGAAATATCTTTAAACGACAATTATACTTGGTAGAATTGCATCCTCAATGTATAATAAAAAGACAATGCAATAACACTTACTTTGAATTTCAAATGAGCAGTCAATTTCTCCTACATTGGTGTATCCGGTCCACGGCTTCATCCTTACTTGTGGGATATTCTCTTCCCCTACAGGAAGTGGCAAAGAGAGCACACAGCAGAGCTGTCCATATAGCTCCCCTCAGGCTCCGCCCCCCAGTCATTCTCTTTGCCGCTCTGAACAAGTAGCATCTCCACGGGGGTGGTAAAGAGTATGTGGTGTTAGTTGTAGTTTTCTCCAACATTGGTGTGTCCGGTCCACGGCGTCATCCTTACTTGTGGGAAAATCTCTTCCCCAACAGGAAATGGCAAAGAGTCCCAGCAAAGCTGGCCATATAGTCCCTCCTAGGCTCCGCCCACCCCAGTCATTCTCTTTGCCGTTGCACAGGCAACATCTCCACGGAGATGGTTAAGAGTATGTGGTGTTTAGTTGTAGTTTTTTTATTCTACTATCAAGAGTTTGTTATTTTAAAATAGTGCTGGTATGTACTATTTACTCTGAAACAGATAAAGATGAAGAATTCTGTTTGTGAGGAAAATGATTTTAGCAGACAGTAACTAAAATCGTTTGCTGTTTTCCACATAGGACTTTTGAGATGAAGTAACTTCAGTTGGGGGAAACAGTTAGCAGACTTTTCTGCTTAAGGTATGACTAGCCATATTTCTAACAAGACTGTGTAATGCTGGAAGGCTGTCATTTCCCCTCATGGGGACCGGTAAGCCATTTTCTTAGTCTCAAACAGAATAAAGGGCTTAATATGGGCTATAAAACTGGTAGACACTTTTATGGGCAAAATCGATTGCTTTATTTGGGCATTTTATACATGTTTATGCTGGTTATTCACACTTATAAACTTGGGGAACGTTTTTTAACGTCAGGCACTCTGTTAGACACCTTTTCCAGTCAGGAAGGGCCTTCCCAGTTATAGGCTGAGCCTCATTTTCGCGCCATTACTGCGCAGTTACTATTGAGAGCAAGACATGCAGATGCATGTGTGAGGATCTGAAAGTGTTTGGAAAAGTTCCTAGAAGGCTTCATTTGGTATCGTATTCCCCCCTGGGTTTGGTAAAGTCGCAGCAAAGGCTGTAGCTGGGACTGTAGAGGGGTTAAAACTGTAACCTGCTCCGGTTTCGTTAATTTAAGGGTTAAAGCTCTGAAAATTGGTGTGCAATACTTTGAATGCTTTAAGACACTGTGGTGAAAATTTGGTAAATTTTGAAGAATTCCTTCATATTTTTTCACATATTCAGTAATAAAGTGTGCTCTGTTTAAAATTTAAAGAGACAGTAACGGTTTTGTTTTAAAACGGTTTTTGTGCTTTATTGACAAGTTTAAGCCTGTTTAACATGTCTGTACCTTCAGATAAGCTATGTTCTATATGTATGAAAGTCAATGTGTCTCCCCCTTCAAAATTGTGTGATAATTGTGCCATAGCGTCCAAACAAAGTAAGGACAGTACTGCCACAGATAATGAAGTTGCCCAAGATGATTCATCAGATGAAGGGAGTAGACATGGTTCTACGTCATCTCCTTCTGTGTCTATACCAGTTTTGCCCACGCAGGAGGCCCCTAGTACTTCTAGCGCGCCAATGCTTATTACTATGCAACAATTGACGGCAGTAATGGATAACTCCATAGCAAATATTTTATCCAAAATGCCTGCATATCAGAGAAAGCGTGATTGCTCTGTTTTAAACACTGAAGAGCAAGAGGGCGCTGATGATAATTGCTCTGTCATACCCTCACACCAATCTGAAGGGGCCATGAGGGAGGTTTTGTCAGATGGGGAAATTTCAGATTCAGGAAAAATTTCTCAACAGGCTGAACCTGATGTTGTGACATTTAAATTTAAATTAGAGCATCTCCGCGCACTGCTTAAGGAGGTGTTATCTACTCTGGATGATTGTGACAACCTGGTCATTCCAGAAAAATTATGCAAGATGGACAAGTTCCTAGAGGTTCCGGTGCACCCCGACGCTTTTCCTATACCCAAGCGGGTGGCGGACATAGTGAATAAGGAGTGGGAGAAGCCCGGCATACCTTTTGTCCCCCCTCCTATATTTAAGAAATTATTTCCTATGGTCGACCCCAGAAAGAACTTATGGCAGACAGTCCCTAAGGTCGAGGGGGCAGTTTCTACTCTAAACAAGCGCACTACTATTCCTATCGAGGATAATTGTGCTTTCAAAGATCCTATGGATAAAAAATTGGAGGGTTTGCTTAAAAAGATTTTTGTACAGCAAGGTTACCTTCTGCAACCCATTTCGTGCATTGTTCCTATCACTACAGCAGCGTGGTTCTGGTTCGAGGAACTAGAAAAGTCGCTCAGTAGAGAGACTCCATATGAGGAGGTTATGGACAGAGTTCACGCACTTAAGTTGGCTAATTCTTTTATTTTAGATGCCGCTTTGCAATTAGCTAGATTAGCGGCGAAAAATTCAGGGTTTGCAATTGTGGCGCGCAGAGCGCTTTGGCTAAAGTCTTGGTCAGCGGATGTATCATCCAAGACAAAATTGCTTAATATCCCCTTCAAGGGTAAAACTCTCTTTGGGCCAGAATTGAAAGAGATTATCTCAGACATCACTGGGGGAAAGGGCCACGCCCTTCCACAAGATAGGCCTTTCAAAGCCAAGAATAAGTCTAATTTTCGTTCCTTTCGTAATTTCAGGAACAGACCGGCCTCTAATTCTGCATCCTCTAAGCAAGAGGGTAATGGTTCACAGACCAAACCAGCCTGGAAACCGATGCAAGGCTGGAACAAGGGTAAGCAGGCCAAGAAACCTGCTGCTGCTAACAAAACAGCATGAAGGAGTAGCCCCCGATCCGGGACCGGATCTAGTGGAGGGCAGACTCTCTCTCTTTGCTCAGGCTTGGGCAAGAGATGTTCAGGATCCCTGGACGCTAGAAATAGTTTCTCAGGGTCATCTTCTGGAATTCAAGGAACTACCCCCAAGGGGAAGGTTTCACATATCTCACTTATCCTCAAACCAAATAAAGAGACAGGCATTCTTACATTGTGTAGAAGACCTGTTAAGGATGGGAGTGATACACCCAGTTCCAATGGCGGAACAAGGAATGGGATTTTACTCAAATCTGTTCGTAGTTCCCAAAAAAGAGGGAACCTTCAGACCAATTCTGGATTTAAAAATCCTAAACAAATTTCTCAGAGTACCATCGTTCAAAATGGAAACCATTCGAACTATTCTACCTACCATCCGGGAAGGTCAATTTATGACTACCGTGGATCTAAAGGATGCGTACCTACATATTCCTATCCACAAAGAACATCATCAGTTCCTAAGGTTCGCCTTTCTGGACAAACATTACCAGTTTGTGGCCCTCCCATTCGGGTTAGCCACTGCTCCAAGGATTTTCACAAAGGTACTCGG
The DNA here is from genome assembly GCF_027579735.1 of Bombina bombina. NCBI lineage: Eukaryota > Metazoa > Chordata > Amphibia > Anura > Bombinatoridae > Bombina > Bombina bombina. The sequence goes on along the minus strand of NC_069505.1, from coordinate 361,340,558 downwards.
GTCCCTTCTAGCGGTTCTAAGACCGAGGGGCATTGCAGTAGTACCATACTTGGACGACATTCTAATACAAGCGTCGTCCCTTTCAAAGGCAAAGGCTCATACAGACATCGTTCTGGCCTTTCTCAGATCTCACGGATGGAAGGTGAACATAAAAAAAAAAAGTTCTCTGTCTCCGTCGACAAGAGTTCCCTTCTTGGGAACAATAATAGATTCTTTAGAAATGAGGATTTTTCTGACAGATGTCAGAAAGTCAAAACTTCTAAGCGCTTGTCAAGTTCTTCATTCAGTTCCACGTCCTTCCATAGCTCAGTGCATGGAAGTAGTAGGGTTGATGGTTGCAGCAATGGACATAGTTCCTTTTGCGCGAATTCATCTAAGACCATTACAACTGTGCATGCTGAAACAGTGGAATGGGGACTATACAGACTTGTCTCCAGTGATTCAAGTAGATCAGAAGACCAGAGATTCACTCCGTTGGTGGCTAACCCTGGACCACCTATCCCAGGGAATGAGCTTCCGCAGACCAGAGTGGGTCATCGTCACGACCGACGCCAGTCTAGTGGGCTGGGGCGCGGTCTGGGAATCCCTGAAAGCTCAGGGACTATGGTCTCGGGAAGAGTCTCTTCTCCCGATAAACATTCTGGAACTAAGAGCGATATTCAATGCTCTCAGGGCTTGGCCTCAGCTAGCAAAGGCCAGATTCATAAGATTCCAATCAGACAACATGACGACTGTTGCTTATATCAATCATCAGGGGGGGAACAAGGAGTTCCCTGGCGATGAAAGAAGTGACCAAAATAATACAATGGGCGGAGGATCACTCCTGTCACCTATCTGCGATCCACATCCCAGGAGTGGAAAACTGGGAGGCAGATTATCTGAGTCGTCAGACTTTCCATCCGGGGGAGTGGGAACTCCACCCGGAGATATTTGCCCAGTTGACCCAATTATGGGGCATTCCAGACATGGATCTGATGGCGTCTCGTCAGAACTTCAAGGTTCCTTGCTACGGGTCCAGATCCAGGGATCCCAAGGCGACTCTAGTGGATGCACTAGTAGCGCCTTGTACCTTCAATCTAGCTTATGTGTTTCCACCGTTTCCTCTCATTCCCAGGCTGGTAGCCAGGATCAAGCAGGAGAGGGCATTGGTGATCTTGATCGCTCCTGCGTGGCCACGCAGGACTTGGTATGCAGACCTGGTGAATATGTCATCGGCTCCACCATGGAAGCTTCCTTTGAGACAGGACCTTCTTGTACAGGGTCCATTCGAACATCCAAATCTAGTCTCCCTCCAGCTGACGGCTTGGAGATTGAACGCTTGATTCTATCAAAGCGTGGATTTTCAGATTCTGTGATAGATACTCTGGTTCAAGCCAGAAAACCGGTAACTAGAAAAATTTACCATAAAATATGGAAAAGATATATCTGCTGGTGTGAATCCAAGGGATTCCCATGGAATAAGATAAAGATTCCTAAGATCCTTTCCTTTCTACAAGAAGGTTTGGATAAAGGATTATCTGCGAGTTCTCTAATGGGACAGATTTCTGCCTTATCTGTCTTACTACACAAACGACTGGCAGCTGTGCCAGATGTTCAAGCATTTGTTCAGGCTCTGGTTAGGATCAAGCCTGTTTACAGACCTTTGACTCCTCCCTGGAGTTTAAATCTAGTTCTTTCAGTTCTTCAAGGGGTTCCGTTTGAACCTTTACATTCCATAGATATTAAGTTGTTATCTTGGAAAGTTTTGTTTTTGGTTGCTATTTCTTCTGCTAGAAGAGTTTCTGAGTTATCTGCTCTGCAGTGTACTCCGCCCTATCTGGTGTTCCATTCAGATAAGGTTGTTTTGCGTACTAAGCCTGGTTTTCTTCCAAAGGTTGTTTCCAACAAAAATATTTACCAGGAGATAGTTGTACCTTCTTTGTGTCCGAATCCAGTTTCAAAGAAGGAACGTTTGCTACACAATTTAGATGTAGTCCGTGCTCTAAAATTCTACTTAGAAGCTACAAAAGAGTTCAGACAAACATCTTCTCTGTTTGTCGTCTATTCTGGTAAAAGGAGAGGTCAAAAAGCAACTTCTACCTCTGTTTCCTTTTGGCTTAAAAGCATCATCAGATTGGCTTATGAGACTGCCGGACGGCAGCCTCCTGAAAGAATCACAGCTCACTCCACTAGGGCTGTGGCTTCCACATGGGCCTTCAAGAACGAGGCTTCTGTTGATCAGATATGTAAGGCAGCGACTTGGTCTTCACTGCACACTTTTGCCAAATTTTACAAATTTGATACTTTTGCTTCTTCGGAGGCTATTTTTGGGAGAAAGGTTTTGCAAGCCGTGGTGCCTTCCGTTTAGGTAACCTGATTTGCTCTCTCCCTTCATCCGTGTCCTAAAGCTTTGGTATTGGTTCCCACAAGTAAGGATGACGCCGTGGACCGGACACACCAATGTTGGAGAAAACAGAATTTATGCTTACCTGATAAATTACTTTCTCCAACGGTGTGTCCGGTCCACGGCCCGCCCTGGTTTTTTAATCAGGTTTGATGAATTATTTTCTCTAACTACAGTCACCACGGCACCCTATGGTTTCTCCTATTTTTTCCTCCTGTCCGTCGGTCGAATGACTGGGGTGGGCGGAGCCTAGGAGGGACTATATGGCCAGCTTTGCTGGGACTCTTTGCCATTTCCTGTTGGGGAAGAGATATTCCCACAAGTAAGGATGACGCCGTGGACCGGACACACCGTTGGAGAAAGTAATTTATCAGGTAAGCATAAATTCAGTTTTTTATTTCTTCTATCAAGAGTTTGTTATTTTAAAATAGTGCCGGTTTGTACTATTTACTCTACAGCAGAAAGTGATGAAGATTTCTGTTGAGAGGAGTATGATTTTAGCACCAGTAACTAAAATCCATTGCTGTTCCCACGCAGGACTGTTAACCAGAGAACATTAGTTGGGGGGAACAGTTTGCAGGCTTATCTGCTTCAGGTATGATCAGTCATGTTTCCAGACCATGTAATGCTAGAAGACTGTCAGAAATTCCCTCTGGGATTGCTAAGCCATTTTTTTTTTTTTCTAATAGACTCTGTATAAAATGATGGCTTATATTTAGGGCTCTTTGCTGGTTGACACTATTGTGGGCTTTAAAATCGATTGCTTTTTAGCATGTTTTTCACTATAAATAAGGTGTTTTTTCAGACTTTAAAACACTTTAGGGGTTTAATTTCGGCCTGGCACTTATTTGGACACCTAAATCTAGTCAGAAAGGCCCCTCCACTCTAGAATGAAGAGGGAGGAGGCCTCATCTTTATGCCTAAATTGTGCAGTTGTTTTTGCCTAGGCAATCCATGCAGCTTCATGTGGGGAGTCAAGAGGCATCATAAAAGACTCCAGGGAGGCTTATTTCCTGCTAAAATAATCCCTAATGAAGGTAAAAGGCTACAGTGAAATCTGTGGCTAGTACTGTAGTGTGTTAACTGGTTAATAACTGTTATTAACTCCGGTTTGGGCATTAAGGGGTTAATTGATCTGAAAATTTGTGTGCAATCTTTTCAAAGCATTAAGACTCTGTGGTGAAAATTTCATTAAAATTGGATGTTTATTTCATGTTTTTTTTGATGTTTCAGTAAAAAAGTGTGCATTAAGGGGTTAATTGATCTGAAAATTTGTGTGCAATCTTTTCAAAGCATTAAGACACTGTGGTGAAAATTTCATTAAAATCGGATGTTTATTTCATGGTTTTTTTATATTTCAGTAAAAAAGTGTGTTTTTTTATTATTTAAAGAGACAGTAACGTTTTTGTCAAAAATAATTTTTATTGCATTATAGTTCTGTTTAAGTCTGTTAAACATGTCTGAGTCTTCAGATAGCCTATGTTCTGTATGTCTAAAGGCCAAGGTGGTTCCCCCATTAAATTTATTTGTGAAGTGTGCCATAGCGTCCAAACAGCTTAAGGACAGTACAATCACACTTAAAAATATAGCCCAAGATGATTCTTTAGCTGAAGGTAGTGAAAATAGCTTGCTTTCCTCTCCTTCTGTGTCAACACCAGCTATGCCCGCGCAGGCGATGCCCAGTACATCTAGCGCACCAATTGCAATTACTATGCAACAGTTAGCAGCAGTAATGGATAATTCTATCGCAGCATTTTTATCCAAACTGCCAGCTTTCCTAGGAAGCGTGATTGCTCAGTTTTAAATACAGAAAATTAGCAAGTAGACGCAGAGGATAATTTATCTGTAGTGCCCTCACATCAATCTGACTTGGCGGTGAGGGAGGGCTTGTCTGAGGGAGAAATTTCTGACACAGGAAAAGTTTCTCAGCAGGCAGAGCCTGATACCATAGCATTTAAATTTAAACTAGAACACCTCCGCGCTCTACTTAAGGAGGTCCTGGCTACTTTTGATGATTGTGACCCTTTGGTGGTCCCAGAAAAATTGTGTAAAATGGATAAATTCTTAGAGGTCCCAGTACACACTGATGCGTTTCCGATACCTAAGAGGGTGGCGGATATAGTGAATAAGGAGTGGGAGAAACCAGGTGTACCTTTTGTTCCCCCTCCTATATTTAAGAATATGTTCCCCATTGTTGACCCCAGAAGGGACGCGTGGCAGACGGTCCCTAAGGTAGAGGGGGCAGTTTCAAAGCTAGCTAAGCGCACAACTATACCAATAGAAGACAGTGGCGCTTTCAAAGATCCTATGGATAAAAAATTAGAAGGTTTTATTTAAGAAAATTTTTGTTCAACAAGGTTTTCTTCTTCAACCAATTTCTTGCATTATTCCTGTAACCACTGCAGCTGCTTTTTGGTTTGAGGAATTAGAAAACTCGCTCCAGAAGGAGACTTCTTAGGATGAAGTCATGGATAGAATTCACGCCCTGAAGTTGGCTAATTCTTTCATTACAGATGCCGCTTTTCAGTTAGCTAAATTAGCGGCGAAAAATTCTGGTTTCGCAATAGTGGCGCATAGAGCGCTTTGACTAAAATCGTGGTCGGCGGATGTGTCGTCCAAAACAAAATTGTTTAATATTCCTTTCAAGGTAAGACCCTATTCGGGCCAGAGTTGAAAGAAATTATTTCAGATATCACTGGGGGAAAGGGCCATGCCCTTCCACAGGATAGACCTTTCAAAGTTAAAAATAAGTCTAATTTTCGTTCCTTTCGCAATTTCAGGAACGGACCGGCTTCTACCTCTACAGCCACTAGGCAAGAGGGTAACGCACCTCAGCCCAAACCAGCATGGAAACCATTGCAAGGCTGGAACAAGGGTAAACAGGCCAAAAAACCTGCTGCTGCTACCAAGACAGCATGAAGGGGTAGCCCCCGATCCGGGGCCGGATCTAGTAGGGGGCAGATTTTCTCTCTTTGCTCAGGCCTGGGCAAGAGATGTTCTGGACCCCTGGGCACTAGAAATTGTCTCTCAGGGGTATCTTCTAGAATTCAAGGACCTTCCTCCAAGGGGAAGGTTCCACTTGTCTCGCTTATCTTTAGACCAGATAGAGAGACAGGCATTCTTACATTGCGTAGAGTACCTTTTAAAAATGGGAGTGATAAACCCAGTTCCAACAGCAGGACAAGGACTGGGATTTTACTCAAACCTGTTTGAAGTTCCCAAAAAGGAAGGAACTTTCAGGCCAATTCTGGATTTAAGGATTCTAGACCAACTACTCAGAGTTCCATCATTCTAAATGGAAACCATTCGGATTACCAGTTCGTGGCTCTTCCCTTCGGATTGGCCACTGCTCCGAGAATTTTCACAAAGGTGCTAGGGTCCCTTCTAGCGGTGCTAAGGCCAAGGGGCATTGCAGTAGCACCTTAACTAGACGACATTTAATACAGGCGTCGTCTTTTCACAAAGCAAGGGCTCATACGGACATTGTTCTAGCCTTTCTAAGGTCTCACGGGTGGAAGGTGAACATAGAAAAAAGTTCTCTGTCCCCGTTCACAAGGGTTCCCTTCCTGGGAACAATAATAGACTCGGTAGAAATGAAAATCTTTCTGACAGAGGTCAGGAAACTAAAACATTTGAACACTTGTCGAGTTCTTCAATCCATTCCTCAACCCTCCATAGCTCAGTGCATGGAGGTAACAGGACTAATGGTTGCGGCAATGGACGTGGTTCCTTTTGCTCAAATTCATTTAAGACCATTGCAACTGTGCATGCTCAAACAATGAAATGGGGATTATGCAGATTTTTCTCCCCAGATTCAGATGGACCAGCAAACCAGAGAGTCACTCCTCTGGTGGTTGTCTCAGGATCACCTGTCTCAGGGAATGAGTTTCCGAAGACCGAAGTGGATCATTGTCACGACCGACGCCAGCGTCTTAGGCTGGGGCGCGGTCTGGAAGTCCCTGAAGGTTCAGGGTCTATGGTCTCGGGAAGAATTTCTTCTCCCGATAAACATTTTGGAATTGAGAGCGATATTCAATGCGCTCCAGGCATGGCCTCAACTAGCGGAGGCCAAATTCATCAGTTTTCAGTCGGACAACTTGACGACTGTTGCGTACATCAATCCTCAGGGGGGGAACAAGGAGTTCCCTGGCGATGAGGGAGGTATCCAAGATCATCAAATGGGCAGAGGATCACTCCTGCCATCTATCAGCAATTCACATCCCAGGAGTGGACAACTGGGAAGCGGATTATCTGAGTCTTCAGACTTTCCATCCGGGGGAGTGGGAACTCCACCCGGAGGTTTTTTGCTCAGCTGACCCAGCTATGGGGCATTACAGATCTGGATCTGATGGCGTCACGTCATAACTTCAAAGCTGCACGTTACGGGTCCAGGTCCAGGGATCCCAAGGCGACATTGGTAGATACCTTAGTAGCGCCTTGGTCGTTCAATCTAGCTTATGTCTTTCCACCGTTTCCCCTTCTCCCCCGGCTAGTAGCCAGGATCAAGCAGGAGAAGGCTTCGGTAATTCTAATAGCTCCTGCGTGGCCACGCAGGACTTGGTATGCAGACCTGGTGAATATGTCACCAGGAAAATTTACCATAAGATATGGCGGAAATATCTTTGCTGGTGCGAATCCAAGGGTTACTCATGGAGTAAGATTAGGATTCCAAGGATACTATCTTTTCTCCAAGAAGGATTGGAGAAAGGTCTGTCAGCTAGTTCTTTTAAGGGACAGATATCTGCTCTGTCTGTTTGGTTACACAAGCGTCTGGAAGCCATGCCAGATATTCAGGGTTTGTACAGGCTTTAGTCAGAATCAAGCCTGTCTACAGACCTGTGGCTCCTCCATGGAGTCTAAATTTAGTTCTTTCAGTTATTCAAGGGGTTCCGTTTGAACCTCTACATTCCATAGATATTAAGTTACTATCTTGGAAAGTTTTGTTTTTTTGTAGCTATTTCTTCTGCGAGAAGAGTTTCTGAATTGTCTGCTTTGCAGTGTAATTCACCCTATCTTGTGTTTCATACAGATAAGGTCGTTTTATGTACCAAACCTGGTTTTCTTCCAAAAGTGGTTTCCAATAAGAATATCAACCAGGAAATAGTTGTTCCTTCTCTGTGTCCTAATCCAGTTTCTAACAAGGAACGTCTGTTACACCATCTTGATGGGGTTCGTGCTTTAAAGTTTTATCTAAAAGCAACTAAAGACTTCAGACAAACATCATCCTTGTTTGTCGTCTATTCTGGCAAGAGGAGAAGTCAAAAGGCGACTGCGACCTCTCTGTCTTTCTGGCTGAAAAGCATCATCCGGTTGGCTTATGAGACTGCTGGAAGGCAGCCTCCTGAACGAATTACAGCTCACTCTACTAGAGCTGTGGCTTCCACATGGGCTTCCAAGAATGAGGCTTCTGTTGAACAGATTTGTAAGGCAGCGACTTGGTCTTCACTGCATACGTTTGCCAAATTTTACAAATTCATTACTTTTGCTTCTTCGGAGGCTATTTTTGGGAGAAAGGTTTTGCAAGCAGTGGTGCCTTCCGTTTAGGTTACCTGACTTGTTCCCTCCCTTCATCCGTGTCCTAAAGCTTTGGTATTGGTTCCCACAACTAAGGATGAAGCCGTGGACCGGATACACCAATGTAGGAGAAAACAGAATTTATGTTTACCTGATAAATTTCTTTCTCCTACGGTATATCCGGTCCACGGCCCGCCCTGGCATTTTGGTCAGGTTTAAATTTATTTTTTGTAAACTACAGTCACCCCTGCACCTTATGGTTCTCCTTTTTCTCCTAACCGTCGGTCGAATGACTGGGGGGGCGGAGCCTGAGGGGATCTATATGGACAGCTCTGCTGTGTGCTCTCTTTGCCACTTCCTGTAGGGGAAGAGAATATCCCACAAGTAAGGATGAAGCCGTGGACCGGATACACCGTAGGAGAAAGAAATTTATCAGGTAAACATAAATTCTGTTTTTTTTTCTGCCAAATTTCAAGTTTCCTTTCATTTCCCTGTCCCTTGTATCATGTAACAGTCATCAGCCAATCACAGACTCGTATATATTTACATAGTGTTTACTCATGCACACGTTAATAGTAGCTAGTGCTTCAATGTGAACAATTTGATAATGGAGGAAAATAGGAAAGTTGTTTTTAAAATTGCATGTGATATCTGAATCATGAACATGTATTTTGACCATAAAGTGAAGGTTAATTCTAGCGTTTCAAAAATGCTAGAATTTACCATCACTAAAAATAAATGTGACCTTCATTCATCAGTTTAAAAAAACTGATGTATAGGTACCTTTATTTCTCTGCAGGTTTAGCACTAACCTAAGCACCTCTGGCCACCCACGGCACCGCTCAGTTTTTCAATGAGGCGACGTTTCCACCACTTAGCCAATAGCTGTGCTTGCACATTGGCAATATGCTATAAGCTAAGCACAACTATTGGCTAAGAGGTAGAAACGTCGCCTCATTGAAAAACTGAGCTGTGCTGTGGACGGCCGGAGGCGCTTAGGTTAGCCCTGAAGCTGCAGAGAAATAAAGGTAACTTTCACATATTTTTTGTTAAACTGATGAATGAAAGTCGCCTTTATTTTTATTAATAGTAAATAGCTTTTTTGAACCGCTTGAATTTACCATCATTTTAAATTATGCCCAGCCTGTAACTTACAAAGACTGGCATTGGATACTTATCTTGCAGATAAAGAACTGAGTATCAAATTCAGCTATGACAACTTCTGTTAATAAAAGACGGGTTATAAAATAAGTCTATGGAATACCCCTAGTAGAATCTTGCAGTTCCAGTTAAAATAAATTTAAATCTCATGTTCTATGTCTAATGGGGAAAAAATAACCCAGTGCAAGAAAAAGCTTTTGAAGAGCTTGTTGATAGACCTGTCATTAAGAGTGATCACCTGGTTATAGCTTGTCAGAACCCTTGTAGCAGGAGAAGCATAAAGAGTTAGGCCACTTGGGAGCTGAAGATAATGAATCTAAATGTGCCAAGAACAGCACAACATGATATGTGTAGTACAGGATAGTTGCACTGGGTTCTTATTAGCAGTGACTCTTGCTACACGTCTTCTAAACCCATCCATTTCTCATCTCTTAAAAATCAATAAACTTATTATCAGTTCTTTTTTTCTACCTTTTCTCTTGAAACAAAAAAAAAACAACCTGAAAACCAGAGTGTTTGCAGGGAAGGGACTTTTAAGACTTTTGTCTGCCTTTCCTAGTGTGTGAGAGATAAAACTGAGTATTCTTGAGCTTCATGTGCGATTATAGACCTTTTAGCATTGTAGTCCAATCAATCGCATCCTCTTTCTAAATTTGTCATGTAATTGTAGGTATTTGTATGAAGAACACGCTATGTACACAAATGTGCAGATGCTGATTACTATTGCTGAAATAATACAAGTGCTGCTCTAATTAACACATAGCTGCTGATCAGTAATTTTATGCTTTATCCAAGTTGGGTGTATCTCTAATGAGCCTTTTAATAAATATCTGTTGTAAAGACCAATTCTCACAAATCTATTTGGAGTACTGAAAAAATGAAATATCAGTTATTCATATCATTTGTGAGTTTTTGTGATTAGTTAAATGTTTGAAAGACAAGTAGAAGATTAGTAATTATGTATTTCTCATTTACAGGAAAGTGCCAAAAAGCTTGAAGAGAATATTTATTATTTTGGCAACGTGGTAGAAAATTTGCTATACCGGTTTGGCAAGGTAAGAACAACTTTTAATACCAAATGTATCCATTTGCTAAATACAAAAAAGATGGTAGTGTCTTTTATTGCCTGTTTTATATCTTTCCCCTTTAAGGGGAAACTTAAAGTGAAGGTAAACTTTGATGAATGAAAGCCCGTTTTTTAAAAATACTATTAAACAGGGGCACTTTCATTCATCAAAGTTTACAAAGCAGCCGTTTTGATTAAAAACGTACCTCTCTTCTTTGCACAGCCAGAGCAGCTTCCCTCACCCGGAGATCCTCTCTTCACACGTCATTAATGACTAATCCAACTTCCTCCAATCATGGCTTTCCCCCCGGGGTAGTCATTGCCTGAGGCCAAGCTGTGATTGGAGGAAGCTGGATTAGTCATTGATGATGTGTGAAGAGGATCTCCGGGTCGGTGAAACTGCTCGGGCTGTGCAAAGAAGAGAGTTAAGTTTTTAATCAAAACGGCTGCCTTGTAAACTTTGATGAATGAAAGTGCCCCTGTTTTTTTTTTTGTTTTTTGTTGTTTTGTTTTTTTAAAAAGAAAGCTTTATTAAATGAACACATATGATATGACATCTTTGACATTTATAGTAAATAACAGTGCTGTCTAAGCCAGAATTACTGTCCCATATCAAATCAAAACAAGTTTCAATCAAAAACTGACAAATTACAACATTGTTGCAGTATGTTTGTTCATTATTGCATTACCAACTATGTGCATTGTACAATCATCAATCGTAAGTATTCATGACTGAGAATGTTGGACCACGACATCCATGGTAAGTAACATAACAATAGCCACCACTCTATAGTGAAAAAAGCAGTTAAGTCCAACAAAGTCAGCACAAGATGGTCTTTGAACACTTCAGTGGGGTGAATAAGGACAGTAGGGGGGAGAATGAGGGGGACCAGCAAGGAGGTGGGAAAAGCGGGAGGGGGAGGAGGGGAAACAAGAGATTAGAGGGGAAAAAAATGTTTTAAACATATTACTTCTCAAATTTTACAACAACAATTCACCCACTATCTAGTGGCGCTTGCAAAAACCTATAGTTCTTTACCCTCCCAGATCAGAGTCATATATGCATATGTTTCGAGTTTCCCAATCTTTAAATAATGAAACCTCTCTAGACTCAACAGATCCCAGACCCCAGCCCTCCACTCTTCAAGGCTTGGCGTGTGCAGCGACTTCCAATGTCTTGGTATGAGTGCCTTCACACAATTTAACATCAGGAGGAACAACTGGCGTTTTGCCTCCATGGTAATTTTAGGTAGTTCCTGGTATATAAGATATTTAGGGTCGGGGGGTAGAATGATTTTCAGTAGTCTGCCACATTCCTGGAACACATCCTCCCAGAAGGGCTGTATGTGGGGACACTGCCACCAGATATGCAACATAGTTCCTTCCTCTCCGCAGCCTCTCCAACACTCCCCACAAGTATGTGGATATATTTTTTTCAGCCTCTGTGGGGTAAGATACCACCTACTCAAAAATTTAAAGTGCATTTCCTGAAGTCTCGCCTAGACCGACGCTCGCTTTGCTTTACAAAATATGGACATCCAGGCTTTTGAATCAGGTTCAAACCCCAATTCTCGCTGCCAGGCAGCCACATAGGAAGGCATTGCCACATCGCCTCCTTCTACCAGCAGCTTATACAAGATTGAGATAAGTTGATGCGGCATAGTTGCCGAGGTGCAAAGCACCTCAAAGGGTGTTTTCTGTCTGGTCAACGAGTCTCTGTCTTGAATGTTGCTGAATTAGTGATTAAATTGAGCTGTTCTGAACCATGAGGAAAACAAATCATTATCCCAGTCAGCCAATTCCGCTTGAGGTCTGATCTTGCCCCGTACCAATGCACCCGAAATGGCGGTCTCAGCTAATGCATAGGAAGAACCGTGGCAATACGCTTTGTTTGCTAACCTATTATCTGGATTTTCACGGACAGGCGTCACTGGCGAGACAGAGGTGGAGATGAGGGATCCCACTTTAATTAGCTTGTCCCATATGTGTAGTACATCCTCAATCAGGGGATACTGGGAGATAGAATTAGGGCGAAGCGTAGGGCTGATCCATGCAAGTGATCCCACATTGCCCCTTTGAAGAATCTCCCTATCCAAGCTTTGTCGGCAGAACCATGGCACCACTCCACTAGACGTTGCAGCAGAATAGCCTTAAGGTACTCGCTCAGTCAAGGGACACCTGGCCCATCCTCTGTCTCTAGGGAGATACATTGTTCTTTTACTAATCCTCGGTCTCAAACCATTCCAAATGTATGATTCGATTGCCGACTGAATTTGGTGAATTATGTGTCCAGCTGATGCCAAAGGGATGGCCTGCACAATATACAGGACTCTAGGCAAGACATTAATTTTAGCCACGTGAATTCTTTCCATCCATGAGATGGTTTTGTTCTTCCACGTCGCAAAATCTTGTATAATTTTGTCTCTAATGCGCTTATAATTTACATTAACAATCTCTTTAACTGATGAGGCCAGAGTGATACCCAGATATTTCAAATGCTTCGTGGCAATTTTCAGGGGATAACGGTCGCTTTGAGTTGCAAAAGCGTCTGCGGGCATTGAGATGTTTAAGATCTCAGACTTTGAGAGATTAAGTAGAAAATCCGATACCCGACCAAATTCCTCAAACTCGGCCAGAGACGCCTGCAGGGACAGGGCATTATCAGCAAGAGTTAATAGCACATCATCGGCGTACATAGCCAACTTGTGTTCCACTCTCCCCGTCTGAAGTCCGTGGATATCAGGGTTTATACGTATCTTACAAGCCAGAACCTCCATGACCAGAGCAAAAAGCAGGGGCGAGAGGGGGCACCCCTGCCTTGTTCCATTGGAGATCCGAAAGGGGTCAGAGAACAAATCCGTTCACTCGCACCCTTGCATTCAGGTTGGAGTATAACGAGAATACATAGTTTGTGAAGTGTGTTCCAAAGCCCATCTTTTTCAGGGTATGCAGCATAAAGGTCCAATTGACCCGATCAAAAGCCTTTTCCACATCCGTCGATACAAGGATCAACGGAGCGGATTTGGCCTGCGCATAAGAGATCAGTTAGATTACTCAGAGTATTATCACGTGCCTCTCGGGCTGGAATAAAGCCCGTCTGATCTGTGGAGATTAATTGGGGTAAAAATTTTCCTAAGGCGATTCGCTATTACCTTAGCCAATATCTTAACATCAGAGTTAAGTAAGGAGGTCTGTAGCTGGCAGGCAAGTTTTCTGGTTTGTCAGGTTTAGGAATAACCAAGATAAAAGCTTCAAGCATCGAACTTGGCAAGACGGGGGCCTCAGAAAGCTGATTGAACAGTTGGAGCAAACGGGGCATCAGAATGTCTGTAAATTTTTTATAGTAGCGTGTGCCGAACCCATCAGGGCCTGGGCTTTTGCCAACTGGAAGACCTCTGATGGCCTCTAAGATCTCCTCCAAGGCAAAGGGGGCCTCCAGCTGATTAGCCTGTTCTATAGACAGATGTGGCACTGCCGCTTCTTCGATATAGTCAGAGATCTCCTGTTCGGAAATCTGTCTGTCCCGAGGGTCCTCCTGCACTCCCTCCACTGAGTGTATGTTATAAAGGGTTTTGTAATAATTACCGAAGGTGTTTGCAATGGACTGACCGTCCTTATGCGTCTCCCCCTGCTTATCCATTATTTCATAAACATACGAGCGTAATCTCTTTCGCGCCAATGCTCGGGCCAGGAGCTTACCCGCTTTATTGCTATGCTCAAAGAGCTTTTGATGCAGAATGAGTGCTTTTTTATGCTGTTCTTCTTGCAGGTGGCGTAACAAGGCTGATCTGGCCGAGGCCAGATCCTCCTGCAGTGCCCGGTTGTTGGGTTGGTCTTTGTGTGCTAGTTCTTTTTGTGATACTTGTGCCAACAGCGTGTTATAAGCTTCTCTTTTGGATCTGCGCAAAGCTGCGCTATGTCCGATCAGACAGCCTCTAATCACACTCGTGTGCTTCCCACACAATGGAGTTATCCATAGTCTCGTCCGCGCTTAGGAGGAAATATTCCTCAATATTTTTATGTAGTTTATGTGTTAAGAGTTTGTTATCTAGTAGGAATTCATCCAGCCTCCAAACATAGGGAGTTACTGGAGTGTTATACCAATTGATAGAGCATTTAACTGGAGCATAGTCCAACCAAGTAATTGTGCTAATACTACATCCCGCCGTCACTGCGAGACCCGCGGAATCAGTGAAAATATAGTAAATTCTTGTATATTTCCTGTGAGGGTGCGAGTAAAAGGTAAAATTTTTATCTGATGGGTGGAAAGTACGCCAAATATCATGTAGGGCCAGATCCTTAAAGGATTTAATTAAATGTTTAATCACTTTGTGGGGGGCGCTGGAGAGGCCATCTGAAGTATCCAAACTGGGGTTTAAAGAAACATTAAAATCTCCTCCCAAATAGAGGGTTCCCTTCTGTAATTCCAAGATTAAGTGTGCTACTTTCTTAAAAAACACATCCTGTGCTCTGTTTGGAAAATAGAGATTAGCCAGGGTCATGGGCCTGCCATATAACATGCCCGTCATAATTATGTATCTACCGTTGGGGTCTTTTAATGTTTGTTCCATTTGGAACGGAACAGAGTGGTGGACCAATATACCCACTCCATTCTTTTTGGAGGGTCCTGATGCAAAGCAGGCTGTTGGATAGTGTCTACTGAACCTCTTGGGTTCCCTGTGTTTGGAGTAATGCATTTCCTGAATAAAAATATCACCTTCCATCCTGTGTAGGTCTCTAGTGATTATTGAGCGTTTCTCTGGACTATTGAGGCCCTTAACATTTACAGTGAGGAGATCCAAAGTATGAACTCTTATTTGGTGGGAGTGGGTTTACCATTTGTAAAAAAAAAAAAAAAAAGTGGGGGGGGAGGGAGGAGGAAGGTCTAGGGGAGAAGGGTTGGTGGAAAAAGGGGGTAGGGGAGGAAGAAGGAATGAAAGAGAGGCGGAAAGTAAGGTCTAGGGAAAGAAGGGTTAGTGGGAAGAGGGATGGGAGAAGAAAGAACAGAGAAAAAAGGATCTAAGAAGAACCAAGTAATAGGAGGCAAAGCCCTCCTCAATAGCAATAGTGAATCTGGGGGTAAAGGGTATAGGAGAGTAATCTGTGAAATTAGTAAATGAAACAATAGGAGGTAGTAACCTCAATGCTCTTATATATGATATATAAACAGATATTTAAACTTTGTAGGTAAAGTAACCCAAAAACATTTCAATAACCATTGTTAGAACCTAGCTATGAACCGAGGGCGAATACCCAAACCGCTTGCTAAAGCATCACCCACCCAGCATGTAGTATATTCTGGGAAATCCCAGATCCCGGTAACCACATAAAATATTTGTGCCCTTTTAAACTTTTTCTCAACCCTTCTTTATGTATCCCTTTCCGCTATATAGATACATATTTGAATTGGAGTTTTTTTTATTTTATTTTTTTTATTTATTTTGCTTCCCATAGATCTTTCATAAAGTTTAATGAGTAATTCTGATCCTTGGCTCACTACTTCCCCTCGCCTAGTTCAATCTTCCCTGTACACTTATCCCAATTCCCTCCCAAGGTCTCTTAAGTCTTCCTTCTATTCAACCCAAGGTGATCTAAGTTAGAAGCCCCACTATCCTAATGGTGCAAAAGGGAGCATGGGAAAATATTAAATAGCATTACAAGTCATGACAGTTTGCATATAAAATCACTGTGAATAAGAAACGGGGAATATAGACAACAATACTGTGGTAGGAGCCAGGGTCATATTTGCAAAACAATTCAGGGCAAGAACAGTGCATTCTAGCCTATAACAAGTCAGTTCCTCTTGTCAGCCATCATCTCTCCACGGTAAGATGAATTGGTGTAGGTGGTAGCAACATGTTAATTTAGTCCCAGCGTTAGAGAACTGTAAGGGAAAGTTATAAATAGAGCATTTACGCTAAAAGTGGAGTGGGTAAACACAAACTTATCTGTCTCAGAAGACGGCTGGGCTACAGGACCCGGGCGGGATGATCCATAAAAGTTCAGAGTTCACCTATTAGGTAGGTATGAACCGTTAATACAGACTGACATTCCCACTGGAGGCCTAGCTTGGGCCCAGACCTCCTTCGCCACGATTAGCCTCAGGCCCAGGTTGTGCTGGGGCCACGGAGACATTAGGTGGTCTGATTTGAAGTCCAAAGGTTTGGTTGAGAGTGAGAAGGTCACCCGGTGACTTATAAATTGCTGTTGAGCCGTTCTTAGATGCAATGATGCAGGTGGGGAACCCCCATCTGTACTGTATTTGCTGCTCTTTGAGGCTGGAGGTGATGTAGCGGCGTAGGTCCCTCCGTTTCTGGAGAGTTGCAGGGCACAGGTCCGTGAAGACCTGAATTTCCGCACCTTCATATGTTAGGGGATGTTTATTCCTGGAAAGCCGAAGAATATCCTCCTTATCTTTGTAGGATAGACGTTTAATAATGATGTCCCTAGGGGGGGCTCTGGTGGGTGGTTTGGGCCTAAGAGCCCGATGAGCTCTTTCAACCTGTATCTCAGCTGCATTAGGGGCATTTTTAAGGAATTTGAATAACTCCTGTATGTATTGGCCTATTTCAGGAGGATTTACTGTTTCAGGCACTCCACGGAGCCTCAGGTTGTTGCGCCTGCTCCTGTTTTCCAAGTCTTCAATTCTGTCGGTCAGAGTCTGAACCATTGCATCTTGGGATTGTATACA
The DNA here is from genome assembly GCF_027579735.1 of Bombina bombina. Taxonomy (NCBI): domain Eukaryota; kingdom Metazoa; phylum Chordata; class Amphibia; order Anura; family Bombinatoridae; genus Bombina; species Bombina bombina. Next base: position 361,323,743 of record NC_069505.1, on the reverse strand, counting down.
GCTGGCCTGGTGCTGAAGGTCTGAGCGTATTGTTTCTTGCATTTCCTCCATCTGGGAAACTCTGTGATCTACTGCAACTATGTCTTTTTTCAGTTCCCCAAACAAAAGTTTAACATTCATCATGGCTTCTTTTATGTCATTTTTGGACGACAAGTGCTTAATATCTACCTTAGTGACATAACTAAGTTGTAAGGGATCCAAATTAGATGTCTGTATGGCAGCAGTTTGTTTGCTATTTTCAGAGGGTTCTCTGTGTGCACCAGGGGTAGTATCAGCTGAGATTAAATAACTCTCCATGTTGGAGGATTGAGAGCTTTTTACTGGCTTTGTTATTCCTCTGTTTGCCATTCCCAGATATTGGACAATGTGATGTGGCAGGGGATATTCCTCTCAGCTCCTTAAGTAAGGTGTGTATGCAGTGGACGATTATGTGCCAATAAGGGGCTGCCAAGTCAGGCCGTATAGGCCCTTGTTTTCTACAAGCGTTACTGCAAAGGTGCTTGGTCAGAGTCCGTCCGTCCCCACACAAATAAAATATTACCACCTGTGTATCTGCGGCTACAGCTCTTATTATGATAGATCTAGGCAGGTCAGGGCTGTCTTAACCCTTTAGCAGCTTTTCTCAAGGAGCGACCAACACTCTTCAGCCAACAACCCCTGAAAGTCCAAAGTCTCACCTTTTCCTACTAATCCAGTGCTCCGCTTTTAAGCTTTAAGAAGGCCCACGTGAGTCAGGACAGTGCCACTAACTCTGCAGAACTCACCCGCTGTACCATACAGCCCCCACTCAGGCACTTACTGATTACCCGATCCGCCTGTGTCTAGCTGCTCTGGGGCTGGTATTGATGCAAATCGGGAGCTTGAAGTGTGACAATGCCGACTCAGTTCAGTACAGCGATCCACTATGATAAGACCTCCAGGCCTGTCACTCTGCGGGAATTCTGAGCATCAGATGAACTGATCTCACAGCGGACAGTCGGACGCCGTGCCCCAGGTGTAGTGCTCACTATTCGTAGGGTTGTGCTGTCGCTGTTGTTACCGCTACGACTGGCTCAGTCCCAACCCAGGCCTCACTGCGCACTATTTTTAGAATAGGTCTCCAGAGCAGCTTAATGTGATATAACGGCAGGTTCACACGTTCACCCCGGTCTTGGGTACAAAATTAAAGTTTTCACTAGTTCCAATGAGCTGTGAGTTACTTAGTACCTTTAATATGAGCTATGAGGCTTCAGAGCTAAATCAGTGTGCGGCCATCTACAAGCGTGGCCAAGCTCCACCCCCCAAGTGCCCCTGTTTTTAATAGTATTTTTAAAAAAACGGGCTTTCATTCATCAAAGTTTACCTTCACTTTAAAGGACCAGTCAACACAGTAGATATGCATAATCAACAAATGCAAGATAACAAGACAATGCAATATCACTTAGTCTGAACTTCAAATGAGTAGTAGATTTTTTTTCTGACAATTTTAAAAGTTATCAGCCAATTACAAATGCATACACTTAACATGTGACAGCCACCAGCCATTCACAAATCCATACTCACTTATTCTTGCACATGCCCAGTGGGAGCTGGTGACTCAAAAAGTTTAAATATAAAAAGACTATGCACATTTTGTTAATGAAAGTAAATTGGAAAGTTGATTAAAATGGCATGCTCTATCTGAATAATTAAAGTTTATTTTTGATTGAGTGTCCCTTTAAGTTAAAACATTGCAGCACCAATTACTTTATAGAAACCCAGTGGAATTTAGAAAACCAACAATTTAAAATTAAAGGGACAGTTTACTTGAAAATGTTTGTTTAAAAGGATAGATAATGCCTTTATTACCCATTCCCCAGTTTTGCACTTTTATCAAACTTTATTCGATTATTAAAGGATTTGCTTAATCAACAAATGCATGACAAAACCCTTAATTTCCCCTGTATTTGTCTGTAAAATTTTGTCTTTTATTGTATTGTTTCTTTGTTGTACATTTATCCTTGTACCCATGGGGAGCGCTGCGGAATCTGTTGGCACTTTATAAATAAATAATAATTATTAAATAAAAAACGAAAATGCATAATAGCACTTAGTATGAACTTCAAATGAGTAGTAGATTTTTTTTTTTCTGACAAATTTCAAAGTTAGGTTTATTTCCACTTTTCCTGTATCATGTGACAGCCATCAGCCAATCACAAATGCATATACGTTTATTCTGTGAACTCTTGCACATGCTCAGTAGGAGCTGGTGACTCAAAAAGTGTAATGCACATTTCTTTTCAATGGCATGGAAAGTTCACAAATCCATTATAATTACTAGTGAGAATTCAACTCCTGGCCACCAGGAGGAGGCAAAGCAGACCACATTCGGACAGTCGTCGTTATAAAGCTCATGCCATAAATTGTAGACAGTGCATGCACCAGAGCCATCCAATGTCCCTGCTGAATATGCATTGTCTACTTTCTACAGCTGTATATGGCCATACAACTCAGTGTAATGTTTACAAAAAAAATAATTATGCATTATAGTGATTTTTTTAAATGAGATTAACTCTATAATGACCAAGGACGTGCCAGGCACATCCTACAAAAAATGGTCATTAACGACCAAGGACGTGTCTGGCACATCCTCTGGGGTTTCTAGTGCTTTCACAGAGAATTTCTTCTCTGTGAAAGTCATATGTTGAGCAAAAAGAGACTGCTTCGGTTGTAACTGGCTAGTTACTGGCTAGAACAAGCTATTATGCTATTGTTAGTTTCCAGGTTGAGTGCTTCTCTCTTTTTATTTATGCAAATTATGATATTTTGGGTAGTCTCCCTAAGTGTGATGCGGGAATCCAGACGTGGACCCGTTGCTCAGTGTGCCTAGAGGGATATGGCTGCACCTCACTGACGAGGCCCACAATAGGCCGAAACATACGTCTGGGGTTTTGCTGTTTCTCTCGTTCAGAGAGGGATTGCCTGGTATTTCGGGGCTGAACTGTACTGTGAAGTCAGGATCCAACTGATATGCTTCAGGAAAGTTCTTCTCTGTGAAAGGCACATGTTGAGCAAAAAGAGGCTGCTTCTTGGGTGGTAACTAGCCATAGAACAAGCTATTATGCTATTGTTAGTTTCAAGGTTGAGCGCTTCTCTCTTTTTATTTAGGGGGGAATAAGTGTTGGGAAAGGGATGTGGTATTGGGGATAAGGTATTGAACGGGGGGCAGCTACACTATGGAAAATATGGGATTATTTAAAAAAAAAAAATATAGAACAGCCCAATTTTAGTGCAAAGTGACAGTACCTAAGATGGCCGCAAATAGGAAGAGGGGGGAGGTTAGGAGAGCTGTTTGGGGGGATTGTGGAGGTTGGGGGATTAGGGGGGAACCTACATTGCAGAAATTATATTTTTACATATATATATATATATATATATATGATAAAAAAAAACTTTTAATTCTTTCCTAAGATATGGAGAGTCCACAACGTCATCAATTACTAGTGGGAATATCACTCCTGGCCAGCAGGAGGAGGCAAAGAGCACCACAGCAAAGGTGTTAAATATCACTCCCTTACCTATAATCCCCATTCATTCTCTTTGCCTTTGTCAATGAAGGAGGTGAAGTTTGGTTTCTGAAGAAAATTGGATTTCCTTTCGCTATAAGCAAGATTTTTGGGTATAGCTGTAGTCCACGTCAATCTCTGCTGCAGAGTAGTGGTGGCTTTTGAGCAGTTAGGAAGTTGTAAGGTTGTGCTAACTTTGTTAACTTAGATATTACTGTCCTAGTATAGAAAGCCAGAGTAGGTTTACTCTGTTCTTTCTTTTTTCTACAGGTCTCTGTAAGGAGTATGTGTCCTTTCACACCTTGTAAGCTGTCTCCCTGCCAGACATCTAGATTGCAGGTAAGTGCGTTATGTCTTCTGGGTACTGGGGACTTGCACTTAAAGAGATTTTATCTGAATATTTAATTGGGACTTGTGGTATCCTTTGTAAGGATATTTATGGACAGGCTGCAGGCACTGTTTATGTGATTTTGAGACCTAAGGGTTCATTCTTTATTTTTTTGTTAAAACATTCCCCGTTTTGTTTCTTATGGCTCGTGTGTTATGAGAAGGTCCGGTATATAGGGCTCTTAAATAGTGTGTACGCTATTTAAATTTTATTTATTCAGCTTTGGGCTTGATATTTGAGGGCTCAGGGTCGGTTATACGATCCGGTATATTCTTCGGTTGTTCCAACAGTGGGAGAATTAGAGCGCACATTTTTATTTTCTTTGCGCAATTCCTGTGGGAGGTCATGTGACCCGCTCTTCTGCTTGTAGTTTCTGAAGCGGAGTGGCCTCTTTACTGTTGTCGGCATCTCCTGGGAGTTGAAGGAGATACAGGAGAGCTCTCTGTCGTTTTTTATTGTCAAACTTTTTGAGTATTCAAAGGTCAGGTTTACACCTGTTAGACTGAGGTGCAGAGGTCTCTGAGTTAGTTTCTTGCTTCATTGTGGTTCGTAGTATTCTCGCTTTGTAACATTATTTTTCCTAAAGTGACAGTAGCAGTATTTTATAAAATATAAAATTTTCACTTTTTATTTTGGAAAAAAAAGTTGATTGTTCTTTTGGTTCAAGAATCTGTGTCTTTTCATAAAGTTATGTCTTAAGACAATTTGTTTTCCTATGCTATTCTGTGTTTGAGAAGCCAGGGGTAGCATTCTTAACTAGGTCTCTTGAATTCAAGATAGATTGTTGCCTTCTGTGCCAATGTCTCTCAGGATGATGCTGTTCAGGCAATGCAACAACTTTCTCCTCAAACGTCCCAAGCCTCTATGGCGTCGCTGCCCTGCGGTTCCTCACAGCCTCCTGGAGGTGTTTATTTGCCTGTAGATTTTGCTGCACAGATGTCTTCTGCTGTATCTGCGGCATTATCTGCTTTTCCTATGCTAAAGGGAAAACACAAGATGAAAATTAGAGATTCAGATAGTAAGGTTTTTGTTCCACATGATGCTACACAGGTTACCCTTCCTCATAAGTCTGATGAGGAGGATATGTCAGTAACCTCTGAGGATGATATCTCAGATTTGTACAGTATAATTCCTTCATCTGATGCTGAAGAAGTAATCTTCAGATGTAAGCTTCGTGTATTATTAAAGATGGTTTTGGCTACTTTGGATGACTTTGATACTCTTGTCGTTGTCAACCCTAGGAAGTCTAGCAAACTTTATAAATTCTATGATGTTTCTTCCTCCATGGAAGTGTTTTTAGTCCGTGCAATGGAGATTATTCACAGGAATGGGAGAAGCCAGGGATACCTTTCTCCCCGTCTCCCGTCTTTAAAAAGATGTTTCCTGTTGCAGTCTCCATTAAGTTTATGTGCACAGTGCCTTAAGTAGAAGGGGCCATTTCTATTCTGGCTAAGAGAACTATGATCCCTATAGAGGATAGCTGCTCCTTTAAGCATCCCTTGGACAAGGGGCTTGAGGCTTATTTGTCAATGTATTTTCATCAAGGTTTTTAATGGTAATCTGCAGTTTGTATTGCCACTGTAGCAAGTACGGCATCTTAATTGTGAGACGCCTTGTCTGAATCTATTTCTTTGGAGGATATCCAAGACAGGATTAAGGCTCTCAATCTAGCCAATTGTTTTAATTCTGATGATACCATGCAATTTATTGACTGGGAGCCAAGATTTCTGGCTTCACTGTCCTACCCTGCATAGTGTTATGGCTGAAATCTTGGTCTGCTGATTTTACCTCTAAGTCCAAGCTTCTGGCGCTTCCTTACAAGGGTAAGACCTTGTTTGGACCTGGTCTGGCAGAAATAATTTCTGATATTATGGGTGGATCTTTTCTACCACAGTAGAACAGAACTAAAAAATGTAACTTCAAGGAAAGTCTTCCTCTCAATTTTCCGAGCAGGGACAGTCCAAGTCTTCTTGGAAACCCAATCAGTCTTGGAACAAGGGGTAGCTATTGAAGAGTTTTCCCTAGGTCCGGGATCGGATCAAGTGGGATAGGATCAAGAATTTTCATTCCTGGGAGTGATAGTTCCAGTTAAGGAACGGGGCCTATGATTCTATTCAAATATGTTTGTGGTTTCCAAAAAGAGGGAACTTTTCAATTTTTTTCTAGTCCTGAAGTGTCTACAAGTTTATTAGAGTACCATCCTTCAAAATGGAAACCATTTGTTCCATTCTTCCTTTGGTCCAATAGGGTCAGTTCATGTCGACCATAGACCTGAAGGACGTGTATCTGCATGTTCCCATTCAAACAGATCATCTCAAATTCCTGAGATTCACTTTTCTAGACAAACACTTTCAGTTTGTGGCTCTTCCGTTTGGCTTTGCCACAGCTCCCAAAATTTTCTCAAAGGTTCTGGGGGGGCTCTCTTGGCAGTGATCAGGTCTCAGGAAATTGTAATAGTGTCATACCTGGACGACATATTGGTTTAGGTGCAGTTATGCATGCTCAGACAATGGAACAGAGACCGTCAGATCTGTCTCAGAGGATAGATCTAGATCAGTTGTCAAGAGACTTTCTTCCATGGTGGTTTTCTCAAGACATCTGTTTCAGGTCTCATGCTTCGAGAGAACTTCCTGGGTAATATTGACCATGGACGCCAGTCTGCTAGGCTGGGGAGCAGTCTGGGACTTGTTAAAGGCGCGGGACTGTGGACTCGGGAGCAGTCTGCTCTTCCCATAAACATCTTGGAGTTGAGAGCGGGATTAGAAATTTTAATCAGGATATTGTTTTTCCTTCTTTCTGTCCCAATCCCGTCTGGTGCACAATTTGGATGTTGTGCGTTCTCTAAAATTCTTCTTACTGGCGACTTCGATTTTCGCCCTACTTCTACTTCTCTTTCTCTCTGGTTGAGAAGTATTATTTGTTTTGTTTATGAGACTGCTGGTTAGCAGCCTCCTGAGAGAATTACAGTTCATTCCATGTGAGCTGTCTCTCCTTTTTGGGCTTTCAAGATGAAGCTTCTGTGGAACAGATTTGCAAGGCTGCAACTTGGTCCTCTCTGTATATTTTTTCCAAATTTTATAAATTTGATATTTTTGCCTCGGTTGAGGTTTCTTTTGTGAGAAAGGTTCTTCAAGCGGTGGTGCCTTCTGTTTAGGTCTGCCTGTCTTTTTCTCCCTCCCTAGTCATCTGTGTCCTCTAGCTTGGGTATTGGTTCCTACTAGTAATTGATGACATTGTGGATTCTCCATATCTTAGGAAAGAAAACAGAATTTATGCTTACCTGATGCATTTTTTTCATCCTGGATATGGAGAGTCCACGACCCCACCCTTAATTCAAGACCTTTATTTTTGACTAAACCTCAGGCACCTCTACACTTTTGTGTTATTCCTTTATTCCATTTTCCTTTCGGTCGAATGACTGGGGATTATGGGTAGGGGAGTGATATTTTAACAGCTTTACTGTGGTGCTATTTGCCGCCTCCTGCTGGCCAGGAGTGATATTCCCACTAGTAATTGTCATCAATTCTTTCTTTCCAGATATGGAGAGTCCACGACGTCATCGTCGTGGACTCTCCATATCCGGAAAGAAAGAAATGTATCAGCTAAGCATAAATTCTGTTTTTAGTACTGGCAGACTTTCTGCAAGTACTTAAGATGACGGTGACAATTGTGAGGTAAGGGGGAGGGAAGAGAGCTGTTTGAGAGGGGTCAGGGAGGGATCAGGGGGTGGGATGTTTCAGGTGGGAGGCTGATCTCTACACTAAAGCTAAAATTAACCTTACAGGCTACCTAATTAACCCCTTCACTGCTGGGCATAATACAAGTGTGGTGCGCAGCGGCATTTAGTTTACTCATCTAATTACCAAAAAGCAACACCAAAGCCATATATGTCTGCTATTTCTGAACAAAGGGGATCCCAGAGAACCATTTACAACCATTTGTGCCATAATTGCACAAGTTATTTGTAAATAATTTCAGTGAGAAACTAAAGTTAGTGAAAAAGTTAATAATTTTTTTATTTGATCGCATTTGGTGGTGAAATGGTGGCATGAACTATACCAAAATGGGCCTAGATCAAAACTTTGGGTTGTCTACTAAAAAAATATATACAGTATACATGTGAAGGGTTATTCAGGGATTCCTGACAGATATAAGTGTTACAATGTAACTATCACTAATTTTTGGGGGGAAAATGGTTTGGTAATAGCAAAGTGCTACTTGTACTTATTGCCCTACAACTTGCAAAGCACATGTAAATATTGGGTATTTCTAAACTCAGGACAAAATTTAGAAACTATTTATCATGGGTGTTTTTTGGTGGTTGTAGATGTGTAACAGATTTTGGGGGTCAAAGTTTGAAAAAGTGTGTTTTTATTTCTAATTTTTTTCATCATATTTTATAATTACTTTTATAGTAAATTATAAGATATGATGAAATTCCTTTTAATGGCGAGGAAAACAGTATATAATATGTGTGGGTACAGTAAATGAGTAAGAGGAAAATTACAGCTAAACACAAACACTGCAGAAATGTAAAAATAGCCCTGGTCCTTAATGGTAAGAAAATTGAAAAATGGTCTGGTCACTAAGGGGTTAAAGGGATATTAAACCCAATTGTTTTTCTTTCATGATTCATTTACTTCTACGATCAATTTTTCTTCATTCTCTTAATACCTTTATTTGAAAAAGCAATGTAATATAAGCTTAGGAGCCGGCCCATTTTTGATTCAGCACCCTTGTTAGTGCTTGCTGATTGGTGGCTATATTGGCTACACCAATCAGCAAATGCTACCCAGGTGCTGAGCCAAAAATGGGCTGGCTCCTAAGCCTTAATTCCTGTTTTTCAAATAAAGATGCCAAGAGAACGAAGACAATTTGAAAATAGGAGTAAATTAGAAAGTTGCTTAAAATTGCCTACTCTGTCTGATTAATTAAAGAGAAATTTGGGTTTAATATCACTTTAACATCTTTTATACCACTCAGTCTAGAATACATACTTTTTCATATCCCTGCTAACCTAATGGCTCTTTCAGACATCCATACTTCATAATACATATACGTTTACACACAGGGCAAGGAGCTTTTTTTTTTTTAGATGAATAAACTAATATAAGTAATAAGATTGTTGACTATTGTGTATTTTTAAAAAAGAAAATTACAATTTAAAATGCATCATGTATTACAGTATATCTTACCACAATACCTTCTAAATGTCTTGTCTAACACAGTGTTTGTTTTCTCTATGGGTAACAAGTGACCCATACTCACTTCCTTTTTTATTTTCTTGTTAAATGACACCAAATATATTTAATGGTTTGTTTCTTGTACACACCAAACATTATATGATTCTGACACTTTGGCAAGCATGTGATTATCTTTATTTAATAGGAAGAAACATATTCCAAACCAGTAGATAAAACAACATCTATATAGTTTTATTTTTTTGTTTTATGTTTAAAAAATTGTGATTTGTTCTTTAAAGGGCCAGTAAACCTAAAAAATAATGTTATATAATTCTGCACATAGTGCAGAATTATATAACATTATATTAGTGTTATCGTTATAAAACACAGCCCGGCCCGACCGCGCAATTACACTAAGTGCAGCTCGCTCCTGCTCTGTCTGACAGCAGGAGCAAGCTTCACTTAGTGTAATGGTGCGGTCGGGCCGGGCTGTGACTATACAGCTGGCCCGATGCGCTGTGTAAAAAAAACAGACCCGCTCAGAAGAGCACAGAGAGCGGGTCTGAAAAGCAGCCATATTTTAAAAAAATTCAAAGGAAATATTAAGTTTTATAACGATAACACTAATATAATGTTATATAATTCTGCACTATGTGCAGAATTATATAACATTATTTCTCCTGTTAAGTGTGATCAGTCCACGGGTCATCATTACTTCTGGGATATTGCTCCTCCCCAACAGGAAGTGCAAGAGGATTCACACAGCAGAGCTGCCATATAGCTCCCCCCCTCTACGTCACCTCCAGTCATTCTCTTGCACCCAACGACTAGATAGGATGTGTGAGAGGACTATGGTGATTATACTTAGTTTTATACCTTCAATCAAAAGTTTGTTATTTTATAATAGCACCGGAGTGTGTTATTCCTTCTCTGGTAGAGTTTGAAGAAGAATCTATCTGAGTTTTTACTATGATTTTAGCCGGCGTAGTTAAGATCATATTGCTGTTTCTCGGCCATCTGAGGAGAGGTAAACTTCAGATCAGGGGACAGCGGGCAGATTAATCTGCAAAGAGGTATGTAGCAGCTTATTATTTTCTGACAATGGAATTGATGAGAAAATTCTGCCATACCGATATAATGTAAACTCAGCCTTAAATGCAGTAGCAGCAACTGGTATCAGGCTGTCATGTATGTATATTTTACACTTCAGTATTCTGGGGAATGGCACTTCACTGGAATTATACTGTGTGCATAAGACTTTAGCCTAATTTGCAGGGACTTTTTAATAACACTTAATTTATGTTAAACGTTTTTTGCTGGCATGTAAAATCGTTTCATTTCTGAGGTACTGGGTGAATAAAATATTTTGGGCACTATTTTTTTCCACTTGGCAGTTGTTTTATTTAATTTATGACAGTTTACTGATCTCTCTCACTGTTGTGTGTGAGGGGGAGGGGCCGTTTCTGGCGCTTTTGCTACGCATCAAAAAATTCAGTCAGAAGCTCACTGTACTTCCTGCATGATCCGGTTCATCTCTACAGAACTCAGGGGTCTTCAAAACTTGTTTTGAGGGAGGTAATCACTCACAGCAGAGCTGTGAGATTGTAGTTGACTGTGATAAAAAACGTTTATTTCTGTAACTTTTTTTTCTGCTATCAGGGTTAGTTATCCTTTGCTAATGGGAACAAGCCTTTGCTAAAATTGTGTTTTTTACAAAGATTTGATGCTATAACCTTTCAGTTTATTAACTTTCAACTGTCATAACTCTTTCTGTGCTTCTTATAGGCACAGTACGTTTTCTTATTATAATAAATTACTTGAAAAGTATTTCCAAGTTGCTAGTTTATTTGCTAGTGTGTTAAACATGTCTGATTCAGAGGAAGACATCTGTGCTATATGTGCTAATGCCAAAGTGGAGCCCAATAGAAATTTATGTACTAACTGCATTGATGCTACTTTAAATAAGAGTCAATCTGTACAAATTGAACACATTTCACCAAACAACGAGGGGAGAGTTATGCCGACTAACTCGCCTCACGTGTCAGTACCTGCATCTCCCGCTCGGGAGGTGCGTGATATTGTGGCGCCGAGTACATCTGGGCGGCCATTACAAATCACATTACAGGATATGGCTACTGTTATGACTGAAGTTTTGGCTAAATTACCAGAACTAAGAGGTAAGCGTGATCACTCTGGGATGAGAACAGAGTGCGCTGATAATGTTAGGGCCATGTCAGATACTGCGTCACAACTTGCAGAACATGAGGACGGAGAGCTTCATTCTGCGGCTGACGGTTCTGATCCAAACAGATTGGATTCAGATATTTCAAATTTTAAATTTAAGCTGGAAAACCTCTGTGTATTACTAGGGGAGGTGTTAGCGGCTCTGAATGATTGTAACACAGTTGCAATACCAGAGAAAATGTGTAGGTTGGATAAATATTTTGCGGTACCGTCGAGTACTGACGTTTTTCCTATACCTAAGAGACTTACTGAAATTGTTACTAAGGAGTGGGATAGACCCGGTGTGCCGTTCTCACCCCCTCCGATATTTAGAAAGATGTTTCCAATAGACACCACCACACGGGACTTATGGCAAATGGTCCCTAAGGTGGAGGGAGCAGTTTCTACTTTAGCTAAGCGTACCACTATCCCGGTGGAGGATAGCTGTGCCTTTTCAGATCCAATGGATAAAAAGTTAGAGGGTTACCTTAAGAAAATGTTTGTTCAACAAGGTTTTATATTGCAACCCCTTGCATGCATTGCGCCTGTCACGGCTGCAGCAGCATTTTGGTTTGAGTCTCTGGAAGAGACACTTGAATCAGCTCCATTAGATGAGATTACACACAAGCTTAAAGCTCTTAAGTTAGCTAACTCATTTATTTAAGATGCCGTAGTACATTTAACTAAGCTTACGGCTAAGAATTCCGGATTCGCCATTCAGGCGCGCAGAGCACTGTGGCTAAAATCCTGGTCAGCTGACGTTACTTCTAAGTCTAAATTACTTAATATACCTTTCAAAGGGCAGACCTTATTCGGGCCCGGATTGAAAGAAATTATCGCTGACATTACAGGAGGTAAAGGCCATGCCCTGCCTCAAGACAGAGCCAAACCTAAGGCTAGACAATCTAATTTTCGTTCCTTTCGGAATTTCAAAGCAGGAGCAGCATCAACTTCCTCTGCTCCAAAACAAGAAGGATCTGTTGCTCGCTACAGACAAGGCTGGAGACCTAACCAGTCCTGGAACAAGGGCAAGCAGGCCAGGAAACCTGCTGCTGCCCCTAAAACAGCATGAATTGAGGGCCCCCGATCCGGGAACGGATCTAGTGGGGGGCAGACTTTCTCTCTTCGCCCAGGCTTGGGCAAGAGATGTCCAGGATCCCTGGGCGCTAGAGATAATATCTCAGGGATACCTTCTGGACTTCAAATACTCTCCCCCAAGAGAGAGATTTCATCTGTCAAGGTTGTCAACAAACCAAATAAAGAAAGAGGCGTTTCTACGCTGCGTACAAGAGCTTTTATTAATGGGAGTAATCCATCCAGTTCCACGGTCGGAACAGGGACAAGGGTTTTACTCAAATCTGTTTGTGGTTCCCAAAAAAGAGGGAACTTTCAGGCCAATCCTGGATTTAAAGATCCTAAACAAATTCCTAAGAGTTCCATCGTTCAAAATGGAGACTATTCGGACAATTTTACCCATGATCCAAAAGGGTCAGTACATGACCACAGTGGATTTAAAAGATGCTTACCTTCACATACCGATCCACAAAGATCATTACCGGTATCTAAGGTTTGCCTTTCTAGACAGGCATTACCAGTTTGTAGCTCTTCCATTCGGATTGGCTACGGCTCCAAGAATCTTCACAAAGGTTCTGGGTGCTCTTCTGACGGTACTAAGACCGCGAGGAATTTCGGTAGCTCCGTACCTAGACGACATTCTGATACAAGCTTCAAGCTTTCAAACTGCCAAGTCTCATACAGAGTTAGTACTGGCATTTCTAAGGTCGCATGGATGGAAGGTGAACGAAAAGAAGAGTTCTCTCTTTCCACTCACAAGAGTTCCCTTCCTGGGGACTCTTATAGATTCTGTAGAAATGAAAATTTACCTGACAGAAGACAGGTTAACAAAACTTCAAAGTGCATGCCGTGTCCTTCATTCCATTCAACACCCGTCAGTGGCTCAATGCATGGAGGTAATCGGCTTAATGGTAGCGGCAATGGACATAGTACCCTTTGCACGCCTACACCTCAGACCGCTGCAATTGTGCATGCTAAGTCAGTGGAATGGGGATTACTCAGACTTGTCCCCTTCTCTGAATCTGGATCAAGAAACCAGAAATTCTCTTCTATGGTGGCTTTCTCGGCCACATCTGTCCAGGGGGATGCCATTCAGCAGGCCAAACTGGACAATTGTAACAACAGACGCCAGCCTACTAGGTTGGGGCGCCGTCTGGAATTCTCTGAAGGCTCAGGGACAATGGAATCAGGAGGAGAGTCTCCTACCAATAAACATTCTGGAATTGAGAGCAGTTCTCAATGCCCTTCTGGCTTGGCCCCAGTTGACAACTCGGGGGTTCATCAGGTTTCAGTCGGACAACATCACGACTGTAGCCTACATCAACCATCAGGGAGGGACAAGAAGCTCCCTAGCAATGATGGAAGTATCAAAGATAATTCGCTGGGCAGAGTCTCACTCTTGCCACCTGTCAGCAATCCACATCCCGGGAGTGGAGAACTGGGAGGCGGATTTTTTAAGTCGTCAGACTTTTCATCCGGGGGAGTGGGAACTTCATCCGGAGGTCTTTGCCCAAATACTTCGTCATTGGGGCAAACCAGAGATAGATCTCATGGCGTCTCGACAGAACGCCAAGCTTCCTCGTTACGGGTCCAGATCCAGGGATCCGGGAGCGGTCCTGATAGATGCCTTGACAGCACCTTGGACCTTCAGGATGGCTTATGTGTTTCCACCCTTCCCAATGCTTCCTCGATTGATTGCCAGAATCAAACAGGAGAGAGCATCAGTGATTCTAATAGCGCCTGCATGGCCACGCAGGACTTGGTATGCAGATCTGGTGGACATGTCATCCTGTCCACCTTGGTCTCTACCTCTGAAACAGGACCTTCTGATACAGGGTCCTTTCAAACATCAAAATCTAACTTCTCTGAAGCTGACTGCTTGGAAATTGAACGCTTGATTTTATCAAAACGTGGTTTTTCTGAGTCAGTTATTGATACCTTAATACAGGCTAGGAAGCCTGTTACCAGAAAGATTTACCATAAAATATGGCGTAAATACCTATATTGGTGCGAATCCAAAGGTTACTCTTGGAGTAAGGTTAGGATTCCTAGGATATTGTCTTTTCTACAAGAAGGTTTAGAAAAGGGTTTATCCGCTTGTTCCTTAAAGGGACAGATCTCAGCTCTGTCCATTCTGTTGCACAAACGTCTGTCAGAAGTTCCAGACGTTCAGGCTTTTTGTCAGGCTTTGGCCAGGATTAAGCCTGTGTTTAAAACTGTTGCTCCGCCATGGAGTTTAAACCTTGTTCTTAACGTTTTACAGGGCGTTCCGTTTGAACCCCTTCATTCCATTGATATAAAGTTGTTATCTTGGAAAGTTCTATTTTTAATGGCTATTTCCTCGGCTCGAAGAGTCTCTGAGTTATCAGCCTTACATTGTGATTCTCCTTATTTGATTTTTCACTCGGATAAGGTAGTTCTGCGTACTAAACCTGGGTTCTTACCTAAGGTAGTCACTAACAGGAATATCAATCAAGAGATTGTTGTTCCATCCTTGTGTCCAAATCCTTCTTCAAGGAAGGAACGACTTCTGCACAATCTGGATGTAGTTCGTGCCCTAAAATTTTATTTACAGGCAACTAAAGATTTTCGACAAACGTCTTCCCTGTTTGTCGTTTTCTCTGGTCAGAGGAGAGGTCAAAAAGCTTCTGCTACCTCTCTCTCTTTTTGGCTTCGTAGCATAATACGTTTAGCTTATGAGACTGCTGGACAGCAGCCTCCTGAAAGAATTACAGCTCATTCCACTAGAGCTGTGGCTTCCACTTGGGCCTTTAAGAATGAGGCCTCTGTTGAACAGATTTGCAAGGCTGCAACTTGGTCTTCGCTTCATACTTTTTCCAAATTTTACAAATTTGACACTTTTGCTTCTTCGGAGGCTATTTTTGGGAGAAAGGTTCTTCAGGCAGTGGTTCCTTCTGTATAAAGAGCCTGCCTGTCCCTCCCGTCATCCGTGTACTTTTGCTTTGGTATTGGTATCCCAGAAGTAATGATGACCCGTGGACTGATCACACTTAACAGGGGAAAACATAATTTATGCTTACCTGATAAATTCCTTTCTCCTGTAGTGTGATCAGTCCACGGCCCGCCCTGTTTTTTACGGCAGGTAAATATTTTTTAAATTATACTCCAGTCACCACTACACCCTTTGGCTTCTCCTTTCTCGTTGGTCCTTGGTCGAATGACTGGAGGTGACGTAGAGGGGAGGAGCTATATGGCAGCTCTGCTGGGTGAATCCTCTTGCACTTCCTGTTGGGGAGGAGCAATATCCCAGAAGTAATGATGACCCGTGGACTGATCACACTACAGGAGAAAGGAATTTATCAGGTAAGCATAAATTATGTTTTTTTAGGTTTACTGTCCCTTTAAGAACAAAAGAATACTACAAATATAATTACAAAGAAAATCAAACACCTCTTGCCTTTGTGTAAAATTAAGCTTGCCCCCCTCTCCCTAGATAGACCAAAAAGCAAATTCTGTAACCTGCTAATCAGAGCTGGTTTAGGCAATTTGCATCGTTTTTAAAACTTGGGTTACAGATTTTGCTCTGTGGCTGATCTAGTTAAGGAGCGTGGGACAAAGCAAAATTTTTACACAAAAGTAAGAGGGTATGTAATGTCCATTTAAACTATGTACTTTGCACTGTTTTAAAAAAAAAATTACATTTCTGTTCTTGCGTTTTGTCTTCTTTATAGACCGTAGTGGATGAACAGCTGGCGTTGAAGAGAGTAGCAGATATCATTATTAACTTGTATGCCATGACAGCTGTAATATCCAGGGCCAGTAGATCAATCAGTATAGGTCTCCTTAATCATGATCATGAGGTAAGTACAGGTTAATTTTATCCATTTCCTAAGGAAACTTAAAATATTTCATATGTCATGTAGAGTAGAAAATGTTATGTGGAGATGGGGGAAACCAGACGTGGACTCGCTGCCCAATATGCCTAAAGAGATATGACTGCACCTCACTGACGCGGCCTACAAAAGTCCGAAACAGTTGTCTGATCCTCCTCGTTCAGAGAAAGATTGCTTTGTATTCAGGGGCTGGATCATCCTTTTTAGGTGCAATCAGACTGATATACTTCAGGAAGGTCCTCCTCTGTGAAAAACATGATTAAGCTTTTCAGGTGGTGACTTGCCAAAGAGTAAACTATTGAGCCATTTTTCTTTCCAGAGTAGCGCTGCTCAACTTCTGTAAATATGTAGGGAATTTCCTTTGCTATGTTATACCTATGATGTGGAACATCTCTATTTCTTTCCTATGACATGGAGAGTCCACAACGTCATTCCAATTACTAGTGGGATATTCAACTCCTGGCCAGCAGCAGGAGGCAAATAGCACTCAAGCAAAGCTGTTAAGTGTAACTGCCTTACCCATAACCCCCAGTCATTCTCTTTGCCTCTGTCAATGGAGGTTGTGCGAAGTTGGTGTCTGAAGATTTTATTCCTTTTATGGGTACTTTTCCCTGCAAGCAAGTATTGGGGTCTAGCTGTGTCCATGTCAATCTCTTGAGTAAGAGTAGTGGTGGCTTTTAGCAGTTAAAAGGCGGCGAGGAAGTCTTTGCAGAAAGCCAGAGTTAGTTACTCGGTTCTTTCTTTTCCTACGCCTAAGGATCAGCATTCATCATGCAATTGGATCTAAGGTAAGTACTTTTGCCTTCTCGGTACATAAGGATACCAGCACTCAGGAGGTTAATCCTCTTTTTAGATCCTTCATTTGGGACTTAATACTCCTTATTAGTTAAGGAGTCATTTTTAGGACATGGCACTTAGATTTATAGTATGAGTCAGTTCATATGGGCATTGTTACTTGGCAAAGGAGTTTAAGGGTTAATAATAAAGAATTATTTATTGGATACCTTACTTTTTATTTCGCTTCTATGGTAGAGGCTTTCAGGTTTATTTTACTTTATTGGGATACTGTAAAACTTCTGTTAAACTCTTGTACAGTTTATCAGGCTTAATAAGTATACAACTTTTCTCTTAAGTGTATCCAGTCCACGGATCATCCATTACTTGTGGGATATTCTCCTTCCCAACAGGAAGTTGCAAGAGGATCACCCACAGCAGAGCTGCTATATAGCTCCTCCCCTCACTGCCATATCCAGTCATTCTCTTGCAACTCTCAACAAAGATGGATGTAGTAAGAGGAGAGTGGTGTATTATATTTAGTTTTTTAACTTCAATCAAAAGTTTATTTTTAAATGGTACCGGAGTGTACTGTTTTATCACAGGCAGCATTAGAAGAAGAATCTGCCTGTGATTTCTATGATCTTAGCAGAAGTAACTAAGATCCACTGCCGTTCTCACATATTCTGAGGAGTGAGGTAACTTCAGAGGGGGAATGGCGTGCAGGTTTTCCTGCAATAAGGTATGTGCAGTTAACATATTTCTAGGGATGGAATTTGCTAGAAAAATGCTGCTGATACCGGATTAATGTAAGTTAAGCCTAAATGCAGTGATTTAATAGCGACTGGTATCAGGCTTATTACCAGAGATGCATACTCTTATAAAAGTGCAATATAAAACGTTTGCTGGCATGTTTAATCGTTTTTATATATGCTTGGTGATAAAACTTATTGGGGCCTAGTTTTTTTCCACATGGCTGGCTTGATTTTTGCCTAGAAACAGTTTCCTGAGGCTTTCCACTGTTGTAATATGAGTGGGAGGGGCCTAGTTAAAATTACAGACAGAGACATTCAGCTTCCTTCTGCATGATACAGGACATCTCTGAAGGGCTCAAAAGGCTTCAAAAGTCGTTTTTGAGGAGGGTAACAACCACAGTAGACCTGTGGCAGTTGTTGTGACTGTGTTTAAAAACGTTTTTGTCATTTATTATTCCGTTTTTGGTATTAAGGGGTTAATCATCCATTTGCAAGTGGGTGCAATGCTCTGCTAACTTGTTACATACACTGTAAAAATTTCGTTAGTGTAACTGCCTTTTTTCACTGTTATTTCAAATTTTGTCAAAATTTGTTTCTCTTAAAGGCACAGTAACGTTTTTTATATTGCTTGTTAACTTGGTTTAAAGTGTTTTCCAAGCTTGCTAGTCTGTATAAACATGTCTGACACAGAGGAAACTACTTGTTCATTATGTTTAAAAGCCATGGTGGAGCCCCATAGGAGAATGTGTACTAAATGTATTGATTTCACCTTAAACAGTAAAGACCAGTCTTTATCTATAAAAGAATTGTCACCAGAGGGGTCTGTCGAGGGGTAAGTTATGCCGACTAACTCTCCCCATGTGTCGGACCCTTCGCCTCCCGCTCAAGGGACGCACGCTAATATGGCGCCAAGTACATCAGGGACGCCCATAGCGATTACTTTGCAGGACATGGCTGCAATCATGAATAATACCCTGTCAGAGGTATTAGCCAGATTGCCTGAATTGAGAGGCAAGCGCGATAGCTCTGGGGTTAGACGAGATACAGAGCGCGTAGATGCTGTAAGAGTCATGTCTGATACTGCGTCACAATATGCAGAACCTGAGGACGGAGAGCTTCAGTCTGTGGGTGACGTCTCTGAATCGGGGAGACCTGATTCAGAGATTTCTAATTTTAAATTTAAGCTTGAGAACCTCCGTGTATTGCTTGGGGAGGTATTAGCTGCTCTGAATGACTGTGACACAATTGCAGTGCCAGAGAAATTGTGTAGACTGGATAAATACTATGCAGTGCCGGTGAGTACTGATGTTTTTCCAATACCTAAAAGGCTTACAGAAATTGTTAGTAAGGAGTGGGATAGACCGGTGTGCCCTTTTCCCCACCTCCTATATTTAGAAAAATGTTTCCAATAGATGCCACTACACGGGACTTATGGCAGACAGTCCCTAAGGTGGAGGGAGCAGTTTCTATTTTAGCAAAGCGTACCACTATCCCGGTTGAGGACAGTTGTGCTTTTTCAGATCCAATGGATAAAAAATTAGAGGGTTACCTTAAGAAAATGTTTATTCGACAAGGTTTTATTTTACAGCCCCTTGCATGCATTGCGCCTGTCACTGCTGTGGCGGCGTTCTGGTTTGAGGCCCTGGAAGAGGCCATCCATACAGCTCCATTGTTCATTTGACTAAACTAACGGCTAAGAATTCCGGATTCGCCATCCAGGCGCGTAGGGCGCTATGGCTTAAATCCTGGTCAGCTGATGTGACTTCAAAGTCTAAATTACTCAACATTCCTTTCAAGGGGCAGACCTTATTCGGGCCTGGTTTGAAAGAAATTATTGCTGACATTACTGGAGGTAAGGGTCATACCCTTCCTCAGGACAGGGCCAAACAGTCTAATTTTCGTGCCTTTCGAAATTTAAAGGCAGGTGCAGCATCAACTCCCTCTGCTTCAAAACAAGAGGGAACTTTTGCTCAATCCAAGCAGGCCTGGAAACCTAACCAGTCCTGGAACAAGGGCAAGCAGGCCAGAAAGCCTGCTGCTGCCTCCAAGACAGCATGAAGGAGCGGCCCCCTATCAGACAACGGATCTAGTAGGGGGCAGACTCTCTTCGCCCAGGCGTGGGCAAGAGATGTTCAGGATCCCTGGGCGTTGGAGATCATATCTCAGGGATATCTTCTGGACTTCAAAGCTTCTCCTCCACAAGGGAGATTTCACCTTTCAAGATTATCTGCAAACCAGATAAAGAAAGAGGCATTCCTAAGCTGTGTGCAAGACCTCCTTGTAATGGGAGTGATCCATCCAGTTCCGCGGACGGAACAAGGACAGGGGTTTTATTCAAATCTGTTTGTGGTTCCCAAAAAAGAGGGAACCTTCAGACCAATTTTGGATCTAAAGATCCTAAACAAATTCCTCAGAGTTCCATCATTCAAGATGGAAACTATTCGAACCATTTTACCCATGATCCAAGAGGGTCAGTACATGACCACAGTGGACTTAAAGGATGCCTACCTTCACATTCCGATTCACAAGAATCATTATCGGTTCCTGAGGTTTGCCTTTCTAGACAGGCATTACCAGTTTGTAGCTCTTCCATTCGGGTTGGCTACAGCCCCAAGAATTTTTACAAAGGTTCTGGGCTCACTTCTGGCGGTTTTAAGACCGCGAGGCATAGCGGTGGCTCCTTACCTAGACGACATCCTGATACAGGCGTCAAGCTTTCAAATTGCCAAGTCTCATACAGAGATAGTTCTGGCATTTCTGAGGTCGCATAGGTGGAAAGTGAACGAAGAAAAGAGATCTCTATCTCCTCTCACAAGGGTTTCCTTCCTAGGGACTCTAATAGATTCTATAGAAATGAAAATTTACCTGACAGAGTCCAGGTTATCAAAACTTCTAAATGCTTGCCGTGTTCTTCACTCCATTCCGCGCCCCACGGTGGCTCAGTGCATGGAAGTAAACGGCTTAATGGTAGCGGCGATGGACATAGTGCCATTTGCGCGCCTGCATCTCAGACCGCTGCAATTATGCATGCTCAGTCAGTGGAATGGGGATTACACAGATTTGTCCCCTCTACTAAATCTGGATCAGGAAACCAGAGATTCTCTTCTCTGGTGGTTATTTCGGATCCATCTGTCCAAAGGTATGACCTTTCGCAGACCAGATCGGATCATTGTAACAACAGATGCCACCCTTCTAGGTTGGGGTGCAGTCTGGAACTCCCTGAAGGCTCAGGGTTCATGGACTCAGGAGGAGAAACTCCTCCCAATAAATATTCTGGAGTTATGAGCAATATTCAATGCTCTTCTAGCTTGGCCTCAGTTAGCAACACTGAGGTTCATCAGATTTCAGTCGGACAACATCACGACTGTGGCTTACATCAACCATCAAGCGGGAACCAGGAGTTCCCTAGCGATGTCAGAAGTCTCCAAGATAATTCGCTGGGCAGAGACTCACTCTTGCCACCTGTCAGCGATCCATATCCCAGGGGTAGAGAACTGGGAGGCGGATTTTCTAAGTCGTCAGACTTTTCATCCGGGGGAGTGGGAACTCCATCCGGAGGTGTTTGCTCAATTGGTTCTCCGTTGGGGCAAACCAGAACTGGATCTCATGGCGTCTTGCCAGAACGCCAAGCTTCCTTGTAACGGATCCAGGTCCAGGGACCCAGAAGCGGCACTGATAGATGCTCTAGCAGCGCCTTGGTTCTTCAACCTGGCTTATGTGTTTCCACCGTTTCCTCTGCTCCCTCGTCTGATTGCCAAAATCAAACAGGAGAGAGCATCGGTGATATTGATAGCGCCTGCGTGGCCACGCAGGACCTGGTATGCAGACCTAGTGGACATGTCATCCTTTCCACCATGGACTCTGCCTCTGAGACAAGACCTTCTAATACAAGGTCCTTTCAATCATCCGAATCTACTTTCTCTGAGACTGACTGCATGGAGATTGAACGCTTGATCCTATCAAAGCGTGGCTTCTCCGAGTCAGTAATTGATACCTTAATACAGGCACGAAAGCCTGTCACCAGGAAAATTTACCACAAGATATGGCGTAAATATCTTCATTGGTGTGAATCCAAGAATTACTCATGGAGTAGGGTTAGGATTCCTAGGATATTGTCCTTCCTCCAAGAGGGCTTGGACAAAGGATTATCAGCTAGTTCTTTAAAGGGACAGATTTCTGCTCTGTCTATTCTTTTACACAAGTGTCTGGCAGAAGTTCCAGACGTTCAGGCATTTTGTCAGGCTTTAGTTAGAATTAAGCCTGTGTTTAAACCTGTTGCTCCTCCATGGAGCTTAAACTTGGTTCTTAAATTTCTTCAAGGGGTTCCGTTTGAACCCCTTCTTTCTATTGATATCAAACTTCTATCATGGAAAGTTATTTTTCTAATGGCTATTTCCTCGGCTCGAAGAGTCTCGGAGTTATCTGCCTTACATTGTGATTCTCCTTATCTGATCTTTCATTCAGATAAAGTAGTCCTGCGTACAAAACCTGGGTTTTTACCTAAGGTGGTTTCTAACAAGAATATCAATCAAGAGATTTTTGTTCCATCATTATGTCCTAATCCTTCTTCAAAGAAGGAACGTCTTTTGCATAATTTAGACGTAGTCTGTGCCTTGAAGTTTTACTTACAGGCTACTAAAGATTTTCGTCAAACATCTAACCTGTTTGTTGTTTACTCTGGACAGAGGAGAGGTCAAAAGGCCTTGGCAACCTCTCTTTCTTTTTGGCTTCGGAGTATAATCCGTTTAGCCTATGAGACTGCTGGACAGCAGCCCCCTGAAAGGATTACAGCTCATTCTACTAGAGCTGTGGCTTCCACCTGGGCCTTTAAAAATGAGGCTTCTGTTGAACAGATTTGCAAGGCTGCGACTTGGTCTTCGCTTCATACCTTTTCCAAATTTTACAAATTTGATACTTTTGCTTCTTCGGAGGCTGTTTTTGGGAGAAAAGTTCTACAGGCAGTGGTTCCTTCCGTTTAAGTTCCTGCCTTGTCCCTCCCATCATCCGTGTACTTTAGCTTTGGTATTGGTATCCCACAAGTAATGGATGATCCGTGGACTGGATACACTTAACAAGAGAAAACATAATTTATGCTTACCTGATAAATTTATTTCTCTTGTAGTGTATCCAGTCCACGGCCCGCCCTGTCCTTTTCAGGCAGGTCTAAATTTTAATTAAACTACAGTCACCACTGCACCCTATGGTTTCTCCTTTCTCGTCTTGTTTCGGTCGAATGACTGGATATGGCAGTGAGGGGAGGAGCTATATAGCAGCTCTGCTGTGGGTGATCCTCTTGCAACTTCCTGTTGGGAAGGAGAATATCCCACAAGTAATGGATGATCCGTGGACTGGATACACTACAAGAGAAATAAATTTATCAGGTAAGCATAAATTGTTTTTTTGAAACTGCAGTTTTTTTCTCGCTCTTTTTAGAGCGGAGTAAATTTCTGTGTTGCAGTTGAATTTCTGTCCCAATCACGTGTAGACCGCACTTCCGCTTTTACGGAGTGGAGTGGTTATACAGATAGTGCAGCCGTCTTTGACTCTGCTTAGTCTTTTTTTTTGGCGGGGGGGGGGGATCTGCTTCTGTCTTTCAGCTATCGGTTCCAGAGGCAAATTACTAATGGGACATTATTTCTGGCTGGTAGGAGCCTCAGGCATCTGAGGCAGTTTTTGTTTAAGTCTATCTAGAATCTATTGCAATTTTTATTAATCTTCTGCAAAATTAAAGTTTTTATTTTGCATTAAGAATTTTTTATATTTGTACTTTTACTTATGGGACCGTTATCTAGACTATGGATACAGATCAAGATCAATCTATCTCTAAGGATAGATGTTTACTTTGCTTAGACAACCAGATTGCCCTACCTATGCAGTTTTGTTCATCCTGTTTGGCAAAAACTTTAAAGTGTAAAGAAAAAAATTATCCCTTCTGAGGCAAGTGTGTCTCAGGATTCTGCTTTGCATGACATGCCTCAGCTTTCTCCTCAGACGTCCCGAGCCTTAGTTGTTTCTCATACTATGTCATCTGTGTCCTCTCATCCACCTGGGGGGTGTTTATTTACCTGTGGATTTTGCTGTGCAGGTTTCTTCTGCAATAACTACGGCTTTGTCAGCTTTCCCTGCATTGGGTAAGCATAAGAGAAAATCTAAACTTTTGCCTGATACTAAGGCTTCTGATTCTAGGACTGCATTAGCAAGTCTTGCTCAGATGTCTGATGAGCAGAATACTTCAGTAGCTTCTGAAAGTGAGATCTCAGACTCTGACACTTTAGCAGATAAATCTTCAGAATCTTAAGAGGTTAATTTTAGATTTAAGCTTGAACATCTCCGGTTACTATTGAAGGAGGTTCTTTAGACGACTCTGAATCTTCGGTTGCTGTCAACCCCACAAAGTCTTTTAAATTGGATAGAGTCTATGATTCTCCATCTTCTGAGGAGGCTTTTCCTATCCCAAGGAAGATGTCTGAAATTATTGCTCAGGAATGGGATAAGCCAAGTGTTCCCTTTTCCCCTTCCCCTGTTTTTAAGAAGATGTTTCCTGTTTCTGGCTCTATTTGTAACTCATGACGCACTGTCCCTAAAGTAGAAGGGGCTATTTCTACTCTTGCCAAGAAAACTACCATTCCTATAGAGGATAGTTGCTCTTTTAAGGACCCAATGGACAAGAAACTAGAGGCTTACTTAAAAAGATGTATATCCATCAAGGGTTACAGTGGCAACCTGCAGCGAGTATTGCTACGGTTGCGGCATCTTATTGGTGCAATGCATTTTCTGATCTTATTACACAGGAAACTACAGTAGAGGAGATCCAAGATAGGATCAAAGCTCTCAAATTGGCCAATACCTTTATCTGTGATGCCAATATGCAGATAATTCGTCTGGGAACTAAGATGTCTAGCTTCACGGTACTAGCCCGCAGGGCTCTGTGGTTAAAATCTTGGTTGGTTGATGTCTCTTGTAAGGTAAAACCAAAAGCTTGGCCTTGGAAGGGAAAGACTCTGTTTGGACCTGGTCTGGCAGAGATCATTTCAGAGATTACAGGTGGAAAGGGATCTACTCTCTGGGAGTTTTTGTTCCTGTCCCTCTAGCAGAACAGGGTCTAGGATTCAATTCAAATCTCTTTGTGGTTCCCAAAAAGGAGGGAACTTTTCAACCCATTCTAGACCTCAAGTGACTCAATAAATTCCTCAGGGTTCCGCCCTTCAAGATGGAAACTATTTGTTCCATTCTTCCTTTAGTACAGGAAGGTCAGTTTATGATGACCATAGACCTGAAGGACGCATACCTTCATGTTCCTATTCACAGGGAACACCATCAGTATCTGAGGTTTGCATTTCTGGACACGCACTTCCAATTTGTTGCACTTCCATTTGATCTGGCCATGGCTCCCAGAATATTCACAAAGGTTCTGGGGGCACTATTGGCTGTGATCAGATCCCGGGGAATTACTGTAGCGCCTTATCTATTCGACATGTTGGTTCAGGTGTCATCTTTTCAACTAGCCCAATCTCATACTGAGATGCTGTTGTCTTTTCTACGTTCCCATGGGTGGAAGGTGAATTTGGAGAAAAGTTCTCTTGTCCCATCTACCAAAGTATGTTTCATAGGCACTATAATAGATTCCCTGTCCATGAAGATTTTTCTGATGGAGGTCAGAAAAGAAGAGTCTTGTTTCTTGCCTTTCTCTCCAGTCTCCCTTTCATCCATCTGTGGCCCAATGCATGGAGGAGATTGTCCTGATGGTGGCATCCGTGGACATCATTCCTTTTGCTCGGTTCTATCTTAGACTGCTGCAGCTTTGTATGCTCTGTCAATGGAACGGAGATCATTCAGACTTATCTCAGAGGATAAATCTGGACCCTCTAACAAGAGACTCTCTCTCGTGGTGGGTGTTACAGGAACGTCTGTCTCGGGGCACTTGCTTTCTGAGTCCTTCCTGGGAAATTGTGACTTCAGACACCAGCTTGTCAGGCTGGGGAGCTGTTTGGGGCCCTCTAAAGGCTCAGGGCCTGTGGTCTCGGGAAGAGTCCTCTATTCTCATAAACATCTTGGAGTTGAGAGCCATCTTCAATGCCCTATCAGCGTGGCCTCAACTGTCGTTGGTCCGGTTTATCAAATTCCACGAGTCATTGCTCGTATCAAACAGGAGAGCATTGATGATACTAATAGCTCCAGCATGGCCTCACAGGATCTGGTTCGCAGATCTATTAAGGATGTCATCTCTACCTCCTTGGAAAGAGGAAAGACCTATTTTAGACCAGAGGAAAGACCTTCTACTTTAGGGTCCTTTCCTCCATCCAAACCTAGATTCTCCTAAGCTAACTGCTTGGTGATTGAACGCCTAGTTCTGTCTAAACGTGTTTTTCATTGAAACTATGATTCAGGCTCGAGAAAAAGGTTACTCGCAAGATTTACCATAAGATATGGCGTAAATATCTTTTATTGGTGTGAATCTTCTAAGGGATTCTCCTGGAGCCGGGTGAGGATTCCCTGGTTTTTGCTTTTCTTCAGGATGGC
The DNA here is from genome assembly GCF_027579735.1 of Bombina bombina. Lineage (NCBI taxonomy): Eukaryota > Metazoa > Chordata > Amphibia > Anura > Bombinatoridae > Bombina > Bombina bombina. Next base: position 361,297,448 of record NC_069505.1, on the reverse strand, counting down.
CTGGTTAAGGGTTTATCGGTCAGTATCCTAAAGGGTCAGATTTTTGCGTTATCTATCCTTTTGTACAAACGTCTGGCAGACCTATCAGATGTTCAAGCCTTTGTACAGGCCCTGGTTAGACTCAGGCCTGTGTTTAAACCTGTTGCTCCCCCCGTGGAGCCTTAATTTAGTTCTTAAAGTTTTGCAGCAGGCTCCGTTTGAACCAATGCATGTTGTTATTAGACTATTATCCTGGAAGGTTTTGTTTCTTGTTGCCATTTCGTCCGCTCCAGAGTATCTGAGCTTTCTGCTCTGCAGTGTGATTCCAACAGCATCACCTCAGTGGCTTACATCAACCACCAGGGAGGGACTCTGAGTTCTTGAACCTTCAGCTATTTTCGGTGCCGGGCTTATTAGTGTGTGAGTGCAACACACAGATATTTGTGTGTGGTACTTTTATGCTAATAAATCTGGCGCTGAAAACAGGTGAATGCTACGGCCATTTTTGTTTAGATAACTAATGCCAAATGAGAAATTTTTGCACATGCTTAATATTTTCCTAATAAAAAAATATATATATATAATTATTTGGTTGGTTACATTTTTTGGAAATTCCACAAGTCTATCTAAAAAGAAAATGGCTAGATCACTGTTTTTTAAGCAGAAAGTGGGACTTTATTACAAAGAGTTTTCATTATTTTTTTTCCTCAAAGTACTAAACAATATTTTGTTTTCCAGCATTTTGTTTAAATATAGTAGTAATAAATTCACAAATGAATTCCAGTTTAATACTAAATAATCCTGTGTGACCTACAAAAAGACACCATTTTATACACTATATTATTTATTCTGACAGATATATAGTATTAAATCCTACAACTCAGAAGAACTCAATCTTCCTTTTGTTCAGTCTGTTATTCTAATTATAGTGATCATAAAGTTTTAACCTTTACATTTTCTTACTCCACTCAGCTTTGTTTTAAGACTATAATTTAAGCCACTCTAAGGACTCTGAATGGGCATTGCTTAAAGAATTGGCAATCATTTAAAGTGTCTACTTTTGGTTGTGACAGTAAAGTAAAAGAAAATATTAATGATTCAGAATATTATGCGATTTTAAAAAACTTTCCATTTTACTTCTATTATCTAATTTACTTCATTTTCTTTGTATCCACCCAAAAACCAAAACACCCCCCAAAAAAAAACCTATACTAAACTATAGCAATAGCTCTTAAAATAGTACGGCATTGCCCTAAAGTGACAGCTCCTTTTCTTAGAAAAAATGCTATCTAAAAATACTTTTCTAAAAATTGCCATGGAAAGGGCATTTGGCTGGGTATTGACCTTAGAAGGGCATCTAGCTATTTTCTTTCATGTAATTGGCAAGAGTCCATGAGCTAGTGACGTATGGGATATACAATCCTACCAGGAGGGGCAAAGTTTCCCAAACCTCAAAATGCCTATAAATACACCCCTCACCACACCCACAATTCAGTTTTACAAACTTTGCCTCCTATGGAGGTGGTGAAGTAAGTTTGTGCTAAGATTTCTACGTTAATATGCGCTTCTCAGCATTTTGAAGCCTGATTCCTCTCAGAGTACAGTGAATGTCAGAGGGATGTGGAGTATCACCTATTGAATGCAATGGTTTTCCTCATAGGGATCTATTTCATAGGTTCTCTGTTATAGGTCGTAGAGATTCATCTCCTACCTCCCTTTTCAGATTGACGATATACTCTCATATTCCATTACCTCTACTGATAACCGTTTCAGTACTGGTTTGGCTATCTGCTATATGTGGATGGGTGTCTTTTGGTAAGTATGTTTTTCATTACTTAAGACACTCTCAGCTATGGTTTGGCAATTTATTTATTTATATAAAGTTCTAAATATATGTATTGTACTTAGATTTGCCATGAGTCAGGTTTAAATATATTTCCTTTTGTAGACTGTCAGTTTCATATCTGGGAAATGCATTTTTTAGGATTTTTTTTTCTTACCTGGGGTATAGTCTTTTTTCAATTGTCTGTTCTTTTTAATTCGCGGGCAAAATTAGGCTCGCGAGGGCGCAAAATGCCAAAGTATATTGCGTCATTTTTGGCATGAGATTTTTTGGCGCAAAGTTACGTCGATGACGCAATTTCGTCATTTCCGGCATCTTAGTCAACGCCAAGTCCTTTCACAAGGTTGCGTCGATGACACGTGTGTGTCATTTCTGGATGTTGTTAGCGCCAAAAAAAATTCTGTGTGTTGTGCGTCATACTTGGCACCAAATATTTTCATTATTTAAAACCCCATTCCTATATGCCTCTTGCCTTTTTTCTCTATCAGAAGGCTATGCTGTTTGCATTTTTTTCCCATTCCTGAAACTGCCATATAAGGAAATTGATAATTTTGCTTTATATGTTGTTTTTTCTCTTACTTTTGCAAGATGTCTCAATCTGATCCTGTCTCAGAAATCACTGTTGGAACCCCCTGCTGCCTGATAACAGTTCTACCAAAGCTAAGTGCATTTGTTGTAAACTTGTGGAGATTATTTCTCCAGCTGTGGTTTGTAATAGTTGTCATGATAAGCTTTTACATGTAGACAATGTGTCCATCAGTAATAGTGCATTGCCTGTTGTTGTTCCTTCAACATCTAATGTACAAGATATACCTGTGAATTTAAAATATTTTATTGCTGATTCTATTCAGAAGGCTTTGTCTGCCATCCCGCCTCCTAATAAAAGTAAAAGGAATTTTAAACCTTCTCATAAAGTTGATGAAATTTCAAATGACCGACAACATACTGAATTATCCTCCTCTGATGAGTATCTATCTGATTCAGAAGATCCTTCCTCAGATATTGACACTGACAAATCTACTTTTCTTTCATGTAATTAGCAAGAGTCCATGAGCTAGTGACGTATGGGATATACATTCCTACCAGGAGGGGCAAAGTTTCCCAAACCTCAAAATGCCTATAAATACACCCCTCACCACACCCACAAATCAGTTTTACAAACTTTGCCTCCTATGGAGGTGGTGAAGTAAGTTTGTGCTAGATTCTACGTTGATATGCGCTCTGCAGCAGGTTGGAGCCCGGTTTTCCTCTCAGCGTGCAGTGAATGTCAGAGGGATGTGAGGAGAGTATTGCCTATTTGAATGCAATGATCTCCTTCTACGGGGTCTATTTCATGGGTTCTCTGTTATCGGTCGTAGAGATTCATCTCTTACCTCCCTTTTCAGATTGACGATATACTCTTATATATACCATTACCTCTGCTGATTTTCGTTTCAGTACTGGTTTGGCTTTCTACAAACATGTAGATGAGTGTCCTGGGGTAAGTAAATCTTATTTTCTGTGACACTCTAAAGCTATGGTTGGGCACTTTTTTATAAAGTTCTAAATATATGTGTTCAAACATTTATTTGCCTTGACTCAGGATGTTCAACATTCCTTATTTTCAGACAGTCAGTTTCATATTTGGGATTATGCATTTGAATCAATCATTTTTTTCTTACCTTAAAAAATTTGACTTTCCCTGTGGGCCGCGGGGGCTGAAAATGCTTCATTTTATTACCTCATTTTTGGCGCGGTCTTTTTTTGGCGCAAAAACTATTTTCTGTTTCCGGCGTCATACGTGTCGCCGGAAGTTACGTCATTTTTTGACGTTCTTTTGCGCCAAAAATGTCGGCGTTCCGGATGTGGCGTCATTCTTTGGCGCCAAAAGCATTTAGCCGCCAAATAATGTGGGTGGCGCTAAAAAATATGGGCGTCGCTTTTGTCTCCACATTATGTAAGTCTCATTTTTCATTGCTTCTGGTTGCTAGAAGCTTGTTCCTTGGCATTTTTTCCCATTCCTGAAACTGTCATTTAAGGAATTTGATCAATTTTGCTTTATATGTTGTTTTTTCTCTTACATATTGCAAGATGTCTCACGTTGCATCTGAGTCAGAAGATACTTCAGGAAAATCGCTGTCTGGTGCTGGATCTACCAAAGCTAAGTGTATCTGCTGTAAACTTTTGGTAGTTGTTCCTCCTGCTGTTGTTTGTACTAATTGTCATGACAAACTCGTTAATGCAGATAATATTTCCTTTAGTAATGTACCATTACCTGTTGCAGTTCCATCAACATCTAATGTTCAGAGTGTTCCTGATAACATAAGAGATTTTGTTTCTGAATCCATCAAGAAGGCTATGTCTGTTCCTCCTTCTAGTAAACATAAAAAATCTTTTAAAACTTCTCTGTATACGGATGAATTTTTAAATGAACATCATTCTGATTCTAATGACGCTTCTAGTTCAGAGGATTCTGTTTTAGAGGTTGATGCTGATAAATCTTCATATTTATTTAAAATGGAATTTATTCGTTCTTTACTTAAAGAAGTACTAATTGCTTTAGAAATTGAGGATTCTGGTCCTCTTGATACTAAATCTAAACGTTTAGATAAGGTCTTTAAATCTCCTGTGGTTATTCCAGAAGTTTTTCCTGTTCCTGGTGCTATTTCTGAAGTAATTTCCAGAGAATGGAATAATTTGGGTAATTCATTTACTCCTTCTAAACGTTTTAAGCAATTATATCCTGTGCCGTCTGATAGATTAGAATTTTGGGACAAAATCCCTAAAGTTGATGGGGCTATTTCTACCCTTGCTAAACGTTCTACTATTCCTACGTCAGATGGTACTTCGTTTAAAGATCCTTTAGATAGGAAAATTGAATCCTTTCTAAGAAAAGCTTATCTGTGTTCAGGTAATCTTCTTAGACCTGCTATATCATTGGCTGATGTTGCTGCAGCTTCAACTTTTTGGTTGGAAACTTTAGCGCAACAAGTAACAGATCATGATTCTCATAATATTATTATTCTTCTGCAACATGCTAATAATTTTATCTGTGATGCCATTTTTGATATTATCAGAGTTGATGTCAGGTTTATGTCTCTAGCTATTTTAGCTAGAAGAGCTTTATGGCTTAAAACTTGGAATGCTGATATGTCTTCTAAATCGACTCTACTTTCCATTTCTTTCCAGGGTAACAAATTATTTGGTTCTCAGTGGGATTCTATTATCTCAACTGTTACTGGTGGGAAAGGAACTTTTTTACCACAGGATAAAAGATCTAAGGGTAAAAACAGGGCTAATAATCGTTTTCGTTCCATTCGTTTCAACAAAGAACAAAAGCCTGATCCTTCTTCCTCAGGAGCAGTTTCAGTTTGGAAACCATCTCCAGTCTGGAATAAATCCAAGCCTTCTAGAAAAGCAAAGCCAGCTTCTAAGTCCACATGAAGGTGCGGCCCTCATTCCAGCCCAGCTGGTAGGGGGCAGGTTACGTTTTTTCAAAGAAATTTGGATCAATTCTGTTCACAATCTTTGGATTCAGAACATCGTTTCAGAAGGGTACAGAATTGGTTTCAAGATGAGACCTCCTTCAAAGAGATTTTTTCTTTCCCGTGTCCCAGTAAACCCAGCGAAAGCTCAAGCATTTCTGAAATGTGTTTCAGATCTAGAGTTGGCTGGAGTAATTATGCCAGTTCCAGTTCTGGAACAGGGGCTGGGGTTTTATTCGAATCTCTTCATTGTACCAAAGAAGGAGAATTCCTTCAGACCAGTTCTGGATCTAAAAATATTGAATCGTTATGTAAGGATACCAACATTCAAAATGGTAACTATAAGGACTATCTTGCCTTTTGTTCAGCAAGGGCATTATATGTCCACGATAGATTTTCAGGATGCATATCTGCATATTCCGATTCATCCAGATCACTATCAGTTCCTGAGATTCTCTTTCCTGGACAAGCATTACCAGTTTGTGGCTCTGCCGTTTGGCCTAGCTACAGCCCCAAGAATTTTTACAAAAGTTCTCGGTGCCCTTCTGTCTGTAATCAGAGAACAGGGTATTGTGGTATTTCCTTATTTGGACGATATCTTGGTACTTGCTCAGTCTTTACATTTAGCAGAATCTCATACGAATCGACTTGTGTTGTTTCTTCAAGATCATGGTTGGAGGATCAATTTACTAAAAAGTTCATTGATTCCTCAGACAAGGGTAACCTTTCTGGGTTTCCAGATAGATTCAGTGTCCATGACTCTGTCTTTGACAGACAAGAGACGTCTAAAATTGATTTCAGCTTGTCGAAACCTTCAGTCACAATCATTCCCTTCGGTAGCCTTATGCATGGAAATTCTAGGTCTTATGACTGCTGCATCGGACGCGATCCCCTTTGCTCGTTTTCACATGCGACCTCTTCAGCTCTGTATGCTGAATCAGTGGTGCAGGGATTACACAAAGATATCTCAATTAATATCTTTAAAACCGATTGTACGACACTCTCTGACGTGGTGGGCAGATCACCATCGTTTAATTCAGGGGGCTTCTTTTGTTCTTCCGACCTGGACTGTAATTTCAACAGATGCAAGTCTTACAGGTTGGGGAGCTGTGTGGGGATCTCTGACGGCACAAGGAGTTTGGGAATCTCAGGAGGTGAGATTACCGATCAATATTTTGGAACTCCGTGCAATTTTCAGAGCTCTTCAGTCTTGGCCTCTTCTGAAGAGAGAATCGTTCATTTGTTTTCAGACAGACAATGTTACAACTGTGGCATATATCAATCATCAAGGAGGGACTCACAGTCCTCTGGCTATGAAAGAAGTATCTCGAATTCTGGTTTGGGCGGAATCCAGCTCCTGTCTAATCTCTGCGGTTCATATCCCAGGTATAGACAATTGGGAAGCGGATTATCTCAGTCGCCAAACGTTGCATCCGGGCGAATGGTCTCTTCACCCAGAGGTATTTCTTCAGATTGTTCAAATGTGGGAACTTCCAGAAATAGATCTGATGGCGTCTCATCTAAACAAGAAATTTCCCAGGTATCTGTCCAGATCCCGGGATCCTCAGGCGGAGGCAGTGGATGCATTATCACTTCCTTGGAAGTATCATCCTGCCTATATCTTTCCGCCTCTAGTTCTTCTTCCAAGAGTAATCTCCAAGATTCTGAAGGAATGCTCGTTTGTTCTGCTGGTAGCTCCGGCATGGCCTCACAAGTTTTGGTATGCGGATCTTGTCCGGATGGCCTCTTGCCAACCGTGGACTCTTCCATTAAGACCAGACCTTCTGTCGCAAGGTCCTTTTTTCCATCAGGATCTCAAATCCTTAAATTTAAAGGTATGGAGATTGAACGCTTGATTCTTGGTCAAAGAGGTTTCTCTGACTCTGTGATTAATACTATGTTACAGGCTCGTAAATCTGTATCTAGAGAGATATATTATAGAGTCTGGAAGACTTATATTTCTTGGTGTCTTTCTCATCATTTTTCTTGGCATTCTTTTAGAGTACCGAGAATTTTACAGTTTCTTCAGGATGGTTTAGATAAGGGTTTGTCCGCAAGTTCCTTGAAAGGTCAAATCTCTGCTCTTTCTGTTCTTTTTCACAGAAAGATTGCTAAACTTCCTGATATTCATTGTTTTGTACAAGCTTTGGTTCGTATAAAACCTGTCATTAAGTCAATTTCTCCTCCTTGGAGTTTGAATTCGGTTCTGGGGGCTCTTCAAGCTCGTCCTTTTGAACCCATGCATTCATTGGACATTAAATTACTTTCTTGGAAAGTTTTGTTCCTTTTGGCGATCTCTTCTGCCAGAAGAGTTTCTGAATTATCTGCTCTTTCTTGTGAGTCTCCTTTTCTGATTTTTCATCAGGATAAGGCGGTGTTGCGAACTTCTTTTCAATTTTTACCTAAGGTTGTGAATTCCAACAACATTAGTAGAGAAATTGTGGTTCCTTCATTATGTCCTAATCCTAAGAATTCTAAGGAGAAATCGTTGCATTCTTTGGATGTTGTTAGAGCTTTGAAATATTATGTTGAAGCTACTAAATCTTTCCGAAAGACTTCTAGTCTATTTGTTATCTTTTCCGGTTCTAGAAAAGGCCAGAAAGCTTCTGCCATTTCTTTGGCATCTTGGTTGAAATCTTTAATTCATCATGCCTATGTTGAGTCGGGTAAAACTCCGCCTCAAAGGATTACAGCTCATTCTACTAGGTCAGTTTCTACTTCCTGGGCGTTTAGGAATGAAGCTTCGGTTGATCAGATTTGCAAAGCAGCAACTTGGTCCTCTTTGCATACTTTTACTAAATTCTACCATTTTGATGTGTTTTCTTCTTCTGAAGCAGTTTTTGGTAGAAAAGTACTTCAGGCAGCGGTTTCAGTTTGAATCTTCTGCTTATGTTTTCATTAAACTTTATTTTTGAGTGTGGATTATTTTCAGCAGGAATTGGCTGTCTTTATTTTATCCCTCCCTCTCTAGTGACTCTTGCGTGGAAAGATCCACATCTTGGGTAGTCATTATCCCATACGTCACTAGCTCATGGACTCTTGCTAATTACATGAAAGAAAACATAATTTATGTAAGAACTTACCTGATAAATTCATTTCTTTCATATTAGCAAGAGTCCATGAGGCCCACCCTTTTTTGTGGTGGTTATGATTTTTTTGTATAAAGCACAATTATTCCAATTCCTTATTTTATATGCTTTCGCACTTTTTTCTTATCACCCCACTTCTTGGCTATTCGTTAAACTGATTTGTGGGTGTGGTGAGGGGTGTATTTATAGGCATTTTGAGGTTTGGGAAACTTTGCCCCTCCTGGTAGGAATGTATATCCCATACGTCACTAGCTCATGGACTCTTGCTAATATGAAAGAAATGAATTTATCAGGTAAGTTCTTACATAAATTATGTTATTTATTTAAAATTGAGTACATTCGTTCTTTGTTAAAGGAAGTGTTGATTACATTTGATATTGAGGAAACTAGTCCTCTTGTTATTAAGACTAGTAAACGTTTGAATTCTGTTTATAAACCTCCTGTGGTTACTCCAGAGGTTTTTCAAGTTCCTGATGCTATTTCTGATATAATTTCTAAGGAATGGAATGGCCTGTTACTTCTTTTATTCCTTCTTCAAGGTTTAAAAAATTGTATCCTTTGCCAGCAGTTACATTGGAGTTTTGGGAAAAGATCCCTAAAGTTGATGGGGCTATTTCTACTCTTGCTAAACGTACTACTATTCCTATGGAAGATAGTACTTCTTTTAAAGATCCTTTAGAAACTTGAATATTATTTAAGGGAAGCCTATTTATATTCTGGTCATCTTCTCATGCCTGCAATTTCTTTGGCTGATGTTGCAGCTGCATCAACGTTTTGGTTGGAAAGTTTAGCGCAACAAGAAATGGATTCTGATTTGTCTAGCATTGTTCTCTTGCTTCAACATGCTAATCATTTTATTATCATCATGTTAAAACTATGTCTTTAGCTATTTTAGCTAGAAGAGCTTTGTGGCTTAAATCTTGGAATGCTGACATGACTTCTAAGTCTAGATTGCTATCTCTTTCTTTCCAAGGTAATAAGTTATTTGGTTCTCAGTTGGATTCCATTATTTCAATTGTCACTGGGCGGAAGGGAGTTTTTTTGCCTCAGGATAAAAGACCTAAGGGTAAATCTAAAGCTTCTAATCGTTTTCGTTCCTTTTCGACAAATTAAGGAACAGAAACCTAATCTTTCCCCCAAGGAATCTGTTTCCAATTGGAAACCATCTTCAAATTGGAATAAATCCAAGCCGTTTAAAAAACCAAAGCCAGCCCCCAAGTCCGCATATAGGTGCGGCCCTCATTCCAGCTCAACTGGTGGGTGGCAGATTAAGATTTTTCAAGGATGTTTGGACAAATTCTGTCCAAAATCAATGGATTCTGAGTATTGTCTCTCAGGGGTATCGAATAGGATTCAGAGTAAGACCTCCTGTGAGAAGATATTTTCTCTCACGCATCCCAGCAAATCCAGTAAAGGCTCAGGCTTTCCTGAAGTGTGTTTCAGACCTGGAGCTTTCAGGGGTAATCATGCCAGTTCTGTTTCAGGAACAGGGTCTGGGGTTTTATTCAAATCTATTCATTGTCCCAAAGAAAGAAAATCATTATGTAAGAGTACCAACTTTCAAAATGGTGACTATAAGGACTATTCTGCCTTTTGTTCAGCAAGGGCATTATATGTCCACAATAGACTTCTGCATATCTTCATATTCCAATTCATCCAGATCATTATCAGTTTCTGAGATTCTCTTTTCTAGACAAGCATTACCAATTTGTTGCTCTTCCTTTTGGCATAGCGACAGCTCCAAGAATCTTTTCAAAGGTTATTGGTGCCCTACTCTCTGTAATCAGAGAACGGGGTATTGCGGCGTTTCCTTATTTGGACGATATCTTGGTACTAGCTCAGTCTTTACATTCTGCAGAATCTCACACGAATCAACTAATGTTGTTTCTTCAAAGACATGGTTGGAGGATCAATTTACCAAAAAGTTCCTTGATTCCTCAGACAAGGGTCACCTTTTTAGGTTACCAGATAGATTCAGTTTCTATGACCCTGTCTCTAACAGACAAGAGACGTTTAAAATTGGTTTCAGCTTGTCGGAACCTTCAGTCTCAATCATTCCCTTCAGTAGCTATGTGCATGGAAGTTTTAGGTCTCATGACTGCAGCATCGGACGTGATCCCCTTTGCTTGTTTTCATATGAGACCTCTCCAGCTTTGTATGCTGAATCAATGATGCAGGGATTATACAAGAATATCACAATTAATATTCTTAAATCCCAATGTTTGACTATCTCTGACTTGGTGGTTAGATCACCATTTTATAGTTCTAGGGGCCTCTTTTATTCGTCCAACCTGGACTGTGATCATAACAGATGCAAGTCTTTTAGGTTGGGGAGCTGTTTGGGGATCTCTGACTGCACAAGGGGTTTGGAAATCTCAAGAGGTGAGATTACCAATCAATATTTTGGAACTCCAAGCAATTTTTAAGGCTTTTCAGATTTGGCCTCTATTGAAGAGAGAACCGTTCATTTGTTTTCAGACGGACAATATCACAGCTGTGGCATATGTCATTCATCAAGGTGGGACTCGCAGTCCCCTAGCTATGAAAGAAGTATCTCGGATACTTTCTTGGACGGAATCCAGCTCGTCTAATTTCTGCGGAACATATCCCAGGTGTAGACAATTGGGAAGCGGATTATCTCAGCCGTCAGACTTTACATCCGGGGGAGTGGTCCCTCCATCCAGATGTGTGTTCTCAGATTGTTCAGATGTGGGGTCTTCCAGAAATAGATCTGATGGCTTCTCATCTAAACAAGAAACTTCCCAGGTACCTGTCCAGGTCCAGGAATCTTCAGACGGAAACAGTGGATGCGTTGACACTTCCTTGGTGTTACCAACCTGCTTATATTTTCCCGCCTCTAGTTCTTCTTCCAAGAGTGATCTCCAAAATCATCATGGAACAATAGTTTGTGTTGCTGGTAGCTCCAGCATGGCCTCACAGGTTTTGGTATGCAGATCTTGTTCAGATGTCCAGTTGCCAACCTTAGCCACTTCCATTAAGGCCGGACCTTCTGTCTCAAGGTCCATTTTTCCATCAGGATCTCAAATCATTAAATTTGAAGGTATGGAAATTGAACGCCTAGTGCTTAGTCATAGAGCTTTCTCTTACTCAGTGATTAATACTATGTTACAGGGTCATAAATCTGTTTCTAGAAAGATTTATTATCGAGTTTGGAAGACTTATATTTCCTGGTGTTCTTCTCATAAATTTTCCTGGCATTCTTTTAGAATTACTAGAATTTTACAGTTTCTTCAGGATGGTTTGGATAAGGGTTTTTCTGCAAGTTCCTTGAAGGGACAAATCTCTGCTCTGTTTTATTTCACAGAAAGATTGCTAAGCTTCCTGATATTCACTGTTTTGTACAGGCTTTGGTTCGTATCAAGCCTGTGATTAAATCAATCTCTTCTCCTTGGAGTCTTAATTTGGTTTTGAAGGTCTTACAGGCTCCTCCATTTGAGCCTATGCATTCTTTGGACATTAAACTACTTTCTTGGAAAGTGTTGTTCCTTTTGGCCATCTCTTCTGCTAGAAGAGTTTCTGAATTATCTGCTTGTGACGGATACCCCGGCTACCCCGACTAGGTAGCTCCGCCAAACGGGTCCTGCTTCCTCCCTGCCGACTGCAGCTATGTAGCTGGCAAGTGACCACAGCCTGTAGCCACCCCTAAAGCCAATTAATTTACTCCCCTTAAAGGGACAGTCTAGTATAAATTAAACTTTCATTATTCAGATAGGACTAATTTTAATCAACTTTCCAATTTACTTTTAACATCAAATTTTCTTTTTTCTCTTGGTATTCTTAGTTTAAACTAAACATAGGTAGGCTCATATGCTAATTTCTAAGCCCTTGAGGGCTGCCTCTTATCACATGCTTTTTAAATCTCTTTTTCAACACAAAAAGACAGAAAGTACACATGGGCCATATAGATAACACTGTATTCAGGCACAGGGGGTTATTTAAGATTTAGCACAAACAATGCTAAATTTAAGACAATAGATAATAAACAGTCACAGTCATGCGATCAGGGGGCTGGAAGAAGGTTCCTAGATACAAGGTAATCACAGAGGTAAAAAGTATATTAATATAACTGTGTTGGTTGTGCAAAACTGGGGAATGAGTATTATGAGGACTATATTCTCCAGTTAGCCATTTATATTTTGTTTTACAACTCAACCTGATCCCTTCTATATCCCTTTGCTATTTTAACCCTCTATTTACCTCTTTCCATAGTGCCTATTTACCAGCCCCTATTTCTTTCATGTAATTAGCAAGAGTCCATGAGGGATATACATTCCTACCAGGAGGGGCAAAGTTTCCCAAACCTTAAAATGCCTATAAATACACCCCTCACCACACCCACATTTCAGTTTTACAAACTTTGCCTCCCATGGAGGTGGTGAAGTAGGTTTGTGCTAGATTCTACGTTGATATGCGCTTCTCAGCAGGCTGGAGCCCGGTTTTCCTCTCAGAGTGCAGTGAATGTCAGAGGGATGTGAAGAGAGTATTGCCTATTTGAATTCAATGGTCTCCTTCTACGGGATCTATTTCATAGGTTCTCTGTTATCGGTCGTAGAGATTCATCTCTTACCTCCCTTTTCAGATCGACGATATACTCTTATATACCATTACCTCTACTGATTCTCGTTTCAGTACTGGTTTGGCTGTCTACTATATGTAGATGAGTGTCTTAGGGTAAGTAAGTCTTATTTTATTATGACACTCTAAGCTATGGTTGGGCACTTTCTATGTAAAGTTCTAAATATATGTCTTTAAACTTATATTTGCCATGATTCAGGATAATCAGTATTCCTTTAAAATTCAGACTGTCAGTTTAATTATTTGGGATAATGCATTTTAATTCAATTTATTTTTCTTTACCTTGAAAATTTTCAATTGATCATTTTTCCCTGTGTGCTGTTAGGCTCGCGGGGGCAGAAAATGTTTCTTTTTATTGCGTAATTCTTGGCGCAGACTTTTTTGGCGCAAAAATTTCGTCATTTCCGGCGCCGTAGTTGACGCCGGAAGTTGTTTTCTGTTAAACGTCATTTTTGACGCATGTGTATTCAGACATTTTTTTGCGCCAAAAAATGTGGGCGTCGGTTCTGGCGTCAGAGGTTGTGGCGTCATACTTGGCGCCACAAATATGGGCGTTGTATTTAGCGCCAATAATGTTTGGCGCCAAAAAATGTGGGCGTATTTTTTTCCACTTTTTTTACCTCACTTTTTTATTGCTTCTGGTTTCTAGAAGCTTATTATTTTGCATTATTTTCCCATTCCTGAAACTGTCATTTAAGGAATTTGATAATTTTGCTTTAAATATTGTTTTTTTCTATTACATATTGCAAGATTTCACTGTTCCCGTTTCAAAACGATCTAAAGGATTCCTGTTGACTGAGTTCAGTCCTACCAAAGCTAAGTTCATTTATTTTAAATGTTATGAATGTTTATCTTTATCTATGGTTTGTAATAAGTTATCATGATAAACTTTTACATACAGAATCCATTAGTATTTATGCTTTATATATTGCTATTCTTTTTACATCTTATGTACAAGAAATATTTAGAAGATTTATAAGAATATTTTTCTGTTTCTTTTTTAAAGGCTTTGTCTGACATCGTGCCTTCTAATAAAAAATTTTAGGTCTTTTTCAAACTTCTTTTTTTAATTATTGAAGTTTCAAATGACCAACAACATACTGATTTATCCTTCTCTGATGATGTTTTTTCTCATTCAGAATTTTCTTCATCAGATATTGACACTAACAAATCTACTTTTTTATTTTATTTTTTTATTAAAGTACATTTGTTCTTTGTTGAAAAGGTGTTGATTATTTTGGATATTAAGGTAACTAGTTCTTTTTCAAGACTAGCTAACATTTTATTTCTGCTTATTTATTCTTCTGTGTTTTCAGAGGTTTTTTTCCAGTTCCTCATACTAGGGAATGGAATAGGCTGAGAATTTTCTTTTATTCCTTCTTCAAAGGTTTTAAACTATATTCTTTGACGGCAGTTAAATTCAATTTGGAGGGTTCTCCAATTTATTGGGGCTATCTCTACTCCTACTAATTATGCTATTGTTTCTATAGCAAAATAGTATTTATTTTCCTTTAGATGGTTGTATCTTATTTATGGAAAATTATTTAGTTTCAGGTACTTTTCTTGGACCTGTGATTTATTTGGATAATGTTGCAATTGCTTCATTTTTTCTGTTTACTTTAAGATCAAGTATCAGATTATGATTTATTTTAGCATTTTTAAAGGGACAAAATTTACTAGACTAGGTGCTGTTGCATTTGTCTTGTTGTTTTGCATTTATTGATTATGCAGGTCCAGTGTATTGACTGGTTAACCGTCTGTGAGAAGTCTTTTTTCTCTATTCCAGTAAGGCTAACACTTTCTTTAAATGTGTTTCGGTCCTATATATTTTGGGTACTGTTGAAGCATGGCTGATCACCCGTGGGGTTCAAGCGCTGCTCAGACCTGGAATCTTCTGGGGTATTTCTTCCAGTTCCATTTTTAGGAACTGGGTTTTGGAGTTTTATTCAAACTATTCTGCCTTTTTTTGGTCAGTGATAGCATTTTTTGTTTTCATTAGATACAATAAATGCATATTTTCATTTTTCTGTTTTCATTCAGATTATTTTCTGAGGATGCGGAATCTCATATGATTCACTTTGTTCTTCCAGGACATAGTTAGAGGATCTTTTTTTCAAAAGCTCTTGATTCCTCACACAAGGGTTACCTTTTTTAGGTTTCCAGATAGTTTGTGTCACTGTCTTTGTCTCTATCAGACAAGGGACAATTTTATTGGGTTCCGTCTGTCGGTACCTTTAGTCTCTTCCTTCACTTGCTATATATGCATAGAAGTTTTAGGTCTTATGGCCACAGCATTGGATTCAATTCCCTTTGCTCATTTTCAATAGAAAGAACCTTTTCAGTTTTTTATGCTGAATTATGGTGCAGGGATTCTAGGATTTCACATTTAAATCTTCGAATCCTAATATTTATCTCTCTTGATTTGGTGGTTAAGATCACCATCATTTAGTTCTACAGGTCTCTTCGTTTCTTTCAACCTGGACCATGATCTCTACAGATGTGAGACTTTTTGGTTGGGAGGCTGTCTGAGGTTCTCTGTCAGCACAAGGGGTTTGGAAATCTCAGGAGGCGAGATTACCATTTGATATTTTAGAACTCCGTGCATTCTCAGTGTTTTTCAGTTAGTTTCTTTTTGAAGAAGAGACGTTTATTGTTTTTCAGACAATATCACAACTATGGTGTATGTCAATCATCAGGGTGGGACTATCAGTCCTTAGGCTGTGACAGAAGTGTCTCGGATATTAGCTTGGGCTAAATCCAGCTCCTATCTAAATTCTGTGGGTTTTTTTCCCAGGTATAGATATTTGGGAAGCGGATTATCTCTGTTAATCAAGCTTTACATCCGGGAGAATGGTCTCTCATACCCAGATATGTTTTTCAATTTTTCAGATGTGAGCATTTCTAGAAATAGATCTGTTGGCATCTCATCTGAATAAAGAACTTCCCAGGGGCCTATTCAGGTCCGGGGATCCTCAGGCGGAAGTAGTGTATGCATTGACATTTCTTTGGAATTAACTTTTTGCCTATTTCTTTCCGCCTCTAGTTCTTCTTCCAAAGTGATTTCAAAATTCTTATGGAGTATTTGTTTGTTCTGCTGGTGGCTCCAGCATGGCCTCTCAGGTTTTGGTATGCGGATCTCATTCGGATGGCCAGTTGCCAACCTTGGACACTTCCGTTTAAACCAGACCTTCTTTCTCAAGGCCCATTTTTTTCCATCAGGATCTCAAATCATTAAATTTGAAGGGATGGAGATTGAACGCTTGATTTTTAGTCATAGAGGTTTCTCTGACTCATTGATTAATACTATGTTTCAGGCTCGTAAATCTGTCTCTAGAAAGATTTATTATTGAGTCTGGAAGACCTACTTTTCTTGGCATTCTTTTAAAATTCATAGAATTTTATTATTTTTTCAGGTTGGTTTGGATAAGGTTTTGTCTTTAGTTCTTTGATAGGACAAATCTCTACTCTTTCTGTTCTTTTTTCACAGAAAGATTGCTAATCATCCTGATATTCATTGTTTTGTACAGGCTTTGGTCCGTATCAAGCCTGTCATTAATTCAATCTCTCCTCTTTGGAGTCTCAATTTGGTGCTGAGGGCTTTATAGGCTCCTCCGTTTGAAACTATGCATTCTCTGAACATTAAATTACTTTCTTGGAAAAGTATTGTTCCTTTTGGTTATTTCTTCTGCTAGAAGAGTTTTTGAGTTATCTGCTCTTTTTTGTGAATATCCTTTTCTGATTTTTCATCAGGATAAGGCAGTGTTACTTCCTGATATTCATCATTTTGTTCAGGTTTTGATTCGTATCAGACCTGTCATTAAGCCAATTTCTCCTCCTTGGAGTCTTAATTTGGTTCTGAAGGCTTTTCAGGCTCTTCTATTTGAGCATATGCTTGCTCTGGACATTATTTACTTTCATGGAAAGTATTGCTCTTTTTGGACATCTCTTCAGCTAGAACAGTTTTTGAATTATCTGTTCTTTCTTGTGAATCTTTTTTCTGATTTTTTTCATCAGGATAAGGTGGTTTTTGCTGTCCTCATTTCAATTCTTACCTAAAGTTGTAAATTCTAACAACATTAGGGAGGAATTATTGTTTTCCTAAGACTTCTTTGGTGAGATTCTTACTTTCTTTGGATATGGTAAGAGTTTTTGAGATTCTCTGTTGAAGCTATTCAGATTTCAGATAGACTTCTAGTCTATTTGTTATCTTTTCTGGTTTTAGGAAAGTCAAAAGGCTTCTGCCATTTATTTGGCATCTTGCTTAAACTTTTGATTCATCATGCTTATTTGGAGTCGGGTGGATTCCCGCCTCGGAGGATTACGGCTCATTCTACTAGGTAAGTTTCTACTTCCTGGGCCTTTTAAGAATGAAGCTTCTGTTGATCAGATTTGCAAAGCAATGACTTGGTCTTCTTTGCATACTTTTTCTATGTTCTACCATTTTGATGTTTTCTCTTCTTTAGAAGCAGTTTTGGTAGAATGGTACTTCAGGCAGCTGTTTCAGTTTGATTCTTCTGCTTATAATTTCAGTTTTTTTTTCATTCTAAAAATTGAAACTTTTTTGATTTGGGTAGTGGATTAATTTTTCAGCGGAATTGGCTGTCTTTATTTTATCCCTCCCTCTCTAGTGACTCTTGCGTGGAAGTTCCACATCTTGGGTATTTGCTATCCCATACGTCACTAGCTCATGGACTCTTGCTAATTACATGAAAGAAAACATAATTTATGTAAGAACTTACCTGATAAATTCATTTCTTTCATATTAGCAAGAGTCCATGAGGCCCACCCTTTTTGTGGTGGTTATGATTTTTTTGTATAAAGCACAATTATTCCAATTCCTTATTTTTTTATGCTTTCGCTCCTTTCTTATCACCCCACTTCTTGGCTATTCGTTAAACTGAATTGTGGGTGTGGTGAGGGGTGTATTTATAGGCATTTTAAGGTTTGGGAAACTTTGCCCCTCCTGGTAGGAATGTATATCCCATACGTCACTAGCTCATGGACTCTTGCTAATATGAAAGAAATGAATTTATCAGGTAAGTTCTTACATAAATTATGTTATTTCACTTAAACCATTCTGATACCTGGTATAATACTGTACTGTAACTTGCACCAGCCGCTCACACTTTTTTCATACAGCTTCAGCTGAACTATTGCTGAACACATCAGTCCACCACGATAATCTAAAGCCTTTCATTTAGAGGGGTGAAGATTTGTACTGTTGCCTGCGAGAAAAGGACACAATGGATAGGCGCATACATGCACACTCCTCATCGGTCGCAAAATCCCATGACAACTGTTGTGTATCGGATTTTGCAACAGCGGACGTGTGCCCTCAGGAATGCAGTGACGTCACGGTCCCAGATTTCAAAGTGTGCATGTGACATACTTAAAGCAGTTGCGATATTGTAACTTTGGCTCTGTGCGTGTCAAAATAGAGCCCAAGCGAAAAATATTTTACTTTTAACTTGTAATACTAGCCGGCACACAAGTAAAGCGGAGTTAGCATGCGAGCGGGAGCGGTAATTACTGCTACAATCGTAATCTAGCTCATAGTGGGTTAATTTAGAGGGCATTTTTCTCTTGTAAGATGTATTGAGTCCACGGATTCATCCTTACTTGTGGGATATTCTCCTCCCCTACAGGAAGTGGCAGAGAGAGCACCCACAGCAGAGCTGCCTATATAGCTCCCCCCTTAGCTCCACCCTCCAGTCATTCTCTCTGCCTGCTTAACTGCTAGGAAGGGCAAAGAGGAGTGTGGTGACAAAAAATGTTAGGTTTTTATTTTCTCAAGCAAAAGTTTGTTATTTTTAAATGGTACCGGTGTGTACTATTTACTCTCTGGCAGAAAAGGGATGAAGATTTCTGCAAGGAGGATGATGATCCACTGCTGTTCTCACAAGGGCTGAAGAGTACAGGAAAACTTCAGTTGGGGGAACAGTTTGCAGGCTAAACTGCATTAAGGTATGTTCAGTCTATTTTTTTCTAGACAGACTGTGTTATTTCTAGAAAAGGCTGGAAATATCCCCATAAGGGAAGGGTAAGCTGTATTCAGACACTTGGATAGGAATTTCAACTTGCATGAAGGGCTCATTAGTTACTGGTGACACTGTTTGATAAAAACGTTTTTGTTTATTCAGTAAATGATGCAATTATAACGTTTTTTTGAAGGGACTAAAGGGGTCATTATGGCTTGTTTTTTTTTAACCCACATGGTTAATTTAGAGACACTCTAGTGTTTTTCTGTTAGGCCTCAAAACTCGAGTGAGGTGGGAGGGGCCTATTTTCAGGCCTCAGTTGTGCAGTTTCTTTTCCTCTGAGACTGAGAGCTGTGGCAAGGTGCTGAAAGTCTTTTTTACCGGTTTTGATGTTTTTTCAATCCGGTTTTGCCATTAAGGGGTTAATTGTTTATTTGCATAGCTGTGCAAAGTTACTAAGGCTATATGATACTACTGTAAAAATGTTGTTATGTTTACTGCTTTTTTACACTGTTTAGCAGAATTTGTGCAGCTTTTTTTCTCTTAAAGACACAGTACCGTTTTATTTCTAAGTGTTATTTACTTTGATTACAGTGTTTTCCAAGCTTGATTGTTAAATTACTAGCCTGTTTAACATGTCTGACACCAAGGAAAATCCTTGTTCAATATGTTTGGAAGCCATTGTGGTACCCCCTCTTAGAATGTGTCCCAATTGTACTGATATGTCTATAAACTATAAAGAGCATATTTTAGCACTTAAAAATAGAGCAATAGATGATTCTCAGTCAGAAGTAAATGAGGGTTCGCCATCTAGCTCTCCCCAAGTGTCACAACCAGTAACGCCCGCACAAGTGACGCCAAGTACCTCTAGTGCGTCAAATTCATTTATTTTACAAGACATGGCCACAGTTATGAATACAACCCTCACAGAGGTTTTATCCTAACTGCCTGGTTTACAAGGAAAGCGGGACAGCTCTGGGTTAAGGAAATATGCTGAGCAGTCTGATGCTTTAGTAGCCGTATCTGATATGTCCTCACAATGCTCTGAGGTAGGGGTGAGGGATTTGTTATCTGAGGGAGAAATTTCTGATTCAGGAAAGACGCTTCCTCAGACAGATTCTGATATGACAGCCTTTAAATTTAAGCTTGAACACCTTCGCTTATTGCTCAGGGAAATATTAGCGGCTCTAGATAATAGTGGTCCCAGAGAAATTGTGTAAGATGGATAAATACTTAGAGGTTCCTGTTTACACTGATGTTTTTTTTTCCAGTCCCTAAGAGGATTGTGAATATTATTGCTACGGAGTGGGATAGATCAGGTATTCCGTTTATTCCCCCTCCTGTTTTTAAGAATATGTTTCCCATATCTGACACCATGCGGGACTCGTGGCAGACAGTTCCTAAGGTGGAGGGAGTTATTTCTACTCTGTCTGAACATACAACTATACCTATTGAAGTCAGTTGTGCTTTCAAAGATGCTATGGATAAAAAATTAGAGGGTCTCCTGAAGAAAATTTTTGTTCATCAAGGTTTTCTTCTTCAACCTATTGTGTGCATTGTTCCTGCAACTACTGCAGCTGCTTTCTGGTTTGAGGCTCTAGAAGAGGCTCTTCAGATGGAGACTCCATTAGAAGAAATTTTGGACTGAATTAAGGCCCTTAAATTGGCTAATTCTTGTATTACAGATGCCGCTTTTCAACTGGCTAAATTAGCGGCAAAGAATTCAGGTTTTGCCATTTTAGCACGCAGGGCGTTATGGCTTAAATCCTGGTCTGCTGATGTGTCATCTAAAGCTTTCTCTTGTAAGGTGTATCCAGTCCACGGATCATCCATTACTTGTGGGATATTCTCCTTCCCAACAGGAAGTTGCAAGAGGATCACCCACAGCAGAGCTGCTATATAGCTCCTCCCCTAACTGCCAAATCCAGTCATTCTCTTGCAACTCTCGACAAGCATGGAAGTAGTAAGAGAAAAGTGGTGAAACGTAGTTGTTTTTTTCTTCAATCAAAAGTTTGTTATTTTTAAATGGTACCGGAGTTGTACTATTTTTGTCCCAGGCAGAAAATAGAAGAAGAATCTGCCTGTGATTTCTATGATCTTAGCAGGTTGTAACTAAGATCCATTGCTGTTCTCACACATAATTGAAGAGAGAGGTAACTTCAGCTGGGGAATGGCGTGCAGGTTATCCTGCTATGAGGTATGTGCAGTTAAAAAAAATTTCTAGAGATGTAAATGCTAGAAAATGCTGCTGATACCAGATTTATGTAAGGTAAGCCTGAATACAGTGATTTAATAGCGACTGGTATCATGCTTACTGTCAGAGGTAATACTCTTATACATTTTCAATTCCTGTTATATAAAACGTTTGCTGGAAGTGTTTAAACGTTTTTATATATGTTCTGGTGATAAAACTTTATTGGGGCCTAGTTTTTTTCCTTTCCACATGGCTGGCTTAAATTTGCATAGAAACAGTTTTCTTAGGCTTTCCACTGTTTAGACATGAGTGGGAGGGGCCTAATTTAGCGCTTAATTGCGCAGTAACTTTTACAGACTGAGACATCCAGCTTTCCTCAAGGAGTCCCCTGAATGCTCTAGGACATCTCTAAAGGGCTCTTAGGCTTTCCAAAGTCGTTTGTTTGGGAAGGTAGGGCCACAGCAAAGCTGTGGCAGTTTGTTGTGACTGTTAAAAAAACGTCTATCATTTTTTTGATCCGTTTTTTGAATTAAGGGGTTAATCATCCATTTGCAAGTGGGTGCAATGCTCTGTTAGCTTATTATACACACTGTAAAAATTTCGTTTGATTTACTGCTTTTTTTCACTGTTTTTCAAATTCTGACCTTTTTTATTTTTCTTAAAGGCACAGTACCGTTTTTATTTTTTGCTTGTTAACTTGCTTTAAAGTGTTTTCCAAGCTTGCTGGTCTCATTGCTAGTCTGTTTAAACATGTCTGACATAGAGGAAACTCCTTGTTCATTATGTTTAGAAGCCATGGTGGAACCCCCTCTTAGAATGTGTACCAAATGTACTGATTTCACTTTAAGTAATAAAGACCATATTCTGTCTTTAAAAAAATTATCACCAGAGGAATCTGACGAGGGGGAAGTTATGCCGACTAACTCGCCCCACGTGTTAGACCCTTTGACTCCCGCTCAAGGGACTCACGCTCAAATGGCGCCAAGTACATCTAGGGCGCCCATAGCATTTACTTTACAAGACATGGCGGCGGTCATGGATTATACACTGTCAGCGGTATTATCCAGACTACCTGGGTTACGAGGAAAGCGAGACAGCTCTGGAGTTAGAAGAAATACAGAGCATACTGACGCTTTAAGAGCTATGTCTGATACTCCCTCACAATATACAGAAGCTGAGGAAGGAGAGCTTCTTTCTGTGGGTGATGTTTCTGAATCAGGGAAGAGGATTCAACCTGATTCTGATATGTCAACATTTAAATTTAAGCTTGAACACCTCCACGTATTGCTCAGGGAGGTTTTAGCTGCTCTGAATGACTGTGATACAATTGCAGTGCCAGAGAAATTGTGTAGATTGGATAAAGTTTTTCCAATACCTAAAAGGTTTACAGAAATTATTACTAAGGAATGGGATAGACCAGGTGTGCCGTTCTCTCCCCCTCCTATTTTTAAGAAAATGTTTCCAATAGATGCCACCACACGGGACTTATGGCAGACAGTCCCTAAGGTGGAGGGAGCAGTTTCTACCCTAGCTAAGCGTACTACTATCCCTGTCGAGGACAGTTGTGCTTTCTCAGATCCAATGGATAAAAAGTTAGAGGGTTACCTTAAGAAAATGTTTATTCAACAAGGTTTTATTCTACAGCCCCTTGCATGCATTGCTCCAGTCACTGCTGCTGCGGCTTTCTGGTTTGAGTCTCTGGAAGAGGCTTTACAGGTAGAGACCCCATTGGATGACATACTTGACAAGCTTAGAGCTCTTAAGCTAGCCAATTCTTTTTTTCTGATGCCATTGTTCATTTGACTAAACTAACGGCTAAGAATTCTGGTTTTGCTATTCAGGCGCGCAGGGCGCTATGGCTTAAATCATGGTCAGCTGACGTTACTTAAAAGTCTAAGCTGCTTAACATTCCCTTCAAGGGGCAAACCCTATTCAGGCCTGGTTTGAAGGAGATCATTTCTGATATCACTGGAGGAAAAGGTCATGCCCTTCCTCAGGATAGGTCCAAATCAAGGGCCGAACAGACTAATTTTCGTGCCTTTCGAAACTTTAAGGCGAGTGTGGCATCAATGTCCTCTAATGCAAAACAAGAGGGTACTTTTGCCCAGTCCAAGTCGGTCTGGAGACCTAACCAGACCTGGAAAAAAGGTAAGCAGGCCAAAAAACCTGCTGCTGCCTCTAAGGCAGCATGAAGGATCGGTCCCCTATCCGGTAACGGATCTAGTAGGGGGCAGACTTTCGCTGTTCGCCCAGGCTTGGGCAAGAGATGTCCAGGATCCCTGGGCGTTGGAAATTGTATCCCAGGGATATCTTCTGGACTTCAGAGCTTCTCCTCCAAAAGGGAGATTTCACCTTTCACAATTATCTGCAAACCAGATAAAGAGAGAGGCATTCTTACACTGTGTTCAAGACCTCCTAGTTATGGGAGTGATCCATCCAGTTCCAAAGGAGGAACAGGGACAGGGATTTTACTCAAATCTGTTTGTGGTTCCCAAAAAAGAGGGAACCTTCAGACCAATTTTAGATCTCAAGATCCTAAACAAATTCCTCAGAGTCCCATCATTCAAGATGGAGACTATTCGTACCATCCTACCTATGATCCAGGAGGGTCAATACATGACTACTGTGGATTTAAAGGATGCTTATCTTCACATTCCGATACACAAAGATCATCATCGGTTTCTCAGGTTTGCCTTCCTAGACAGGCATTACCAGTTTGTAGCTCTTCCCTTTGGGTTAGCTACAGCCCCAAGAATCTTTACGAAGGTTCTGGGGTCACTTCTGGCGGTCCTAAGACCGCGGGGCATAGCAGTGGCCCCTTATTTAGACGACATCCTGATACAGGCGTCAAATTTCCAAATTGCCAAGTCTCATACGGACATAGTTCTGGCATTTCTGAGGTCGCATGGGTGGAAGGTGAACGAAGAAAATAGTTCTCTATCCCCTCTCACAAGAGTCTCCTTTCTGAGAACTCTAATAGATTCTGTAGAAATGAGGATTTACCTGACAGAGTCCAGGTTATCAAAACTTCTAAATTCCTGCCGTGTTCTTTATTCCACTTCTCGCCCTTCGGTGGCTCAGTGTATGGAAGTAATCGGCTTAATGGTAGCGGCAATGGACATAGTGCCGTTTGCACGTCTACATCTCAGACCGCTGCAACTATGCATGCTCAGTCAGTGGAATGGGGATTACACAGATTTGTCCCCTCTACTAAATCTGGATCAAGAGACCAGGGATTCTCTTCTCTGGTGGCTATCTCGGGTCCATCTGTCCAAAGGTATGACCTTTCGCAAGCCAGATTGGACAATTGTAACGACAGATGCCAGCCTTCTAGGCTGGGGGTCAGTCTGGAACTCCCTGAAGGCTCAGGGATCGTGGACTCAGGAGGAGACACTCCTTCCAATAAACATTCTGGAACTAAGAGCGATATTCAATGCTCTTCAGACTTGGCCTCAGCTAGCGACAATGAGGTTCATCAGATTTCAGTCGGACAACATCACGACTGTGGCTTACATCAACCATCAAAGGGGAACAAGGAGTTCCCTAGCGATTTTAGAAGTCTCAAAGATAATTCGCTGGGCAGAGATTCACTCTTGCCACCTATCAGCTATCCATATCCCAGGTGTAGAGAACTGGGAGGCGGATTTTCTAAGTCGTCAGACTTTTCATCCGGGGAGTGGGAACTCCATCCGGAGGTGTTTGCACAATTGATTCATTGTTGGGGCAAACCAGAACTGGATCTCATGGCGTCTCGCCAGAACGCCAAACTTCCTTGTTACGGATCCAGGTCCAGGGACCCCAAGGCAACGCTGATAGATGCTCTAGCAGCGCCTTGGTCCTTCAACCTGGCTTATGTGTTTCCACCGTTTCCTCTGCTCCCTCGTCTGATTGCCAAAATCAAGCAGGAGAGAGCATCGGTGATCTTGGTATGCAGATCTGGTGGACATGTCATCCTTTCCACCATGGACTCTGCCGCTGAGACAGGACCTTCTACTTCAAGGTCCTTTCAACCATCCAAATCTAATTTCTCTGAGGCTGACTGCCTGGAGATTGAACGCTTGATTTTATCAAAGCGTGGTTTCTCTGAGTCAGTCATTGATACCTTAATTCAGGCACGAAAGCCTGTCACCAGGAAAATCTATCATAAGATATGGCGTAAATATCTTTATTGGTGTGAATCCAAGGGCTACTCATGGAGTAAGGTCAGGATTCCCAGGATATTATCTTTTCTCCAAGAAGGATTGGAAAAAGGATTGTCAGCTAGTTCCTTAAAGGGACAGATTTCTGCTCTGTCTATTCTTTTGCACAAGTGTCTGGCGGATGTTCAAGACGTTCAGGCATTTTGTCAGGCTTTAGTTAGAATCAAGCCTGTGTTTAAACCTGTTGCCCCGCCATGGAGTTTAAATTTGGTTCTTAAAGTTCTTCAAGGGGTTCCGTTTGAACCTCTTCATTCCATAGATATCAAACTTTTATCTTGGAAAGTTCTATTTTTGGTAGCTATTTCCTCGGCTCGTAGAGTTTCCGAGTTATCTGCCTTACAATGTGATTCCCCTTATCTGATCTTCCATGCAGATAAGGTAGTTTTGCGTTCCAAACCTGGGTTTTTACCTAAGGTGGTATCTAATAAGAATATCAATCAGGAGATTGTTGTTCCGTCATTTTGTCCTAATCCTTCTTCAAAGAAGGAACGTCTATTACACAATCTTGACGTGGTTCGTGCTTTAAAGTATTATTTACAAGCTACTAAAGATTTTCGTTGAACATCTGCTTTGTTTGTTGCCTACTCTGGACAGAGGAAAGGCCAAAAGGCTTCGGCAACTTCTCTTTCGCTTTGGCTAAGAAGTATAATACGCTTAGCTTATGAGACTGCTGGCCAGCAGCCTCCTGAAAGGATTACAGCTCATTCTACTAGAGCTGTGGCTTCCACATGGGCCTTTAAAAATTAGGCTTCTGTTGAACAGATTTACATTTTTGGGAGAGAGGTTTTACAGGCAGTGGTACCTTCCATTCAAGTACCTGCCTTGTCCCTCCCTTCATCCGTGTACTTTAGCTTTGGTATTGGTATCCCACAAGTAATGGATGATCCGTGGACTGGATACACCTTACAAGAGAAAACATAATTTATGCTTACCTGATAAATTTATTTTTTCTTGTGGTGTATCCAGTCCACGGCCGCCCTGTCATTTTAAGGCAGGTATTTTTTAACTGTAAACTACAGTCACCACTGCACCCTATGGTTTCTCCTTTCTCTTGCTTGTCTTCGGTCGAATGACTGGATATGGCAGTTAGGGGAGGAGCTATATAGCAGCTCTGCTGTGGATGATCCTCTTGCAACTTCCTGTTGGGAAGGAGAATATCCCACAAATAATGGATGATCCGTGGACTGGATACACCACAAGAGAAATAAATTTATCAGGTAAGCAAAAATTATGTTTTTGAACATCCCTTTCAAGGGAAAGACCCTATTTGGGCCTGAACTGAAAGAGTTTTTTTCAGACATCACTGGAGGGAAAGGTCATGCCCTCCCTTGGGATAGATCAAATAAGATGAGGACCTAATAAAATAATTTTCGTTCCTTTCGGAATTTCAAGATTGGTCCCGCTTCAGCTTCCTCTGTTGCAAAGCAAGAGTGGAATTTTGCCCAGTCCAAGTCAGTCTGGAGACCTTGGAACAATGGTAAACAGGCCAAGAAGCCTGCAGCTGCCTCTAAGACAGCATGAAGGGGTAGCCTCTGATCCAGGACCGGATCTAGTAGGGGGCAGACTCTCTCTCTTCGCTCAGGCTTGGGCAAGAGATGTTCACGATCCCTGGGCTTTAGAAATTGTGTCCCAATGTTCAAAGGCTCTCCAAGGGGGACTTTTCACATTTCTCGATTGTCTGTAAACCAGACAAAGAGAGAGGCGTTCTTACGCTGTGTAGAAGACCTACATACCTTGGGGGTGATCCTACCAGTCCCAAAATAGGAACAGGGGCTAGGATTTTACTTAAACCTGTTTGTGGTTTCCAAAAAAGAGGGAACTTTCAGATCAATCTTGGATCTCAAAATTCTAAACAAGTTCCTCAAAGTCCCATCATTCAAGATGGAGACTTTTCGGTCTATTCTACCTCTGATCCAGGAGGGTCAATATATGACCACCGTGGACTTAAAGGATGCGTATCTACACATCCCTATTCACAGAATTTTCACAAGGGTGCTAGGGTCCCTTCTGGCGGTTATACGACCACAGGGCATAGCAGTGGCGCCTTATCTTAATTCAGGCGTCAACTTTCCAGTTATCCAAGTCTCACACGGACATTGTGTTGGTTTTTTTGAAATCTCACTGGTGGACGGTGAACATAAAAAGAGTTCTCTCTTCCCTCTCACAAGAGTTTCCTTCCTAGGGACTCTGATAGATTCGGTAGAAATGAAAATATTTCTGACGGAGGTCAGAAAATCAAAACTTCGGACTCATGGTAGCGGCAATGGACATAGTTCCTTTTGCCCGCCTACACCTCAGACCACTGCAACTGTGCATGCTCAAACAGTGGAATTGGGATTATACAGATTTGTCTCTTCAACTGCATCTGGACCAGGAGACCAGAGATTCTCTTCTCTGGTGGTTGTCTCAGGACCACCTGTCTCAGGGAATGTGTTTCCGCAGGCCAGAGTGGCTCATTGTAACGACAGATGCCAGCCTGCTAGGCTGGGGTGCAGTCTGGAACTCCCTGAGAGCACAGGGCTTATGGTCTCGGGAGGAATCTTTTCTCCCGATAAATATTCTAGAACTGAGAGCAATATTCAATGCGCTTCAGGCATGGCCTCAGCTTGCTGCGGCCAAATTCATCAGGTTTCAGTCGGACAACATCACGACTGTAGCTTATATCAATCGTCAAGGAGGAACAAGGAGTTCTCTAACGATGATGGAGGTAACCAAAATAATCCGAAGGGCAGAGGATCACTCTTGCCATCTCTCAGCAATCCATATCCCAGGAGTAGTGAACTGGGAGGCGGATTTCCTAAGTCATTAGACTTTTCATCTGGGGGAGTGGGAACTCCATCCGGAGGTATTTGCCCAGCTGATTCAGCTATGGGGCACACCAGAATTGGATCTGATGGCGTCCCGTCAGAATGCCAAACTTCCTCGTTACGGGTCCAGGTCCCGGGATCCCAAGGCGGTACTGATAGATGCTCTTGCAGTGCCTTGGTCCTTCAGTCTGGCCTATGTATTTCCTCTCCTTCTACGTCTGGTTGCCAGAATAAAGCAGGAGAGAGCTTCGGTGATTCTGATAGCGCCTGCGTGGCCACGCAGGACTTGGTATGCAGACCTAGTGGACATGTCCTTGGTTCTACCATGATCTCTGCCAATGAGGCGGGACCTTCTAATCCAAGGTCTGTTCACGCATCCAAATCTAATTTCTCTGCGCCTGACTGCTTGGAGATTGAACGCCTGATTCTATCAAAGCGTGGTTTCTCTGAGTCCGTCATTGATACCCTGATTCAGGCTAGAAAGCCTGTCACCAGGAAGATCTATCATAAGATTTGGCGCAAATATCTTTATTAGTGTTAATCCAAAGGTTACTCGTGGAGTAAGTTTAGGATTCCTAGAATATTGTCTTTTCTCCAGGAAGGTTTGGAGAAGGGATTATCAGCTAGTTCTTTATAAGGACAAATATCTGCTTTGTCTATTCTTCTACACAAACGTCTGGCAGATGTCCCAGACGTTCGAGCATTTTGTCAGGCTTTGGTCAGAATCAAGCCTGTATTTAAACCTGTTGCTCCGCCATGGAGCCTAAATTTAGTTCTTAAAGTTCTTCAAGGGGTTCCGTTTGAACCTATGCATTCCCTGGATATTAAGCTTCTATCTTGGAAAGTTTTGTTTTTAGTAGCTATCTCTTCGGCTCGAAGGGTTTCTGAGCTATATGCTTTATAGTGTGATTCCCCTTATCTTATTTTCCATGCAGATAAGGTGGTTTTGCGTACCAAACCTGGGTTCCTCCCTAAGGTTGGTTCTAACAGGAATATCAATCAAGAGATTGTTGTTCCTTCACTGTGTCCTAATCCTTCTTCAAAGAAGGAACGTCTGTTGCACAATCTTGATGTGGTTCGTGCTTTTAAGTTCTACTTTCAAGCAACTAAAGATTTCCGTCAAACATCTTCATTGTTTGTTGTTTATTCTGGTAAGCAGAGAGGTCAGAAGGCTACGGCTACCTCTCTTTCCTTTTGGCTGAAAAGCATCATCTGTTTGGCCTATGAGACTGCTGGACAGCAGCCTCCTGAAAGAATTACTGCTCATTCTACTAGAGCTGTGGCTTCCACATGGCTTTTAAAAATGAGGCTTCTGTTGAACAGATTTGTAATGCGGCGACTTGGTCTTCGCTTCATACTTTTTCCAAATTTTACAAATTTGATACTTTTGCTTCTTCGGAGGCTATTTTTGGGAGAAAGGTTCTACAAGCAGTGGTGCCTTCCATTTAGGGTACCTGTCTTGTCCCTCCCTTCATCCGTGTCCTAAAGCTTTGGTATTGGTATTCCCCAAATAAGGATGAATCCGTGGACTCGATACATCTTACAAGAGAAAACATAATTAATGCTTACCTGATAAATTTATTTCTCTTGTGATGTATCGAGTCCACGGCCCGCCCTGTTTATTAAGACAGGCATATATATTTTATTTTTAAACTTTCAGTCACCACTGCACCCTATAGTTTCTCCTTTTTCTTCCTAGCCTTCGGTCGAATGACTGGGGGGTGGAGCTAAGGGGGGAGCTATATAGGCAGCTCTGCTGTGGGTGCTCTCTCTGCCACTTCCTGTAGGGGAGGAGAATATCCCACAAGTAAGGATGAATCCGTGGACTCGATACATCACAAGAGAAATAAATTTATCAGGTAAGCATAAATTATGTTTTTTAGGATTGTGGCGGTTAGAGGGATTTAGCAGTGATGACGATTTTTGCTTTAAAGGTTTGTATATTACAGGTTTTAGTGTAAGACAGTTTAGGGGGTTAAAATATTAAAAAAAGAAAGTTCTACTCCCAGAAGAAATAAACTGCAAGTAGGGCAGTTTATTCAGGGTCCAGGGACTATAGTATTAGTAACATGTGTTAGGGTTAGTACTGTTGGGAACTGCTTGCGTAACAGTTTATATAAAAATGTAAAAACCATTGTCAATAATATAATTTTAAATCTGGCTAATTAGCACATCCTTTTAGAAGTATGGGATAAGCTCAGTTTTGCTGCACCATGAATCAGTCTTTTGGATACATTAATAAATAGCATGGTGTACAGCCAAGCACAAGTTAGATTTATTTGCAGGAGGTAATCTGTGTCTTGCTTACAAGCATCCGTCATTAACTGGGGGAGCTTGACTAGCAGCCCGCACTGTTTCA
Organism: Bombina bombina; assembly: GCF_027579735.1. Lineage (NCBI taxonomy): Eukaryota > Metazoa > Chordata > Amphibia > Anura > Bombinatoridae > Bombina > Bombina bombina. The sequence continues at coordinate 361,266,940 of NC_069505.1, read as the reverse complement.
CATAGCACTGAGCTTGGTGCCAGCTGATTGTCCAGAAGAGGCAAAGGCTATATTTAAGGTTTACTGTCCCTTTAATATCTACTTCTATGTCAATTAAAGGGACATTAAACAATAAATACATTATATAAGCATAATATTAAGGTTATTCAATGCCATCTTCTAGTTGTGCATGCTACTATGTTGAAATCTAGCTTTCATAGCATTCCAACGCTTCTTCAGACATCTGCAGTCAAACCTTGATTCCAAAATGATGATACCTATAATTAGAGGATGGTCTGTGAAATTTATTTTATTTTTATATAGTTTAATGTCTCTGTAAACTTTTTGCCAATAGCCATATGATGCACTTATGCAAATTTGTGTTTTCTTCAAGTGTTCTAATTTCCTTATCTTTCATTAGGTATTACTTGCGAACATGTTTTGTTCTGAGACCTATTTCAAGAATAACTATCTCATGGCTCAGCTTGGAAAGCGTAAGTATCACAAATTGGAAAAGTTATGCATAAATCTCAGTGTAATACTAATTGTTAGTCCTGATTCAACTGTTTTTGTTATTGATCCAAATGATTTCAAATGACTTTGAGACCCCATAATTGCATTAAAATATACTGTCATCTATTAACGGTGTAAAAAGAAAAAAAATATTTTCTTTCATCAGATGTCCATTAGTCGTCCTGTGTGGGAAATTACCCTCCTGACCATTCATAGGAGGCAAAAGATTCCCCAACACACCAGAGCTTTAAATCTTTCTCACTTCCCATGATCCTTGGTCATTTTGTCTTTTACATCCTTAATAGAGTGAGGGGAAAGTTGAGGTGCAGACCCACTCATCATTGAGAGGGTTTCTCTAACCGATAATTTCCTCCTTGCAGTACCCTGTTAGTAAGAGGTGTAGAGTTATGAGCCAGGCAGTGAAAAATCCTTACTCAGTGGGAAATGTCACAGGCCTTCTAGATGAAATGTGGATTCATCCACCAGTCCAGTGGTCTACAGTGAGCTGCTCCTTGTAGGATTTGCAGCCTTCCACAGGTGAAATGTAAATTAATCCACCAATCTCCTGGTTCGTAGATGCTGTTACTTGTTAATAGCCATGGGCATTCAAAAGCTTTATTGCAACACACTAAGATCTAGATTTCTGTAGATCTTAGTGTGTTGCACTTTTACAAGAAGTAATCCAGCTCCGAAAAGAGACCAACACAACAAGCGGATGCCTTTTTCCGCATTCCCATGCCTACGTCTTAACATGATCCTTAGCATTATGCTGCCTAGAATGGGCTCCTTTACCGGATGCAAGTTGCTGCAGCTGTGGTAAGCAAGGTGAATGAAGGTCCTGAAAGGTAAGTTATTTTGCACATTCATAGCCCACTGGCTGTTAGTATGAACATGTACTTGTGCTTCACATAATTTGGGGACATATCTTTAAATTGAGTGCAGTCAGGTTTACTGTGCTCAGGCGTTTTTTGCTGTGCTATACACAGTCTTCTCTCACCTGTACTTCAGATCTTCAGGTTTCTCCTACATTGGTGTGTCCGGTCCACGGCTTCATCCTTACTTGTGGGATATTCTCATTCCCTACAGGAAGTGGCAAAGAGAACACACAGCAGAGCTGTCCATATAGCTCCCCCTCTGGCTCCGCTCCCCAGTCATTCTCTTTGCCGCTCTGAACAAGTAGCATCTCCACGGGGGTGGTAAAGAGTATGTGGTGTTAGTTGTAGTTTTTTATTTCTTCTATCAAGAGTTTGTTATTTTAAAATAGTGCCGGTTTGTACTATTTACTCTACAGCAGAAAGTGATGAAGATTTCTGTTGAGAGGAGTATGATTTTAGCACCAGTAACTAAAATCCATTGCTGTTCCCACGCAGGACTGTTGAAACCAGAGAACATCAGTTGGGGGGAACAGTTTGCAGGCTTAACTGCTTCAGGTATGATCAGTTATTTTTCTAACAAGACCATGTAATGCTAGAAGACTGTCAGAAATTCCCTCTGGGATAGGTAAGCCATTTTTTCTTAGACACTGTATAAAATGATGGCTTATATTTAGGGCTCTATGCTGGTTGACACTATTGTGGGTTTTAAAATCGATTGCTTTTTAGCATGTTTTTCACTATAAATAAGGTGTTTTTGCAGACTTTAAAACACTTTTGGGGTTTAATTTCGGCCTGGCACTTATTTGGACACCTAAATCTAGTCAGAAAGACCCCTCCACTCTGGAATGAAGAGGGAGGAGGCCTCATTTTCAGGCCTCAATTGCGCAGTTGATTTTGCCTAGGCAGTCCATGAAGCTTCATGTGGGGCATCAGAAAGGACTCCAGAGAGGCTTATTTCCTACTAAAATAATCCCTAAGAAAGGTAAAGACTACAGGGGAAGCTGAGGCTAGTTCTGTAGTGTGTTAACCGGTTAATAACTGTTATTAGCTCCGGTTTGGGCATTAAGGGGTTAATTGGTCTGAAAATTTGTGTGCAATCTTTTCAAAGCATTAAGGCTCTGTGGTGAAAATTTCATTAAAATCGGATGTTTATTTCATGGTTTTTTGATGTTTCAGTAATAATGTGTGCTCTTTTATTATTTAAAGAGACAGTAACGTTTTTGTCAAAAATAATTTTTATTGCATTGTAGTTCTGTTTAAGCCTGTCAAACATGTCTGAATCTTCAGATAGACTATGTTCTGTATGTCCAAAGGCCAAGGTGGTTCCCCCATTAAATTTATGTGTGCAGTGTGCCATAGCGTCCAACCAGCTTAAGGACAGTACAATCACACTTAAAAATATAGCCCAAGATGATTCTTTAGCTGAAGGTAGTGAAGATAGCTTGCTTTCCTCTCCTTCTGTGTCAACACCAGCTATGCCCGCGCAGGCGATGCCCAGTACATCTAGCGCACCAATTGCGATTACTATGCAACAATTAGCATTTTTTATCCAAACTGCCAGCCTTTCCTAGGAAGCGTGATTGCTCAGTTTTAAACACAGACAATGAGCAAGCAGACGCAGAGGATAATTTATCTGTAGTGCCCTCACATCAAGCTGACTTGGCAGTGAGGGAGGGCCTGTCTGAGGGAGAAATTTCTGACAGGAAAAGTTTCTCAGCAGGCAGAGCCTGATACCATAACATTTAAATTTAAGCTAGAACACCTCCTCGCCCTACTTAAGGATGTCCTAGCTGCACTTGATGATTGTGATCCTTTGGTGATCCCAGAAAAATTGTGTAAAATGGACAATAGAGGTCCCAGTACACACTGATGCGTTTGCGATACCTAAGATGGCGGATATAGTGACTAAGGAGATGGGAGAAGCCAGGTGTTCCTTTTGTTCCCCCTCCTATATTTAAGAAAATGTTCCCCATTGTTGACCCCAGAAGGGACGCATGGCAGACGGTCCCTAAGGTAGAGGGGGCAGTTTCAACGTTAGCTAAGCGCACAACTATTCCAATAGAGGACAGTTGCGCTTTCAAAGATCCTATGGATAAAAAATTAGAAGGATTGCTTAATAAAATTTTTGTTCAGCAAGGTTTCCTTCTTCAACCAATTTCGTGCATTATTCCTGTCACCACGGCGGCGTCTTTTTGGTTCGATGAACTAGAAAATTTGCTCCAGAAGGAGACTCCATATGATGAAGTCATGGACAGAATTCACGCACTGAAGTTGGCTAATTCCTTTATTTTAGATGCCGCTTTTCAATTAGCTAAATTAGCGGCGAAAAATTCAGGTTTTGCAATAGTGGCGCGCAGGGCGCTTTGGCTAAAATCTTGGTCGGCGGGTGTCGTCGTCCAAAACAAAATTGCTTACTATTCCTTTCAAGGGTAAGACCCTATTTGGGCCAGAATTGAAAGAGATTATTTCAGACATCACTGGGGGAAAGGGCCATGCCCTTCCACAGGATAGACTTTTCAAAGCAAAAAATAAGTCTAATTTTCGTTCCTTTCGCAATTTCAGGAACGGACCGGCTCCTAGCTCTACAGCCTCTAGACAAGAGGGTAACACTTCTCAGCCCAAACCAGCATGGAAACCATTGCAAGGCTGGAACAAGGGGAAACAGGCCAAGAAGCCTGCTGCTGCTACCAAATCAGCATGAAAGGATAGCCCCCGATCCGGGACCGGGTCTGGTAGGGGGCAGACTCTCTCTCTTTGCTCAGGCTTGGGCAAGAGATGTCCTAGACCCCTGGGCTTTAGAGATTGTCTCTCAGGGGTATCTCCTAGAATTCAAGGACCTTCCTACAAAGGGACGGTTTCACATGTCTCACTTGTCTTTAGACCAGACAAAGAGACGGGCATTCTTACATAGCGTAGAAGACCTTTTAAAAATGGGAGTGATTACACCCAGTTCCAAAGGCAGAACAAGGACAGGGTTTTTACTCAAACCTGTTTGTAGTTCCCAAAAAGGAGGGAACGTTCAGGCCAATTCTGGACTTAAAGATCCTAAACAAATTCCTCAGAGTTCCATCATTCAAAATGGAAACAATTCGAACAATTTTACCAATGATCCAGGAGGGTCAATACATGACTACCGTGGACCTAAAGGATGCATACCTGCATATTCCGATCCACAAAGTTCACCAAGAATTTTTACAAAGGTGTTAGGATCCCTTCTAGCAGTGCTAAGGCCAAGGGGCATTGCGGTAGCACCTTACCTAGTCGACATCTTAATTCAGGCGTCGTCCTTCCACAAAGCGAAGGCTCATACGGATATTGTTCTAGCCTTTCTAAGGTCTAACGGGTGGAAGGTGAACGTAGAAAAAAGTTCTCTGTCTCCGGTCACAAGGGTTCCCTTCCTGGGAACAATAATAGACTGGGTAGAAATGAAAATCTTTCTGACGGAAGTCAGGAAGTCAAAACTTTCAAATGCTTGTCGAGTTCTTCATGCCATTCCTCAGCCTTCTGTGGCTCAGTGCATGGAGGTAATCGGTCTAATGGTTGCGGCAATGGACATAGTCCCTTTTGCCAGAATTCATCTAAGACCATTGCAACTGTGCATGCTCAAGCAGTGGAATGGGGATTATGCAGATTTGTCTCCCCAGATACAAATGGACCAGAAAACCAGAGACTCGCTCCTCTGGTGGTTGTCTCAGGATCACCTGTCTCAGGGAATGAGTTTCCGCAGACCAGAGTGGATCATTGTCACGACCGACGCCAGTCTCTTAGGATGGGGCGCGGTCTGGGACTCCCTGAAAGCTCAGGGTCTATGGTCTCAGGAAGAATCTCTTCTCCCGATAAACATTTTGGAACTGAGAGCGATATTCAATGCGCTCCTGGCTTGGCCTCAACTAGCGGAGGCCAAATTCATAAGATTTCAGTCGGACATCATGACGACTGTAGCGTACATCAATCATCAGGGAAGAGTTCCCTGGCAATGAGAGAAGTATCCAAGATCATCAAATGGGCGGAGGATCACTCCTGCCATCTATCTGCAATTCACATCCCAGGAGTAGACTACTGGGAGGCGGATTATCTGAGTCGTCAGACTTTCCATCCGGGGAAATGGGAACTTCACCCGGAGGTTTTTGCCCAGTTAACTCAACTATGGGGCATTCCAGATCTGGATCTGATGGCGTCACGTCAGAACTCCAAGGTTCCGCGCTACGGTCCAGGTCCAGGGATCCCAAGGTGACATTGGTAGATGCCTTAGTGGCGCCTTGGTCGTTCAATCTATTCTCCTCCCCAGGCTAGTAGCCAGGATCAAACAGGAGAAGGCTTCGGTAATTCTAATAGCTCCTGCGTGGCCACGCAGGACTTGGTATGCCGACCTGGTGAATATGTCATCGGCTCCACCATGGAAGCTACCTTTGAGACAGGACCTTCTAGTACAAGGTCCATTCGAACATCCAAACCTAGTTTCTCTGCAACTGACTGCTTGGAGATTGAACGCTTGATTCTATCTAAGCGTGGGTTTTCGGAATCAGTTATAGATACTCTGGTTCAGGCTAGAAAGCCTGTAACCAGGAGACTTTACCATAAGATATGGCAGAAATATCTCCATTGGTGCGAATCCAAGGGTTACTCATGGAGTAAAATTAGGATTCCAAGGATTCTTTCCTTTCTCCAAGAGGGACTGGAGAAAGGTCTGTTAGCTAGTTCTTTAAAAGGACAGATATCTGCTCTGTCTGTCTTGTTGCACAAACGTCTGGCAGCCGTGCCAGATGTTCAGGCGTTCGTACAGGCGTTAGTCAGAATCAAGCCTGTCTACAGACCTGTGACTCCTGCATGGAGTCTAAATTTAGTTCTTTCAGTTCTTCATGGGGTTCCGTTTGAACCTTTACTTTCCATAGATATTAAGTTACTATCTTGGAAAGTTTTGTTTTTGATTGTTATTTCTTCTGTTAGAAGAGTTTCTGAATTGTCTGCTTTGCAGTGTAATTCACCCTATCTGGTGTTTCATACAGATAAGGTAGTTTTACGTACCAAGCCTGGTTTTCTTCCAATAGGAATATTAACCAGGAAATAGTTGTTCCTTCTCTGTGTCCTAATCCAGTTTCTAAAAAGGAACGTTTATTACACAATCTAGATGTGGTTCGTGCTTTAAAATTCTATCTAGAAGCAACAAAGGATTTCAGACAGACATCTTCTTTGTTTGTTGTCTATTCTGGTAAGAGAAGAGGTCAGAAAGCTACTGCTACCTTTCTTTCCTTCTGGCTAAAAAGCATCATCCGATTGGCTTATGAGACTGCTGGACGGCAGCCTCCTGAACGAATGGGCTTTCAAGAACAAGGCTTCTGTTGAACAGATCTGTATGGCAGCGACTTGGTCTTCACTGCATACATTTGCAAAATTTTACAAATTTGATACTTTTGCTTCTTCGGAGGCTATTTTTGGGAGAAAGGTTTTCCAAGCAGTGGTGCCTTCTGTTTAGGTTACCTGACTTGTTCCCTCCCTTCATCCATGTCCTAAAGCTTTGGTATTGGTTCCCACAAGTAAGGATGAAGCCGTGGACCGGACACACCAATGTAGGAGAAAACAGAATTTATGTTTACCTGATAAATTTCTTTCTCCTACGGTGTGTCCGGTCCACGGCCCGCCCTGGCATTTAGTCAGGTTTAAAATTTTTAGTTTTTTGTACACTACAGTCACCACTGCACCCTATGGTTCTCCTTTTTCTCCTAACCGTCGGTCGAATGACTGGGGGGCGGAGCCAGAGAGGGAGCTATATGGACAGCTCTGCTGTGTGTTCTCTTTGCCACTTCCTGTAGGGAATGAGAATATCCCACAAGTAAGGATGAAGCCGTGGACCGGACACACCGTAGGAGAAAGAAATTTATCAGGTAAACATAAATTCTGTTTTCCTTTGGGTTTCTTGGCTGGTAGCACAACACACAAATCTGATTCTTTAACCCCTTCCAGTTTGTGTTTGTAAGGATTTTTAGGTGAGTCCTCCTGTTCAGCTATGTACCCATTTCTAACTCTTTAACAGGGTTTTGTTGCACTGCCTTCTTTTCAGAGTGTAAATTGGTTTTTGCCTTATCAAGGTTGTTCTTAGGAGTGTTCATCTGAACTTATTTCAAAATGCAAGTATATTCACTCTCAGCTAGATTACGAGTTATGCGCACTATAGGGAAATTAACTAACGCAACAAAAGTTGCGTTATTTAACCACCTATAGCACAGCCATTACAAGTTTTCAAACAGCCGGCTTGTGCGTGTGATATGATGGTTTTAAGCTCCAAACCGCACACAATTCAAGCGCTGTTTTGACATGCTCGTGCACGCTTTCCCCATAGACGTCAATGGGTAGAGCGGGTCAGAAAAAATCCTAACACCTGAAACGCAGAATGAAGTGGTCTGATAGAATGAGAGCTGCCTAAATCCTATTGGCTGATTTGAACAGCCAATAGGATTTTAGCAGCTCTAATTCCTATTGGCTGATTCAAAATTTTCAGCCAATAGAAATGCAAGGGACGCCATTTTGAAACGGCTCCCTTGCATTGAAGATTCAGTGTACGGCGGCAACCGTATGAAGAGGATGCCCCCCGCCGGTTGTCTTCAGGATGGACCTGCTCCGCACCGCCGGGATCAAGATAGAAGATGCAGCCTGGATGAAGACTTCTCGCCGCCTGGATAAAGACTTCTTGCCGCCTGGATGAGGACTTTGTGCTGCCTGGATGAGGACTTTGTGCTGCCTGGATGAGGACTTCGTGCTGCCTGGATGAGGATCGTTCAAGCGGGACTTCAAAAACTGTAAGTTCATCGCCGTGGGCTAGTGTTAGGGGTTTTTTAGCTGTTTTTTTTTTTTTAAATTAGGGTTTTGGGTATTCCTAAACAAGCTAAATGCCCTTTTCAGGGCAATGGGTAGCTTAGGCTTTTGTTAGGTTTTTTTATTTTGGGGATTGGTTGGGTGGTAGGTTTTACTGTTGGGGGGTCTTTGTATTTTTTTACATGTAAAAGATCTGTTTAACTTAGGGCAATGCCCTACAAAAGGCATTTTTTAGGGCTATTGGTAGTTTATTGTAGGCTAGGGTTTTTTTATTTTGGGTGGGCATTTTTATTTTTATAGGGCTATTAGATTAGGTGTAATTCTTTTTTATTTTGGATAATTTCGTTTGTTATTTTTTGTAATTTAGTCTTTTTTATTTTTTGTAATGAGATACTTTGTAATTTTTAGAGTAGTGTTAGGATTTTTTTAATGCGTAGTTTAGTTTTATTTAAGTTTAATTTTAGTTTAATAATTATATTAGTTTAATTGTTAGTTTAAACTTTTCTTTTAATTTGACAGGTAAGTTTTAATTTAAGATAGGGAAATTGTAATTTTAATATAAAGTTAAGGGGGCATTAGGTTTAGGGGTTACTAGTTTAATTTAGTTTATTGCGATGGGGGCTTTCGGTTTAGGGGTTAATAGTTTACTTTAGTATATTTTATTGTGGGGGGCTTTCAGTTTAGGGGTTAATAGGTTTATTATAGTGGCGGTGGAATTAGGGGGTTCATAACTTTAGTATAGTGGGGGCGATGTGGGTGGACGGCAGATTAGGGGTTAATAATATTTAAATAGTGTTTGTGATGCAGGGGGCAGTGGTTTAGGGGTTAATACCTTTATTATAGTGGTGACGATGTCGGGGAGCGGCGGAATAGGGGTTAATAATTATTTTTAGTGGTGGCGATGACGGGAGCGGCAGATTAGGGGTTAGTAACTTTAATATAGTATTTGCAATGCGGGAGGGCCTCGGTTTAGGGGTTAATAGGTAGTTTATGGGTGTTTAGTGTACTTTGTAACAGTTTAGTTATGAGTTTTATGTTACAGTTTTGAAGTGTAAAACTCATAACTACTGCTTTTAGATTGCGGAACGGATCTTGTCGGTATAGGCTGGAACGCAAGCTTTTTAGCCTCACCGCAAAACTCATAATGGCAGCGCTATGGAAGTCCCATGAAAAAACATAATTTTTACGTGTGCGGGACTGACGTTGCTGTACAGGCTTGCGGTACAGCTATACCGACATAACTTGTAATAGCTGCTGTGCTGTTTTTAACTCGTAATCTTTGTGTCTGTTATTAATGAAGAGTTAGCTGTTATGCCTTCAGCTGGAAGGGTTGGAAGGTGATCCTTCTTTGGCCTTTAGCTCTTCAGGTACTTTCCTTAGGATTAGGCCCCTCTAAGGTACCCATTGATGATAGGTGTGTTTATGACTATGAGGGATCGTTCTAAGTCTCAGGACCCTGCTTCTGTGGCAGACGATATGCACTTTAATTTCAGATTTATTCATGCTTTTTTACAGGAAGTTTTAATTGCTTTAGAAGTAGAGGATTTTCCTGCTACAGTTAAGCAACCATTTAAAAGGATTGATACAATTTTTAAGGCAGCTCCTAGACAGTCTTATTCTTTTCCTGTGCCTGATTCAGATTCTGAACTCCATTTATGAGCAGAAAGATAAGGTAAGGTACGGAGGAGGCACGGAGAAGAAAGGAAATTAAAAAAGTGAGAGAGGGGCCTCCTCCTTCTACCTCAAAGATCTCACTGTGGATTTCAAATATCAAGGCCTACAGTTTCAAACTCCTGGCTGGCTGACTCCCAATAAAACATAATGGGCCAGATTACAAGTGGAGCACTAATTTTTTGCGCGCCCCCAACGGGTATATTTGGGCGTTTGCGGGGTGCAATAAATAACCAGCCTTTACAAGTGTCTGGTTATTGCTACCACAAGCTCACGGTAGCAATTAGTGTTTATAAAATTAACCAGAGATCAGATCAGATAACTATCTGTCATACATTTAGGGCTCCATTTAAGAATCTGCAATAGCAGCTTCAGAGCGTCTTCAGCTGCAGCGTCGCATGAGTGACCCTGCAGCCGAGAGTTAAGAAGCAGCAGTCATCAGACCGCTGCTTTTTAACCCACTACACCAACTGTAAAGTGACGTTTCTGAATCCACCCGGACTTTTCTGAGTGATTGGCTGGTTGCAAGCAAGGGCGGTATTGTACACTTCACCTTGTGTTCAATGATAAATGCCATATCACAAACACAACTGAAGCATTTTGTACTCCTTTCAGTACTTCAAATAGCTTAGAGAAAATGGGTCTTCAGTGCTCAGCTCCACCTTTTGCCTTATTTGGAGAGCCTGGAGTAGGCTAAGCTTGTTTAAATCTGTTAACCATTCATTAGAGTAACTCCCAATATGGCAACATTTTAAACCAGCAATTAAAGGTACATGAAACATTGCACATTTTACTGCTGTATTGCAATACATGAATGTACTGGTTCAGTGTAAAATCTTTCACAATGCATTAACCTCTTGTTTGTTGCAGTTTTTCAATGACCGAATGCCATTCTAAACTTCTAACCCCCCCATTTGCCTTATTTGGTGGAACCAATAGAGACTTGTTACTAGAGTAGATATGGCTTACATGCATTATATTGTAATAGCTTATCACCTCTGCTTAGATCATTTGGGACTAATATGTAGCAGAGTTAGGATTTAGAATTTTAAGATTTCAATTACAGGGAAGGGGCATAATAATTCATACATTCTGTATATTACAAAGCGTTTTTTCTTTTTCCTTCCATAAGGCAGGGAGAGTCCACGACTTAATTCCTTACTGCTGGGAAATACAACACCTGGCCACCAGGAGGAGGCAAACACCCCAGCCAAATGCTTAAATATCCCTCCCACTTCCCCTATCCCCCAGTCATTCTTTGCCTTTTGTCACTATTAGGGGTGGCAGAGAAGTGTCAGAAGATTTGGATAGTGCTGTATGGTTATGTTCCCTTTGAGAAAGGACTGGAGTTTTAAGTAATCATGTCAACCTCTCAGTGAGAGTATTGATGAAAGTTAGAGTCTGGAGATGCAGGGAACGTTTTTCTGCAAACCCATCCAGACTGTCTCTAACAGCTCCTGAGTGTCAACGAGTTTCACTGCTTGCTGCTACACACTCAAGTCCATGTCAGAAGTGCTGCTGCAAGACTGTCACACTTAAGAGGCTGTGCCTGTTCCACAGCATGGATCCTAGCAGGTAAGACCGTTTTTTATATATACTGTACATTGTAAAATATACAGGGTCACAGTGTGGCTCCTTTATACCTCGATAGGATCAAGGGTTAATATCTCCTTCAGGAAGATTATTTGAACAGTTTGGGGATTTATATCTGCTTAATGTGAGAGATTTTTTAGGCTCATAGGCTGTGTGTTTTTGGCAAGGAACAAACAGGTTTCACTTTTGTTTTTTAAGTGTTGCGCAGCTCATAATAGCTTGGTGCCCTTTTTCATAGCAGGGTAAGTCCTGTCTTACGTACCACGTGACCGGGTGTGGTCTCTTTCATTTCCTAAAATCCTGCTGCAGACATTACTCCTGAGGAGAGCTTTTTCTCTTTTAGCTTTCTGGGTCTAGGAGGTGGTGAGTGCCCCAGCCATTGGGAGTATTAAGGTGCTATTTTTTTTAGATAAAAACGTTTCTTTTCTTTTTAAACGGGAAGAGTCCACAGCTGCAGGAGGCAAAGACACCCCAGCCAAAGGCTTCAAATACCTCCCCCACTTACCTCATCCCCCAGTCATTCTTTGCCTTTCGTCACAGGAGGTTGGCAGCAAGTTCGAGAGAGTCTCTTATGGAAGGTAGTACTCTTCGAAATTGGACTGAAGTTTTAAGTAATCCTGTCAGACCTTAGACAGTTCTGGAGAGTCCTTATACCAGGCAGGTACTGGCCGTGCACTTTCTGCTGCTACTTGGGTTCATGTCACCCTCGGGTGCTGATTGAATCATGCAGATTCTGAATGTTACTTTGGCCTATTGATATGGACTCCAGGCTCGGATCCTACTTCAAAATATGGGGCCTAGTGTGTAGATCCAACTCTTCTGGGTTGTAAATACCATCGAAGTTGGCTTTTTCTGGCTATTCGCTTGGGATACGGGTCTGACTTTTTCAGACATTATCTTGGTTCTAAAGGTCCCTGGGGATCCGGAACCGTAGATTCCATTCCTTGGAGTTGGGAGATGTGTATGACCTTTGTGGTCTACTTTCTGAGTGTGAACGATTGGCGTCCTCACTTGCGGTTTCCTCCAGATGTTGACTCCTTAGCCTAATAGCATTCATTACTTTTTGCAGTGGTACAGTCTCTTCCTTCCCATCTTGGGTTGGGTCATCTGATTGGAAGTGCGGGCATGTCCTTCTTCCTTTGCTCAGCGTTGCATTTGCTCTAGTACGTGGAGTGCAGGGGTTATCCTACCTTTCTGCGAGGAGCTACAAGGCTCTCAGCTTTTGCCCTATTTAAAGGGTTTCGGGGACCGATCCTGCAAGGATCTCTGTAGACTGTTGTCTTCTCCGTATAGTATCTACCTCTGGTCATACCTTGGTCTTTCGATGCTAGGGTGTTGTCCTTGGGCATGGAGGTCCGAGGTCGGTTACAGTCTTTTGCCTTTTTGGGGTCAGGAAGCTGAACATTTATCCTCACCAGCGTGTGGATTAGGTAGTTAAGCCTGTCTACAAGGGTTACCTTGCGATCCAGGGGTACTGGGTGCCCAATTCTCAAACGGGTCAGGTGTTCTTCAGACTCTTGGGTTTTGAGGCTGTTGCTAGGTTCCTTAAGTCTACTGACTCTTGATGGTGCGCTCCTACTCATAGGAGGCAGCTTAGGGTTCCTCAGGAGGTTAGATCTTTTGATCAATTCTGTTTTTCGAGGACTCTGGCTTAGGACTATACCTGTTGCTTGGATCGGGCATGGACAGGTTCTGCTTAACCTTGGGGTTTGAGTTCCCGCATGTCTGTTTGAAGGGGGCGAGGTTTCTGTCTCTCATGGGAGATTCATTTTGAGGCTTAAGTTTAAGGTCTCTCTTGCGGGTCCCTACTGGTCTTTTGGGGCATCTGATGCTTCCTTTTAGACTTAATAGTGGTCAGAGTTCTACTCTGGGTTTTTTGCTTCCTCGTAGATCCATCCTTTTTCTTCCAGAGGCCTTGGACTCTTGTGTTCGGTCTTTACTAGCCTTTGGGCTGGGACCATTACCCTGGAGGGAAGGTCTGGATCGGTTTGCTCTGTGTAGTGTTAACCGTTTTCTTTTGAGTCTGTCCTCCCCTTCGGTGGAAGGACTTTTGATATACATCTCTCTTGGTAGTGTCTGCTGCTGGGAGGGGACTCTCCTGGGAGCCTGGTGTTTTCCGGTCGGGAGTTTTTGTCGAGTTTTTCGACGTTACTCGTGGGTTGAGTCCCACAATGGCTTAGGGTCAGCTTTGCTGCCTGGTGGCTGGTCATCGCAAGTTCTTGTTTCTGGTGGCTTGATGCTCTCTTGGAGAGCTCTTTGTTTGCTGTTGGGATAGTTATCCTGTCTATGCTTGTCTAGCCTGTTGGTTCGACTTGACTATGGCGCAACAGGGAACTCGCAGTTTTCTGGAGCACCTTCTGTGGTATAGTGCTGTGTCAGGGATATGAGGGTGGGATTTAAATAAGTGGATTAGTGCGCGCTAAAGGATGGTATTGCTAAACACTTACTCTAAAGATACAATCTCTGCTTGTATCAGACACAAGTTAATTACCAATAACGAAGCCTAAGCCTCAGGATAGAGAGAGTGCGCTAACAAGCTAAAAGTATACACACCATATAAAGATATGTTCAAATTTAATAAACAAAATAAAACAGATTACACAAAAACATGTATAGAAATTAAATGTAGGGACGTCTCCCTAAGATAAAAAATCTTAAAAAACATATAATGCGAGCAAATATTTGCAGATAGCAACTAACAATTAATGAGATGTAAAATGTATGGCAAAAACACTCATATTATAAAATATATGGCATAACACTGATAATAATCATAAAAACAAGGAATATTAATAAAGACAAGCACCAAGTTCATATGTATAGTCACAGTGCAGATGGCCGTATGCAAATGAGCATCAGTATTGTAGCATTACGGCTTAGATTCGTAACAAACTTGTACCACAAATAGATACAATGTACTGTACCGTGAGTCAAGAGAGTGTTCAGAGGGTGTTACCGAGGAAAGGAAATCCTTCGGTCAAAGCTTGGACCGCGGCTGTAGTGACTGCCGTTCCTGGAGATAGAAGTGTGCAGACCTCTGCACATGTGAGTCGGCGTCTGACGTCACAAACTTCTCATCCGCTCTTCTCAGGTTATGGATTGCCGCTCCAGCAGCGTGGAAGAGAAAACAGCTGATTGCTGTACGCTGATGGAAACTTGCTGCGAGAGCAGACTTAACTGCTGTAGATATATTCGTTGATCCGATAGACTGGTAGGGCACAAGTTATCCCTTACCTTGGGATATACAAAGATGCTGGTAACCCGGGTTAAAGTTGCAGTACAGACTGTACTGAGGTATCCCTTAGTAAGGGTAGATACTCCTTAAGTTCCCTGGTGATTTTGGCCTGATAATATGCACACAAGGGTGGCCCTCGGGTCATCTTACTGACACTTTTATCCTGTGTGGACTTTTTTTCTGGTCCTTGTGCTTCTAGGGGGGTTGTCTCCCTGGGCGATGGTACTGTGGCAAACTTGGGTTGCTCTGTTTTTGTTTTGTTTTTTAAATGTTTTCTTTTACAAGATATACCGAGTCCACGGTTTCATCCTTTACTTGTGGGATATATTCCTCCTGCTAACAGGAAGTGGCAAAGAGCACCACAGCAGAGCTGCTATATAGCTCCTCCCCTAACTCCTCCCTCCAGTCATTCTCTTTGCCTATGCATAGCAATAGGAAGGGTAAAGTTTATGTGGTGATTTCTTCAATCAAGAGTTTTTTATTTTAAATGGTACCGGTGTGTACTGTTTTTACTCTGGCATGATATGGAAGAAGAATCATGCCTTGAGTCTGATGATCTTAGCAGTAGTAACTAAGATCCATTTTCGTTCCCACAAGCGTTGCTGAGGAAGTACATGAGAAGTCTTCAGTAATTTCAAGGTATGTGCAGTCATTTGCATTCTGAGGAGACATGATATATCAGAACTTGGCTGACATATTCCCCATGCGGGGCAGGGGTAAGCAGTAGTCCTTGTTTTAGGGTGGTACTGTGCTGACCTGTATTATTATCCCATTATAATAACATGGGACACTTAAGGGCTTTGTGGTTAGACACTGGGGCAGCCTAGGAAACCTAATGAAGAACGATTATGAGGTTTATTGAGGCTGAATTTTGTTTGTGGGGTTCACATGGCATATTTGTTAATAGAAGCAGTGTGTACATTTATTACTTAAAAATGCTTCCCATGCGGTTTTCTGTATTTTTGGCTCGTCAGATATGATGGGCGGGGCCTATTTTCGCGCTTCAGTGCGCAGTTAGATTTCTGGAGAGCTGGCAGCCATTAGCTCTGGTTGGAACCAGACTGTGTGGCTGTGCTTTGAAGTGGGACCGGATCGTTTGTACAGGTCTTGGGGGCAGGTAGGCGCCACAGCAGAGCTGTG
Source organism: Bombina bombina (assembly GCF_027579735.1). Lineage (NCBI taxonomy): Eukaryota > Metazoa > Chordata > Amphibia > Anura > Bombinatoridae > Bombina > Bombina bombina. The sequence goes on along the minus strand of NC_069505.1, from coordinate 361,251,124 downwards.
ACGAGGTGCAGAAGATTTTAACCGTTTATTGTCTGTAGATCGTTTTACTCCTGCTTAACTTGCTGAAATTTAAACTTAACTCTCCTTTTACTGGTGGTGCAACATCCAAAGGCACTTTAGGCTCTCAAAACAACAAAATATTGCATTTTAATTATCGTTTTATCGATTATCGATGCAAAAACAGTGTACACTTTTTCTTCTTAAAGGCGCAGTAAACGTTTTGTTTTTTTTTTGTTTTTTTTGTTTTTTTTTTGTACTGTATTATTTTTACACACAATAAAGTTGGGAAAGACTTGTGCTGTTATTACTAGTCTGTACAACATGTCTGACATGGGAAATCAGTGTTCTATGTGTTTAGAAGCCATGGTGGAACCCCCTCTTACATTGTGCCCTTATTGTACTGAAAGGGCCTTACACTGTAAGGATCACATTTTAAATAAAGAAAGTAGGCCTCAGGAGGATTCTCAGTCTGCAGAGAATCAAGATATGCCATCTATTTCTTCCCAAGTGTCACAACCTTTAACGCCCACACAAGCGACGCCAAGTAATTCTAGTGCGTCTACTTCTTTTACTTTGCAAGATATGGCGGCAGTCATGTCTACTACCCTTACAGAGGTATTGTCTAAGCTGCCAGCCTTGCAGGGTAAACGCCATAGGTCAGATATTAATACAAATACTGAACCTTCTGACGCCTTAGTGGCTATTTCCGATGTAAACTCCCAATGCTCTGATTTGGGGGTTAGGGATTTTATGTCTGAGGGAGAACTTTCAGAGTCAGGAAATTTAATACCTCAGAAAGATTCGGACTTCACGTCCTTTAAATTCAAATTAGAACACCTCCGCTTATTGCTCAGGGAGGTTCTGGTGACTCTGGATGATTGTGACCCGATCACGGTTCCTCCAGAAAAATTGTGTAAAATGGACAAATATTTGGAAGTACCTACTTACACAGATGTTTTTCCGGTTCCTAAGAGAATTTCGGAAATTGTTAAGAAGGAATGGGATAGACCAGGTATACCGTTTTCTCCCTCTCCTAATTTTAAGAAAATGTTTCCCATACCTGACACCATGTGGGATTTTTGGCAATTGATTCCCAAGGTGGAGGGAGCTGTTTCTGCTTTAGCTAAACGTACAACTATCCCCATTGAGGACAGTTGTGCGTTTAAAGACCCTATGGATAAAAAACTGGAGGGTCTTCTAAAGAAAATTTTTGTTCACCAGGGTTTTCTTTTGCAGCCTATAGCGTGCATGGTTCCAGTATCTTCTGCGGCTGCCTTTTGGTTTGACGCCCTGGAAGAGTCCTTAAAGGTTGAGACACCTTTAGAGGACATTTTAGACAGAATTAAGGCTCTAAAGCTTGCAAATTCTTTCATGACGGATGCTGCTTTTTAGCTTGCGAAATTAGCAGCGAAAAATGCAGGCTTTGCCATCGTGGCGCGTAGAGCCTAAATAGCTAAAATCTTGGTCGGCGGACGTGTCGTCTAAGTCTAAGCTTTTGTCTATTCCCTTCAAGGGTAAGGCCCTATTTGGGCCTGAACTGAAGGAAATAATTTTTGACATTACTGGAGGTAAGGGTCACACCCTACCTTAGGACAAGCCCCTCAAGATGAGGACTAAACAAAATAATTTTGTTCCTTTCGGAATTTTAAAGAAACATCATCTGCTTCCCCTTTCTCCACTAAGCAGGAAGGGAACCTTGCGCAATCCAAGGCGGTCTGGAGACCTAACCAGGCCTGGAATAAAGGTAAACAAGTCAAAAAGCCCGCTGCTGCTACCAAAACAGCATGAAGGGGCAGCCCCCGATCCTGGACCGGATTTAGTAGGGGGCAGACTCTCTTTCTTTGCTCAGGCTTGGGCAAGGGATGTACAGGATCCCTGGGCATTGGAAATCGTGACCCAGGGGTATTAGTTGGAATTCAAGGTTTTTCCCCCAAGGGGAAGATTCCATCTTTTTCGATTGTCTGTAGACCAGACAAAAAGAGAGGCGTTCTTACTCTGTGTAAAAGACCTCTACACCATTGGGTGTAATCTGCCCAGTTCCAGCTCGAGAACAGGGGCAGGGGTTCTATTCAAACCTTTTCGGGGGTTCCTAAAAAAGAGGGAACCTTCAGACCAATTTTAGATCTCAAAGGTCTAAACAAGTTTCTCAGAGTCCCATCGTTCAAGATGGAGACCATTCGTACAATTCTACCTATGATCCAGGAGGGTCAGTTCATGACCACGGTGGACCTGAAGGATGCGTATCTTCACGTCGCTATCCACAAGAATCATCATCAGTTCCTGCGATTTGCATTTCAGGACAAACATTATCAGTTTGTGGCCCTTCCCTTCGGGTTGGCCACGGCTCCAAGGATCTTCACAAAGGTTCTAGGGGCTCTTCTAACGGTGCTCAGGCCGCAAGGAATAGCGGTGGCGCCATATCTGGACGATATCTTGATCCAGGCGTCAACATTTCATCTATCAAAATCACACACGGAAATCGTGTTATCATTTCTGAGAACTCACGGTTGGAAAGTGAATGTAGAAAAGAGTTCACTAATTCCACAGACAAGGGTTCCATTCCTGGGAACTCTGATAGACTCAGCAAGCATGAAAATATTTCTGACAGAAGTCAGAAAATCAAAGATTCTAAATACTTGCAGGGCTCTGCAGTCCATTCATCGGCCATCAGTGGCTCAGTGTATGGAAGTCATCGGACTAATGGTAGCGGCAATGGATATCATTCCGTTTGCTCGCTTTCATCTCAGACCACTACAACTGTGCATGCTCAGTCAGTGGAATGGGGATTATGCGAACTTATCTCCTCAGATAAATCTGGACCAAGAGACCAGAGAGACTCTTTGGTGGTGGTTGTCGCAGGACAATCTGTCCCAAGGGATGTGCTTCCGCAGGCCATCTTGGGTGATAGTAACGACGGACGCCAGTCTTCTAAGCTGGGGTGCAGTCTGGAATTCCCTGAAGGCTCAGGGTGTGTGGACTCAGGCGGAGTCTCAATTACCAATCAATATTCTGGAACTGAGATCGATTTTCAATGCGCTGCTAGCGTGGCCTCAGTTGGCTTCGGCCAAATTCATAAGATTCCAGTCGGACAACATCACGACTGTAGCGTACATTAATCATCAGGGGGGAACAAGGAGTTCTCTAGCGATGATAGAAGTTTCAAAGATAATTCGATGGGCGGAGGCTCACTCTTGCCATCTGTCTGCGATGTATATCCCAGGAGTAGAGAACTGGGAAGCAGATTTTCTAAGTCGTCAGACTTTTCATTCGGGGGAATGGGAACTTCATCCGGAGGTGTTTGCAACCCTGATTCATCAGTGGGGCACACCGGAAATGGATCTGATGGCATCTCGACAGAATGCCAAACTTCCACGTTACGGGTCCAGGTCAAGGGATCCTCAGGCGGTGCTGATAAATGCCCTAGCAGTACCTTGGTCGTTCAACCTGGCTTATGTGTTTCCACCGTTTCCTCTCCTTCCTCGTGTAATTGCCAGAATCAAACAGGAGAGGGCTTCGGTAATTCTGATAGCGCTTGCGTGGCCACGCAGGACATGGTATGCAGATCTAGTGGACATGTAGTCTCTGCCACTGTGGAGACTTCCATTGAGAAGGGACCTTCTCATTCAAGGTCCTTTCCAACATCTAAATCTCACTTCTCTGCAACTGACTGCTTGGAGATTGAACGCTTGATTTTATCTAAGCGGGGTTTCTCTGAGCCGGTCATTGATACCCTGATTCAGGCTCGCAAGCCGGTCACTAGAAAAAATTACCATAAGATATGGCGTAAATATCTTTATTGGTGTGAATCCAAGGGTTACTCAAGGAGTAAAGTTAAGATTCCTAGGATTTTGTCCTTTCTCCCAGAAGGTTTGGAGAAGGGTTTATCTGCTAGTTCATTGAAGGGACAAATCTCTGCTTTGTCAATTTTGCTTCACAAGCGTCTGGCAGATGTACCAGATGTTCAGGCTTTTTGCCAGGCTTTAATTAGAATCAAGCCTGTGTTTAAACCAATTGCTCCGCCATGGAGTTTGAATTTAGTTCTTAATGTTCTTCAAGTGGTTCTGTTTGAACCCATGTATTCCATAGATATTAAGCTGTTATCTTGGAAAGTTTTGTTTTTAGTTGCTATCTCTTCTGCTCAAAGAGTTTCTGAGCTTTCTGCATTGCAATATGATTCCCCTTATCTTATATTCCATTCTGATAAGGTAGTTTTACGGACTAAACCTGGATTCCTTCCTAGGTTGTTTCAAATATGAATATTAATCAGGAAATTGTTGTTCCTTCTCTGTGTCCTAATCCTTCTTTGAAGGAGCGTCTGTTACATAACTTAGACGTGGTTCGTGCTTTGAAGTTTTACTTGCAAGCAACCAAGGATTTCCGTCAAACATCCTCTCTGTTTGTGGTTTATTCTGGAAAGTGTAGAGGTCAAAAAACTACAGCTACCTCTCTTTCTTTTTGGCTGAAAAGCATCATACGTTTGGCATACGAGACTGCTGGACAGCAGCCTCCTGAGAAGATTACGGCACATTCCACCAGGGCTGTGGCTTCCACATGGGCTTTTAAAAATGATGCTTCTGTTGAACAGATCTGTAAGGCTGCGACTTGGTCCTCCCTTCATACTTTTTCCAAATTTGATACTTTTGCTTCTTCTGAGGCTATTTTTGTGAGAAAGGTGCTTCAAGCAGTGGTGCCTTCCGTTTAGGTTCCTGTCTTGTCCCTCCCTTTCATTCGTGTCCTAAAGCTTTGGTATTGGTATCCCACAAGTAAAGGATGAAACCGTGGACTCTGTATATCTTGTAAAAGAAAAGGAAATTTATGCTTACCTGATAAATTGATTTCTTTTACGATATACCGAGTCCATGGCCCACCCTGTCTTTTTGAGACAGGACTTATTTTTATATAAACTTCAGTCACCTCTGTACCTTAATGGTTCTTTCCCTTTCTCTTCCTATACCTTCGGTCGAATGACTGGGGGGAGGAGTTAGGGGAGGAGCTATATAGCAGCTGTGGTGCTCTTTGCCACTTCCTGTTAGCAGGAGGAATATATCCCACAAGTAAAGGATGAAACCGTGGACTCTGTATATCGTAAAAGAAATCAATTTATCAGGTAAGCATAAATTTCCTTTTATTAGATTTTTAGAGAATAAATAAAAATAATGGCTGTACGCTAAAAGCGTACTACATTTCCAATATTGCATGTACATACAAAGATAGATGTTGAAGAAAATAAACAAAAGAGAAACACAACAAAGTCAGTACGTACTTATTGATTCAAGCTCTCCCCCATCCACCTAGCAGAACAAACTGGATCTATCTATATAATCCAGAGGGGGGCGGTGTTGGGGGGGAAAACCCAAATAAGAATGACAGGGTCCATAGTAATGTACCTCACAAGAGCCGGAAATGGTGTGAGACAAGAGAAACTCTCAGTAGGAGGGAAGAGACCACCTCATGTCTCAGTACTGGGCAGCCAGTGGGTGTCAAATCTATGCTTCCATTCGGCCCAAATCAATTCAAATACGTCCGACTTCCCTAAGGTGTAATATACATTTTTCTCCATGGAGTATATATATATATGCCATGGTTGCAACAATATCCGACCAGGAGGGAGGATTCACTCTTTTCCATGCTCTGGCAATGGAGAGTTTAACTGCTGAGAATAAGTAGATACAAAGAAGGCCCTGGTGCCTGGACAGTTTACAGGATCCAAAATGAAATAAGGCTATCTCTGGGTTTCTAGGAAGGGTAATCCCTAGGCCTGAGAGTGTGTTAAAGCATATGTTCCAAAGTGGCTTAAGTTTGGGGCAACTGCACCAGATATGGGTCATGTCCCCTATATGTTTACAATCTCTCCAACATGTCGGGGATGTCAAAGGGAAGAGTGTGGCTAACCTAGCTGGGACATAGTACCAGTGCATAAGGAGTTTAATATAGGTTTCATAAATGGTGACACAATGTAACACTTTTTTTGTTGGCAAAAGTGTACGCTGCCATTCCCGGATGGGTACCGAGAAATCTAACTTATTCCCACTTCATAATATGGGTGGCCTTGTCTGCTGGTGCTGCACCTTCCATTAAATTATAGTGCAGAGACATTGGTTTACCTAATCTGAGCCCCTGCTGCCATCTAGCTTCCCAAATTGTTTGCTGTCGAGAGGATGAGGGTTTAAAACTCCAACTGGAAAGTAGACTAACCACCCTAGTGTATTTGAATAGCAGGAATGGTAGTAACATAGTAGATGAGGTTGAAAAAAGACCAAAGTCCATCGAGTACAACCTATACAAATCTAAAATATATACAAAAAGCTCCAGTTAAGCTTAAATAATCCCACTAAAAGGTGACCCATTTAATTCTAGCAATCATATCCATGAATTCAGTTTATAGACAGAAATGTATCCAAACCATTTTTAAATGTATCTAGGGTATTGGCATTCACTACCTCCTTTGGTAATGAATTCAACAATTTTATTGCTCTTACAGTGAAAAAACGTTTCCGTTGCAGGAGATTAAATCTCCTTTCCTCCAACCTTAAATTGTGACCTCTGGTCACAAACAATTTTCTTGGAATAAACAGAGCTTCTGCCATCTCTGTATATGGGCCGTGAATATATTTATATAAAGTAATCATGTCACCTTTTAAGCACCTTTTTTCTAAAGAAAACACACCCAGTTTGGCTAGCCTCTCCTCATAGGTTACATTCTCCAATCCCCTTATTAGCTTTGTGGCCCTTCTCTGAACTTTTTCTAGTTCTGCAATATCTTTTTTTGAGATTGGTCCCCAGAACTGCAGTCCATACTCAAGGTGAGGTCTTACCAGGGCTTTATATAGTGACAGAATTATGCTTTCCTCCCTTGAATCAATGCCTCTTTTAATATATGCTAGTATCTTATTAGCCTTTGAAGCTGCTGCCCTGCATTGTGCACCCATCTTTAGTTTGTTATCTTTTACTACCCCCAAATCCCTTTCCTCCTGTGTTTGGCTAAGTCTTGTCCCATTTAAATAATACGTTGCCTGCTTATTTTTACTTCCAAAATGTAGAACCTTGCATTTTCCCGTATTAAATATAATTTTCCATTTACCTGCCCATACTTCTAATTTTTGCAGGTTCCTTTGTAACGAAAGTTCATCCTGCGCTGACCTAATGACCTTACTTAACTTAGTATCATCGGCAAAAATGGAGATGTCGCTATTTAATCCTTGCTCCAAGTCATTTATAAAAATATTAAAAAGAATAGGGCCCAGTACTGATCCCTGGGGGACTCCACTGATTACCTTTGTCCAATCTGAGTATGATCCATTTACTACTACTCGTTGCTCCCTATCTTTTATCCAGTTATTTATCCATAAAATAAAATTTTCAGCTATTCCCAGTCCCTTAATTTTGTGCATTAATCTCTCATGTGGCACTGTATCAAACACCTTTGCAAAATCGAAGTACATCACATCAACTGATTCCCCTTTATCTATATTTTTACTTACTTCCTCATAGAATCTAATTAGATTAGTTTGACATGATCTATTTCTCATAAAACCATGCTGATTAGAACTCATAATCTTGTTTACACGAATATGCTCATCAATATAATCCCTTATAATCCCTTCAAATATCTTCCCCACTATTGATGTCAGACTAACTGGTCTATAGCTTCCTGGATCATCCCTACTTTCCTTTTTGAAGAGTGGCACCACATCAGCTTTACGCCAATCCTTGGGTACCATGCCTGAGGATAATGAGTCTTGAAAAATGAAGAGTAGAGGTTTGTTTATAACAGTGCTAAGTTCCCTTGACACCCTTGGGTGTATTCCATCTGGGCCTGGAGTTTTATTTACCTTAATATTATCCAATTTGTTCCTGATATCCTCTATACTTAACCCAGTTAATGGTATGGGCTGGCATGTTCTATTTTGTTCCAAAGTATCATCCAATGGTTCCTCTCTTGTGTATACTGAAGAAAAAACTGGTTTAGTATCTCAGCCTTATCCCTGTCACTGTTAATCATGCTACCCTCCACGCATTTTAATGTACCTATATTGTCATTCTTAGATTTTTTGCTATTTATGTACTTAAAGAACCTTTTATGGTTAGATTTAGAATGCTTTGCAATTAATTTTTCATTTTCAATTTTGGCTAATTTGATTGCTTTTTTGCATACTTTGTTACATTCCTTATAAATATGGAATTTTGAGTCTGTACTATTTTCTTTGAATAATTTAAATGCCCTACATTTTTTCCTAATTTCTCTTAACACATTTATATTCAGCCACATTGGCTTGGATTTTTTATTTTTATAACCATATGGTATTTGTTGATATGTATATTTATTTAACAAAGTTTTAAATGTTATCCATTTATCCTCCTATTTTTATTAGAGAATACTTTGCCCCAATTTATATTATTTAATGATTTCCTTAAATCGTTGAATTTTGCTTTCCTGAAATTAAAAGTCTTGGTTAAACCTTTAAGACACTGCTTATGAAAAGAGATTTCAAATGTGACCATGTTATGATCACTGTTACCCAAATGTTCTTTGACTTCTATGTTTGATATTATATCTGTATTATTTGATAGCACTAAATCCAATATAGCGTTACTCCTAGTTGGCTCCTCTATTAATTGCGACAAGAAGTTATCCCTGAGAACATTTAAAAATCTATCCCCCTTAGCTGAATTACTAGTTTCATTGGCCCAGTTTATATCAGGGTAGTTAAAATATCCCATAATTACAGCACTGTTATTAGCAGCCTTACCTATTTGCATTAGTAATTGAGCTTCATCCAGGTCACTAATGTTGAGGGGCTTGTAGCATGTTCCTAGTAATATTTTTTTTAGGATTTTTCCCCCCACATTTGTGTAAAACTCTTAATTTGATTAAGCGTGACAAAGGTGCCCCGGGAGGCCGCAGACCTCAGGTCCGCAACCTTCAGGAAACCCAGTCTGGCCCATGTTAACGGGTGTGAGTCAGGCAGGCCTGTAAGGAGACCAACAATGGAGGTGATAGGGGATGGATGGGGTGCTACCTGTTTGTAGTGTCTTAACTGTTCCCAAAAAGTAAGACATTCTCTAACCACAGGGTTTACCACAGCTAAGTTTCTCCTGCAGTGTGGAGGGGTCCATATTAGATCCCTCAGGGATAAGTTAAAGGGCAAGGAAGCCTGTTCGATACTCCTCCACTTACTATCGGATTCCCTGACACCCCACTGAGAAATATGTGTAAGCATCGCTGCCTGAAAGTATCTTGAGATGGATGGGGAGGCAACCCCCCCCCATGCATTCTAGGGTACTGTAAAAGTTTATGGGCTACACAGGGGGGCTTACCCTGCCATATATTTTTGGTACATTCGCTCTGGAACTGTAGAAGGAGAAACCTAGGCACCCTAATCGACAGGCATCTGAATATATATGTTAACTTGGGAAGGTAACTCATTTTAAGGGCAGCAATGCGTCCTAGCCATGAAATGGATTTGAAGTTCCATTTCTGTCTTGGGGATCTAAGTTCAGATAGTAGGAGTTTATAATTATCATTGACTATTTGGGAGAGGTCGCTAGACAGTTTGACCCCCAAGTGAGATATATAGTTGTCATTGACTACAAATTTGTATCTATCATGTAAATATTTAGGGATGAGTCTAGGGATTATTTGTAGGGGTTTGGAAGAGAAAATCGTGGTGTCATCAGCAAACATGGCAACCTTATGCACCGTACCATGAAGCGTGACACCTTCAATCTTGCTATCCTCCCTAATGGCTGCAGCTAGGGGTTCTATTGCTAACGCGAAGAGTATAGGGGACAGGGGGCAGCCCTGCCGAGTACCGTTTGTAATGGAAAAGGATGTGGAGTTAAAACCCAAGCCCTGCACCGAGGCCGTGGGAGCAGAGTACAAGGCCCTCACTGCTTGGATGATTTGTGTCGGAAACTGAAAAGTTTCAAGGACATTCCACAGGTACTCCCAACGGACTAGGTCGAACACTTCTCAGCGTCGAGGGAGAGTACTACCAGAGGCTTATTCAGCCTCTTAGACTCCCGTAGAATGTTCAGGAGCCTCCTAGTGTTGTCCGGACCCTCCCTCCCTGAAATAAAGCCCACATGATCTGGCTCAATAAGTGTGGGAAGTAGCTTCGCTACCCTGTTGGCAATTATTTTTGAATATATTTTAATATCCACATTGATGAGTGAGTTGGGTCTATAGTTAGCGCAGAACGCTGGGTCTTTGTTGGGTTTTGGTATTGTTATAATAGAGGCCTCAAGGAACTCTTTCTCTGAAATTTACCTTCTTCCATTGCTAGGGTGAAGAATCTAGTAAGAAAGGACGAAATCTCGTGCAAATATGTCTTGTAAAAAACTGCAGTGAAGCCATCAGAGCCGGGGGCCTTAAAGGATTTTAAGTTTTTGACTACATGTTTAACCTCTTGGCACGTAATAGGTCTGTCTATGGTTTCCTTTTGGGCCTCATCCAGGGTAGGGAGTTTCAAGGAATGTAGGAATGAACCTATAGCCTCCGAGGGGGCTGGCTGGACTGTCTCCCTATCTTATATATTGTAAAGATCGGAATAATATTTACAGAACTGCTGGCCTATTAGGGCCTGTGGTGTTTAGGCATCTAACATTATGAGTGATGAACCTGAGGGAAGACATGTGTAGGTCGGCGTCCTAAAGCACCCAAGGGTTTAGTAGTAATCTGGGGGGAAAAGGTGGGGTGTGGGAAGGAAGGGGGAAGGTATGGGAAGTTGGTGGAAGTAGTCCACCTATGAGGAGCCCTAATACGGACTCCAATTTCCGGGGGGGAGCAAGCGTGAACCGGTGGAACAGGGGCTAATCTAAGCAGCCCCGCTCTCTGTATAAATATATCAAACAGTATAAACTAGCTAAACTGTTAAAAACAATAATATCAGGTGTAGTAAAATAGTATGCCAGCAAAAAGAAAAGAGCGAGGCAGGACAAAGGGCAAAATTTAAAACTTAATGTTTAATACTTTCACCAATGGAATAAAATTATGCAGCAGCAATACAAAATAATAATGTCAGAGTGAGCTTGGACAGCAGTAGTCTAACATGTTTCGGCTCCTGCCTTACTCATAGACCGTGCTGTCTCAAGCTCACAGCCTCCTTAAATTAAGCAATCACTCTGACGTAGACACACAGCAACATTGTCATAATTAACTATTGCAGTACCATACAGAAGGAAATAGCACATAGAACTAAACAATAATTAAGTATAGTGTTAAACAATATAAAGATACCGTTGTAATTACCACAAAGACAAGGATAATAATAGTGCTAGACATATCATGTACACCTATATAATCTAAGTATTAGTCGGCAGAAACCTAATATAAGGAGTCAAAATTAAAATGTTAAACCTTGAATTTCTATGCCACATACAGACTGTGTACACATACATAAAAACAAATGAGTACTCGGCACATTATATAATTCCTAAGTGAAAATAAAATGTATCACAATATGGCACATATAATGTGAAGAAGAGTGTAAAAATAACTGCTATATGAAAGTAGGTGCCTGTTCAATGGTCTCATAGACAAACCCATTTAGGCTATACTATGTCCCAATATCAGCCCCATCAGTATTGTTCTAGATCACACACGCCTCTAGAAATGCAGCACAAATCCTACACTCTTTAATGTAACACATATTACTAATCTGGACAAATATATATAAAACCTTTATCTGGCATGGGTATTTAAGTCACCTATAGATCATAACTAACGCCAGCAATTGATAAGATCATTTTGAATATTTAAGCCATCCAGTACACAGGTTTTAAGCTTAAAGATCCAGAATGCTTCGCGTGTGTGTAAAAATAGTACACCTATAAATAAACAGAAGAGAAAGCGCCCATAGCGTAATATGTTCCAAGTATTGGTGGAGTATATGAAGGTGAATAATATGCACTCACATTTAAGAAAGTATTATCAAGTGCTATATGGACAGGCCAGAAATTCTAGAGTAAACTGGCTAACTCTCTTCCTATAGCAACAACAGGTATAGATAGGAGGGTGTTTTATCTTCTTCCTTGAGATAAATCAGAGAAGAACATCCATATCGCAATATGTTTGATACATATAAAGTATAAAGAAGATACCAAATCTTTTGCACTCACATTTGGTGAAGGCAGGATGTAAAGGTGGTAATATGCTGGGGCCTCACCTGGGCCTCAAATGCTGGGATGACAAGATCAGTGCAGGGGGAAAAACAGAGATCTGTAACCTTTATGGCAGTGATGTGACACTGAGTGCTATCCGTGCAAACCTGCAGCAAGTGAGATAAACCTGCCTTGGAAGCCTTACACCTTGTGGGTTAAGGAATTAGTGGAAGTATGTGTAGCCTCAAGAGTTGTAGAAACCTCCTAGCATAGTAAGGCCAGGGCAAAGGTACCACATGTGGCTTGGTGGGGAGGTAGGACACTTAAGGGCAAAAAGACAGTACAGCCCAAATCTGACCCTCCGCAGGCACACTGATCCAGAGTCCAGTGAGAGGCTTTATTAGCATGGGTATGACCCAGGAATTGCAATAGGTCGCAAGTAAGTGGATGGCGTGGGTAGGGGATATTAGGTACCAAGTCTTCCGTGATGGCACTGCACCAAAGTCTCCATCAGTACAGGCATCTGCTGACCGAAAAAGCCCCTCAGAACCCCTCCAAGGGTCCGGATGGTAACAGTCTGCCTAACTCTGAACGCAAACAGCTAGGAGCGGCTTCATGGCTCTCGACCATGACAGGTCCTGCAGGGGGCCGCAAGATGGCCGCCATTCACGGCAAAACAGGCGCAGGGAAGCTCTGTTGTTTTCTTTGCAGCTCACAGCCTTCAGATTCCCCTCAGGTACCTTAGCAGCACCTTGTGGCTTGTCCTGAGCTACTGATCTATCCTGCAGGGTTCTCAGATCTTAAGATGGGCCAGGTAAGTAGCGATACCGAGTATATCGGTTCTGGGATACCTCCGCTATGATCCTCCGCTACCTTCTTCCCCAGATGGCCACCTCACAAATTCCTCAACTCACAACTGCTCCGGAGCGGATCCCCGACCCTCCGGAGCATAAAAGGCCAGCCTGATGAAACAGTGTATCACTGAGAAACGCGTCGCTATATTTGATATTAAAATATTTTTAACATTTTATATCAAGACTGAGTTTTTTTGTTTTTGATTCAATAAAATTTTTTATTGGGTTTACAAAATTTTATACATTGACAATCATATAAGTCAAATATTAAGTAATAACAGAAGCCAATAATATGAAATTGCTACAACATGGATAATATCGTCTTACCCAAGGTTTTAAACATTTTAAGAGTAATACCAATTATTAAAATAAGAAATGCTTCATACATTTTACATCAAGAGGAAAAAGAAAAGAGTGAAGAGACAAAAAGGGGAAGGAGAGGAGGGGGTAAGGGAGGGTAAGTTCAAATATACACATCCTCATGGTTTGCTTAATTTTGTATAACAGCATGCGTCAAATGATCAAATATGATTATAAAGTTTGAGTTATTTGTGGCCTTTGAGAGAAATATATTAGCAATGAGACAATTACATTTGGCCTTAGGCAATTATAGAACAAGAGGCGCAGGGGTATTGGTAGCAAGCTCAGAAATTCCCTGTTCCCAAATAAAAAAAACATATCTGTAAAAAAATCTTGTTTACCTAGAAAACAATAGCACTGTTTTTCCAGAACTAGAACATGTTTGACCTCTGATAGCCAAGTAGTGTGTGAAGGGATTGTTTGGGATTTCCACAGTCTAGGTATTAGCCTTTTAGCACTAGTTAACATTATCTGGAGTAACTTTGTGCGGTACATACAGTGAAGTTGCGGGAGGAGACTAAGGAGAATAAGTTTAGGACAAAGTGATATATTTGAGCCTAGAATCTTATTTATGCTGATTTCCAAACCGTTCCAAAAGTCAGATATGGACGGGCATTCCCACCATATGTGTATCATGGTGCCTATTCCTCCACAGCGTCTCCAACAAGCAGAAGACGCCGCAGGGAAAATATATCGGAGCCTTTGTGGTGTCAAATACCAGCGTGATATTATTTTATAGTTTGTTTCTGCCATGAGTAATGAGGTGGATGCTTAATGGGTGGCCCCAAAACAGGACCCCCACTCATCATCCGTAATATCCCCCGGTATTTCTGCATTCCATTTCTTAAGGTAGGAAGGTCTCTACAGGGGAAAAGATCCTCTGAGCAATTTATAGCTTATCGAGAGGATTTTTTTCTGGATTTCAGGATTGGTGCAAAGCCAATCAAATGTTGTTAGCGGTCTGAGAATATTTAATGTATGCATGCTATTATAGAGTATGTGCCGGATCTGGAAATATGAATACAAATTGTGAAAAGGTGGACCTAATTCGTTGATTAGCTCTGCTCTGTCCCTAAGTGCTCCTGAGTCTAATAGAATGTAGATAGGCAGATTCTGCAAGTGTGTTGCGGTATTTACCTAGGCAAAGAATGATTGTCGGAAAAATATCTGATTACCTAGTAGTGGAGTTAGAGGGGAAATAGGGGTGGATATCCCTATGTTGTGTTTAAGTAATTGATCCCATATGTCAAGAGTAGCCTTAACATAATAGTTTTTATGTGCCTGCCTGGGATATCTCTCATGGTTGTAGCTTGCAATAAGGCACATTCAATTTGCACCCATGGAGGTAAGGGGTCCAGGAGAGCACCCTAGTTAAATGGGTAGCTTTATAGTAATTCAGGAGATGTGGGACGTTTAGTCCACCGTCTTCTTTATTGAGAAGTAAAGTGTCTTGGGGGACCCTAGGTTTTTTGTAGGACCAAATAAATGAGTTAATCATTCTCTGTTGAGTTTGAAGATATGAGGTGGGGAGTGCCATTGGTAGTGTCTGGAAAAGGTTAGAGGTATTTTGGGATGATCATCATCTTGATAGCATTAACCCTTCCCAACCAGGACAAATGGCTTTGTTTATGCCAGCCCTCGAGAAGGGCCTGCACTGATGATCGCTGAAGGTTGGCATGGTTACATTGAAAAAGTTCCTGGTGAGTGCTAGGGAGTAAGAGGCCTAAGTATTTAAGTTTGTCATTTAATCTAAATCTCGTATGGGCTTTTATAAAGTCTATGTCCTGAGCGGGCGCATTCAGTATCAATATTCCCGACTTCTCCATATTAAATAGACAAATTCATGCGATTAGCGAGTATTTTCGCGTAAATCTTTATGTCAATATTTAAGAGAGAAATGGGGCGATAACTGCTTGGCTGATCAGGTGGTTTGTCAGATTTCGGTATGACCGTTATAAGGGCTTCTAGCAGGGGTTGGGAGAAGGTTTCACCTTTGTCTATTTACTCGCCCGTATGTGTCTAAAGTGTGGATCAGGGCAGGGAGAGACGTGGATGGAGACTGAAGCGTGAAAATCACGTCGTCTGCGAACAACAGACATTTTTTATTTATATGTTTCTATTGTATTCCGATTATCTCAGGATTTTCCCTAATCCTTATAGCCAGGATCTCAATCGTAATAGCGAACAGTAATGGTGTTAACGAACGGAACCCGACAGGGTTGTCCGTTATGGGGAAAGATTGAGAGGCTGTACCATTGATCTGAACTCTAGCT
This sequence comes from Bombina bombina, assembly GCF_027579735.1. Lineage (NCBI taxonomy): Eukaryota > Metazoa > Chordata > Amphibia > Anura > Bombinatoridae > Bombina > Bombina bombina. The sequence continues at coordinate 361,235,535 of NC_069505.1, read as the reverse complement.
TGAGGCTTTGAGTATAGGGCCTGAATCTGAGACTTAAAAGTTAGAGAGAAACCAAACTTCGACATGGCCCCCCACATGAAATGCCAGTTGATGCCTTCTCAGCATCCGTCGATAAGAGGGTAAGGGGAGATTTATCTTCATATGAGGACTGCAATGAATGTAATACTCTAATCGTATTGTCTTTAGCTTCTCTCCCCCTGACAAATCCTACCTGGTCCGGGTGTATTAAATTCGGTAGAATATTATTCATGCGATTAGCGAGTATTTTCGCGTAAATCTTTATGTCAATATTTAAGAGAGAAATGGGGCGATAACTGCTTGGCTGATCGGGTGGTTTGTCAGATTTCGGTATGACCGTTATAAGGGCTTCTAGCAGGGGTTGGGAGAAGGTTTCACCTTTGTCTATTGAGGTATATAATGTATGTAATGGTGGACCTAATTGGTTATGGAGCAATTGGAAAAATTTAGCTGTTAGACCGTCTGGACCAGGGGATTTGCCATTAGGGAGGGCTTTGATAGTGAGTGCTATTTCCTGGAGTGTTATGGGAGAATCAAGAGATTGTCTTTCCTCGTCTGAAAGCTTTGGGGTTTCCAACGTATTTAGGTATTTATCGATGTCACCAAGTTTTTCTTGGGATATGTCGGGGTCAAGATTGTACAATCTAGAATAGTAAGAAACAAAGGTGTTAGCTATATCCTCATTTTTGCTTACTAGATTCCCTGAGGGGTGCATGATGGATCTTATAAAAGAGTTGAATCTCTGTTTTTTAAGTGATCTAGCTAAGAGTGCCCTCAAGTGTGCATTTAGAGTCAGATATTTATTGAGGTTGTCTCTTGCTATGGAAAGATCTGAAAGTTTCTGAGCAGAAGACGGGTCAGTTTTGTGAGCAACGTCAGCTTGGCGTAGGTTGGTTGTAAGGAGGGAAAATTGGGCAGAGTTTAGTTTCCGTATTTTAGCGGCGTGTTTAATTAAATATCCCCTAATGTAGCATTTGAAAGCCTCCCAATTATTCATGGCAGACGTATCGTCAGGTTTATTTATCAAAAAATATTTGTCAGTTTCCTTGGTCAGGTCTTCTAGGGTTTTCTGGGTTTGTTAGAATGGAGTAGTTTAGTCTCCAATTTAAGGATTTCTTAGGTCTGGTAGACCAGTGGAAGATGGATAACACCATACTATGGTCTGACCAGGGTGTATGGAGAATGTTAGATTGAGTCAGGTCTGTGAGAAGTGACTGGTCACACATTAGGTAATCTAAGCGTGAGTATGCATGTTTGGGGTGTGAAAAAAACTTAGTCTCTTTGTGTAGGGTGGGCTATCCTCCAAGTGTCGAATAACGAGATTGAGTGTAGCGTGGCAAAGTTTGTTTTTCGTAGTTTATTGCTAAGATATGATGTTCCTTTTGAGTTATCTAGGGCAGGGGTCATCGTAAAGTTAAAGTCGCCGCCCATTATAACCGTGCCTTTGGAGACGTCCAGTATTTTATTAGTTACAGATCTCAAAAAAGAGGGTGTGGGTCTATTTGGTGCATATATTTTAGCCACAGTGATCGGGCGGCCATAGCACAGCCCAACTAGGATCAGAAGCCTACCTTCTAAGTCTGAGTGTTTCTGCAAAAGTTCAAAAGGAACATTTCTCCTGATAGAGATGCAGACACCGTTCTTCCTGTTTGGTCCTGAGCTAAAAAAATGTTTTTCATAGTATCGTGTAGCTAGTTTGGGTTCGTTACGTTTTTTAAAATGGGTCTCCTGGATCATAATGAGATCTATGTTCTTTTTATGGAAATCATAAAAAGCTATAGAGCGTTTTTCTGCAGAGAGAAACCCCTTCACATTTTGACTAGCTATTGTTAATGTGCTCATGATTAATGCTGAAAGCTCAGTGTTAGTGACAGCAGGGGTATTGTTCTCTATGTGGGAGGTGTGCGGGCAGAGGTATCCAATTCAGGTCCCTTAAAGAGACCAACTGATACAGGTGGAGGGAGTGGATTGGGATGGAGAGGGTAAGGGAAGAAGAAAAGAGAAAGAATAAGAGGCGGTATAGAGAAATAGGAAATATATGTCCGGCCTTAATGCCCTGGTACCAACAAAAATTTTAGGGAAAGATGGTCAGAGGTTGAAAAAAACGTATGAGAGAAAAAGAAAATAAAGTAAAATAGTAACAGGTATAAGAACAATCGGGGCAGATTAACAAGCCGGGTGCTTGCTTAGAATCAAATATTGTTATACAACCATTTTTTATAGTATCTATATAACAGGCATTGCAAGTATTTCCATATGTTTCTTATTGTGATTCTTGCTTTCTGATCTTCAACATTACAGAAACAATGACAGATAATATGCAAAAATTTAACAGATAATATAGGCAGTAGTGTTAAGTTAATTCCTGCGCCTCCGGCCTACTCCGCCCAGAACCCTGTGAAAAAGACAGGGCCGACGTCGAAGAAAAAGGATCTCGAAACGTCTAGACTAGGTAGCTCAGGTCGGAGACCCACATCTCCACATTCAAAACAAATCAAAAGAGGTTTACCTTTCTATATATGACAGACTAATCATAATGTACAATGAGTGTAGACCGTAGATAATGGTCTCGTAGTAAGAGCCGTGGGTATTGCATCACATTATTATATAAAACTGGTTACAGCCGAAGTCTATGTTTGCGAACAGATTACTTCAGTGTCTTATAGCAAACAGAAGCAGGGAACATACATTCACATCAACTTAATAACAAGGATATTCTTAATAAACAAGAAGTATAAACATTAGACTATGACCATCTAATGAAAGCTATGGGTAAACTAGCGTCTCATTGTGAATTCTAAACGTAATTCGGCCCAGACTTGTAAATGTGAACATATCTGGTCAAAGTCTATGGCTAATATAGTTAGCAAATAAGTTCATAACAGTTCTATAATAGTAGCTATTGTACTTGCCGCAATCCTTTGGATCTTCGAAAATGCTTCATGAGTAGACAGGGTGTTCACAATATAAGGCAGAATCAGTACCTTCGGAATGAATCTGACAATCAAATGTCACTGGCAGGAGAAGGACTAAAGAAGTGTGACAATTTCACTCAGGTTGTTGTATGTCCTCTTCCGTAGAAGTTGTCAGATTTATCTGTCTTCGTTTAGGTTGGCTGACTTGATTATCTGACAAAGGTCTCCTCTGTGATTTCAGGGCCAGCTGGTCCAAGGGAATATTACGTGTGTGTTGCCTAGCTTCTGTGGACGGGGCCGGGATGCCTAGTGCTGTGCAGAACTCTTCCACATCCAACATTGACCTACAGTCATAACGGCTTCCATTTTTTGTAGCAATAATTGAGGTAGGGAATCCCCATCTGTAGGGAATTTTTAGCTGTCTCAGATGTGATGTCAAGGTCTAGAAGTCTCTTCTTTTTTGTAAAGTCCTTGCGGACAGATCTTGAAATATCTGTATACGGATGTTTTGATAAATGACAGCCTGCTGTTTCCGAGCTAGATTGTAAACATCCTCCCGTTGTTGATAATTTTGAAAGTGGACATTAATGTCTCTTGGTGGTGCATCAGCGGCTGGTTTTGGGCGAAGGGCCCTATGTGCCCTGTCTAATGTAAGATAATGTTTGACTGTTCGTCTTCAACTGAACTTGCCATCTCAGCAAAAAGACCCAGTAGGAAATCTTGTATTTCATTACTTTGGACTGACTCTGGGATGCCCCAGAACCGCAGGTTGTTACGTCTGGTGCGGTTTTCAAGGTCATCTAATTTATCTTCCAATTCCATAGAATACTGTTGTTGGTGTTTAACTTTAGAGGATAAGTCCGCCATCTTTTGGGCAAAGACATATTAGTGTTCTTCCAAGGAGTCAACTCTTCGGCCTAGATCGCCAATCTCCTTTTTGAGATCTGCGCATTCAGTTTTTATACAAGATTTGACTTGATCAATCAGATCTTCCATGGCTTTAAAAGTGATGGGATAATCATCTCTTGCAATAGAGATTATAGGAGATTGGCTTCTTGAGACATCTGAATCTTCTAAGTCTTCTGTATTGCTGGATGGTACAAGGGAAGACCCTGATTTTTGTTTAAATTTCTCTGATTGTCTGAAGAAGGCATTCATCCCTTCCTGAGATTTCTGAGACGTCTTATGTTTGTCATTCTTTGTTCCCTTTCTTTGTGACATTCTGGCGAGGCAACAGTGGTTTAAACCAGACAACAGGAATCAATGTCCTTAAGAGATGCGGACGTGGTAGAATTGTATTATAATGTATTTGTACTGTATGTGCCCCACTCTCCAGGGAAAGTGCCCTCACAGGGCGATGCCGGAAAAGGGGAAGAGGATATGACCCGCTGTTATGTCAGACAGCAGGAAATGGAGGGAGAGAGGGGTTTTATAGGTATCTCTCAGGAGCCAGTAAGTTGTTCTTGAAGTCACCAAATAGGAGCAGTGGGTGTCTTGCCACTCTGTTATATAGCTTCAATGTAGTTATCCGGAAAAATGTAGAAACATATAGCATCAGGCTAATGAAGGAAAAAATGCACTAAAACAACACCAGGGCAAAAGCAACTAAGGCAATCAGGAGGAGGCACTGTGTAGTATCCCTAACTGCTAATATATGCTGGGTCATGTAAAATCGGCAGGCCAGCAGATAAAGGTGATTGCTTATAGTGTTATGATATTACAATGAGCCCCTGGCATTATTTCACTGATTCCAAAGTCTTATTATTGCGGATAAAGCAGTATATGCTGAGTTAAAGCTTTGCTGTGGCTAGTGAGAGCCGTAATTATCTGTAAATTTCAGGCCGTTAAATGGCAGTGGGCCCCATGCCAGAGAGACTCCAAACAGTGCTGGTGATAGTTTATATAGGCACCCGACCCTCCGGTGCGTGGATTAGGAGACAGTGAAGTGTCGTCGGCTGTCTGTAATCAATCCCCACAGGTGATTGCTCCTATGAAGGAACTATTCTAAGGCAAGTGATTACGGTCTCTCTGTCAGGGATTCCTTCTCTAATGCGTGAAGTGGGTGTTTTATACACCGGAGCGGCGACCTGGCCCTCCGGTGTGCAATATTGATGTTAGTCGGGTGCAGCAGTGCAGTAACGTGGTAATTGCTTACCCTCTAGAAGCGGTAATTGTCTAAGAAGGCAATCTCCTCCGATGCAAGCAAACTTCTGATGGTGATTCACTGAAGGTGTTCAATTTGAAGCTGCGTCACAGCTCGCAGTTCAAAGTCCCGTCATGTCTCTTGCCGCTTCATAACTCAGCTGGTCGGGCAACTTCCAGGCAGAAAAAAAGGATTTTCATGTTCCTCACAGCTTCACATGCAAGCCGGTATAATCAGAGCTTTTAAATCGGTTGATCAGTGCATGGGAATCTCTCTTAACACCCGGCTTGTATTAAGAGCTTTAGTAGAGTGCGGCCATCTTGGTCAGCCGTTCGCTCCGCCCCCGATCAAGACTGAGTTTTATACACATTCTTATGGGAATCCAGTGGATTGACAATAATCTGGAATACACTTTGGCTATCGTGTGGATCCTATTGTTTCCAAGACTGAGACACCCCCTACTGATGCTCCTGACACAGTGAATGAGTTAGCCAGACTACTCCTGAATATCTGGCTTCCCCTTATAGCACTTGGTAGTGCATCACCAAATGAAGAAACTACACACAGGTTGCTGCTACTGAAAGAGAGAGTTAGCCAGCATACTCTAGAATTTCTTGCCTGTCTGTACGGCACTTGATAGTGCTTTCCTAAATGTGAGCGCATTTCTTTCACCTTGTATCACATTTGTCCATTGATTTGAATGTAGTACGCTATGGGCGCCTTCTTTTTATATATTTTTCTATAGGTTACCATTAGAGTGAGTGGCCATCTCACTTTATGAAGAGCTGCCTGCAAACCATTACTGTACACACGCTGAGATCACTAAACAACTAAAGCAAGAACAAAGAGACATTTGTTTTTTATTTTTTACTTATATATCTCTCATTAAGGAGATCACCACTTTTGGGACTTTTTTGGGACTCTTTCGGCTAGATTACGAGTCTTGCGTTAGCCTTAAAAAGCAGCGTTGAGAGGTCGCAACGCTGCTTTTTAACGCCCGCTGGTATTACGAGTCTGGCAGGTACAGGTGTACCGCTCACTTTTATTCAGCGACTCGAGCTTACCGCAAATCCCCTTCCGTCAATTGCGTATCCTATCTTTTTAATGGGATTTGCCTAACGCCGGTATAACGAGTCTTGGAGAAAGTGAGCGGTAGACCCTCTCCTCTTAAGACTCCTACCGCATTTAAAAGTCAGTAGTTAAGAGTTTTATGGGCTAACGCCTTAACATAAAACTCTTAACTAAAGTGATAAAAAGTACACTAACACCCATAAACTACCTATTAACCCCTAAACCGAGCCCCCCCCCCCCCCCCATCGCAAACACCTAAATAAATTTTTAACCCATAATCTGCCGACCGGACATCGCCGCCACTTTAATAAATATATTAACCCCTAAACAGCCGCACTCCCGCCTCGCCAAACACTAGTTAAATATTATTAACCCCTAATCTGCCGTCCCTAACATTGCCGGCACCTACCTACATTTATTAGCCCCCAACATCGCCGCTACTATATTAAATTTATTAACACCTAACCCTAAGTCTAACCCCCCCTAACTTAAATATAATTTAAATAGAACGAAATAAAATTACTACAATTAAATAAATTATTCCTATTTAAAACTTAAATACTTACCTATAAAATAAACCCTAAGCTAGCTACAATATAACTAATAGTTACATTGTAGCTAGCTTAGGGTTTATTTTTATTTTACAGGCAACTTTGTATTTATTTTAACTAGGTACAATAGTTATTAAATAGTTATTAACTATTTAATAACTACCTAGTTAAAATAAATACAAAAGTACCTGTAAAATAAATCCTAACCTAAATTACAATTACACCTAACATTACACTATAATTAAATTAATTCCCTAAATTACCTACAATTAACTACAATTAAATAAAATAAACTAAAGTATGAAAATAAAAAAACACTAAATTACAGAAAAAAATAAAATTGCAAGAATTTTAAACTAATTACACCTAATCTAATCCCCCTAATAAAATAAAAAAGCTCCCCAAAATAAAAAAAATCCCTACCCTATACTAAATTACAAATAGCCCTTAAAAGGGCCTTTTGCAGGGCATTGCCCCAAAGTAATCGGCTCTTTTACCTATAAAAAAAATACAATACCCCCCCCCCCAACATTAAAACCCACCACCCACACACCCAACCCTACTCTTAAACCCACCCAATCCCCCTTAATAAAACCTAACACTAATCCCTTGAAGATCACCCTACCGTGAGACGTCTTCACCCAGCCGGGCCCAAGTGCTCCTCCAGAGGGGCAGAAGTCTTCATCCGATCCGGGCAGAAGAGGACCTCCAGACGGGCAGAAGTCTTCATCCAGGCGGCATTTCTATCTTCATCCATCGGGAGTGGAGCGGGTCCATCTTGAAGCCAGCCGACACGGAGCATCCATCCAGACCGACGACTACACGACGAATGACGGTTCCTTTAAATGACGTCATCCAAGATGGTGTCCCTTGAATTCCGATTGGCTGATAGGATTCTATTAGCCAATCGGAATTAAGGTAGGAAAAATCCTATTGGCTGATCCAATCAGCCAATAGGATTGAGCTTGCATTCTATTGTCTGATTGGAACAGCCAATAGAATGTGAGCTCAATTCTATTGGCTGATTGGATCAGCCAATAGGATTGAACGTCAATCCTATTGGCTGATTGCATCAGCCAATAGGATTTTTCCTACCTTAATTCCGATTTGCTGATAGAATACTATCAGCCAATCGGAATTCAAGGGACGCCATCTTGGATGACGTCATTTAAAGGAACCGTCATTAGTCGTCGGTCTGGATGGATGCTCCGCGTCGACTGGCTTCAAGATGGACCCGCTCCGGATGGATGAAGATAGAAGATGCCGCCTGGATGAAGACTTCTGCCCGTCTGGAGGTCCTCTTCTGCCCGGATCGGAAGAAGACTTCTACCCCTCTGGAGGACCACTTGTGCCCAGCTGGGTGAAGATGTCTCACGGTAGGGTGATCTTCAAGGGGGTAGTGTTAGGTTTTATTAAGGGGTGATTGGGTGGGTTTTAGAGTAGGGTTGGGTGTGTGGGTGGTGGGTTTTAATGTTGGGGGGGTATTGTATTTTTTTTTACATGTAAAAGAGCTGATTACTTTGGGGCAATGCCCCGCAAAAGGCCCTTTTAAGGGCTATTTGTAATTTAGTATAGGGTAGGGATTTTTTTTATTTTGGGGGGCTTTTTTATTTTATTAGGGAGATTAGATTAGGTTTAATCGTGGACGAGCACGTTTAGCCAGCTCACCGCTACCGTAAGCAGCGCTGGTATTGAGGTGAGATGTGGAGCTAAATTCTGCTCTACGCTCACCTTTTTTGCGGCTAACGCTGGGTTTAAAAAAACCTGTAATACCAGCGTTGCTTTAGGTGAGCAGTGAGCTAAAACTAAGCGTTAGCACCGCACCCCTGTTACCGCAAAACTCGTAATCTCTGTGATATTTGCCCTACGCAATATTTTGGGACTTTATATTTGTCCCATTATAACTGTAATAGTGTCCTAATTGCGTTAAATTGTTGTTTTTTAGTGCTGCAATATTATTTGTTACATTGTATTTTATTCACTTTGGTTGGCGCACCTATTCACTCTTCCTCTTTTTGGTTGAGCTAGTTTTTTGGAGCACAAAAGGCGACAGACTTGATAGGTGGGTAGTGAGGTGAAGTCCAGCAAGATAGGCAATCAACCCGCTGTCCTAAACAACGATAGTTCTTCCTTATAGGGGTATTTTTGGGGTGTAGGTTATTCAGCTCAGTTGGCAATCTGTGTTCCCCAAAAGTTTTGAGCAATTTCGCGAAAATAAAGGCAACTTTTAACCGTTTTCGAGTTACTTAGCTCAGGAGTTCTGTCTCTCTGCGTCCATTCTATACTGCAGTTAGTTCTGTCCCCGGGTTGCTCTATGTTTTGAACCTGTGTTGAATGGTCCTTTGGATCTCTTATTGGGTTACCTATTCTCCTTTTCGGGGATAGAGGTTCTTGACCTTTCGGTCGGGGGTACTTTTCGTGGGAGTCGAGAGCCGCTGGGCTGGCTCCTTGGAGGCTTTTGTGCTCAGCAGATTCTGGGTCTGAGTGGTCTCTAGCACGGCTTTGCAGGTTATGTAACTGATGTGCAGTTGGCTGGGCTTCCAGTTTTTCTGTGTCTTTTATAAAAACTTTTTAGGTTGTTTGGGTAATTTCAGGCTGTGGTGCCTTTCGAAGGAGCTGCCTTTTGTACCTACCCTTTGTTTGCATTCAGTGTCCTCTAGCTTGGGTATTGTTTTCCCAAAAGTAATGAATGCAGCTGTGGACTCTTCCCGTTTAAGAAGAAAAACATAAAGTATGCTTACCTGATAATTTTCGTTTCTTCTGATGGGAAGCGTCCACAGCTCCCGCCTGTGAGGCGGCAGTAAATTTTGTTTCTTCTGGCACCTTTTTTTACCCTGATAATTCTCCTTGTTCCTTGTTCCTTGTTCCCTTGGCATAATGACTGGGGATGAGGGAAGTGGGGGAGGTATTTGAAGCCTTTGGCTGGGGTGTCTTTGCCTCCTCCTGGTGGCCAGTTTCTGAATTCCCAAAAGTAATGAATGCAGCTGTGGACTCTTCCCGTCAGAAGAAAAGAAAATTATCTGGTAAGCATAATTTGTTTTTTTCTTGTCCTTCTGTGGGTAGATACAAAGCTATGGAGGACTCTGATACTACATTAGAAGGTTCCGCTCCTTCTTCTGTACTGATTAATAATTCCTGTTTATATTGTAAGAAGGCTTTAGTTTGCCCGCCTGCTCAATTTTGTTCCATTTGCCTAAACCTTGTTCTAAAGTCTTAAGAAGGGAGACAAGCTTGCTAATACTCATAGCGCTATTAGCCCTTTTGAGCCGTCTACTTCTCAGGAATCTGGGTCCCGAGAAATTTCTACCCTCTCTACATTACCCGCTCCACATGCAGTTCCCTGTGGCTCAACTAATCCTCCATCTGGAGGGGGCTTTTTTCCAGCTGACTTTACCGCGCAGTTACAATCAGCGGTGTCTGCGGGCCTGAGTGCCTTACCTCGCTCTAACAAACGCAAGAGAAAGGTTAAAAACATAGTTCTCCTGACCTAGTCATTTAAATATTTGTTGGGTTTAGCTACTATATCCCAGCTATCTGAAAATGAGTTAACCTCTGTAACTTCAGAAGGTGAACTTTCTGAGTCGGAGTCTTCCGTTATTAAATCTACTTCAGCGGAGGTACCCTCCTTTAGATTTAAAATTGAGCATCTGCGTTTTTTATTAAAGGAGGTTCTGTCTACTCTAGAGGTTCCAGAGGCTACGCTCCCTGAGGAGCCTAAGATCCCTAAATTAGACAGGGTTTACAAAGATAGGATGGTCCCTCTGACTTTTCCTTTGCCAGTTAAGATGGCGAACATTATTAGTAATGAATGGGAAAGAGTAGGAACTTCAATTAGATTTGTGGGGATCCATCCTGAAGGTGGATGGCGCTATTTCCACACTGGCTAAGCATACTACTAATCCCTCTGGATGGAAAAAAATGAAAACGTTTCTGAGGAAGATGTTTCAACATACAGGGTTTTTATTTCAACCGGCGGCAGCTGGAGCAGCTACCTACTGGTGCGACACTCTGTCGGAGCTCATTGAGGTGGAGACTCCCCTCAAGGATATTCAGGAGATAATTAAGGCACTGAGAATTGCTAACTCCTTCATCTGTGACGCGAATATGCAGATTATTCGCATAAATGCAAAGGCTGCTGGGTTTGCGGTTCTATCCCGCCGGGCTCTCTGGTTGAAGTCTTGGTCTGTGGATCTGACTTCTAAATCCAGACTCCTTTATCTTCCCTTTAAGGGGAAGATTTTATTTGGTCTAGGGCTGGACTCCATTTTCTCTACGGTTACCGGAGGAAAAGGTGCCTTCCTACCGCAAGATAAGAAGAATCGACCTAAGGGACGGCAACTGTCTAATTTTTGTTCCTTTCGTGCTGACAAGTCGCAATGACAGCTGTCCTCTTACAAGTCTGAGCAGCCTAAGAGTACTTGGAAGCCCGCTCACTCCTGGAATGAGTCCAAACAGACTAAGAAGCCCGCCAAGAACAAATCGGCATGAAGGGGCGGCCCCCGTTCCGGGATTGGATTGAGTAGGGGCAGACTGTCTCTTTTTTCAGACGCTTGGTTCCAGGATGTACAGGATCACTGGGTCCTGGAGGTTGTATCTCAAGGCTACAGGATAGGATTCAAGTCTCATCCGCCCAGGGGCAGATTCCTACTCTCCAGTCTTTCACCAAGACCAGGAAAGAGGGCTGCCTTCTTAGGTTGCGTACGGGACCTACAGCAGAAAGAGGTTTGGGGTTTTATTGAAACCTTTTTGTGGTTCCAAAGAAGGAGGGAACTTTCTGTCCAATTCTGGACCTAAAGAACCTAAACAAGTTTCTGAGTGTTCCCTCTTTCAAGATGGAAACAATACGGTCAATCCTGCCTTTAGTTTAGGAAGGACAGTTTATGACCACAATAGACCTGAAGGATGCATACCTTCATGTCCCGATTCACAGGGAACATTTTCAGTTCCTGAGGTTTGCTTTTCTGTATCAGCACTTCCAGTTCATAGCTCTTCTGTTTGGCCTAGCTACTGCTCCAAGGATATTTACAAAGGTTCTAGGGGCTGTTCTAGCCGTTGCCAGAACAGGAGGTATTGCAGTAGCGCCTTACCTGGAAGATATCTTGGTATAGGCACCATCTTTTCATCTAGCGGAAGAACATTCGGAGTCCCTTCTCAGTCTTATTCAATCACATGGATGGAAGATAAACTTGGAAAAGAGTTCTCTTACTCCAAGTACAAGGGTGAATTTCCTGGTGTTAAGATACAATCATGTGGAGTAGTGATACCTGGATTGGCTACCCAGCAGAGGTGGTATTGTGGTCTCAGCCTGGAAAGGGTTAATGTGAACTGTATGTTCTTTGTGTAACGTGTAGGAATGTAGGAAGTTTCAAGACCCACCCCCTCCTCTTGGAGACTGATACTATGAGCCACGGCTAGCTGTGCATTGGCTAACTCGTTGTAAATTATGACTAGGGCGGGGACATTGAGAAGACAAAGAGAATTTGAGTTTTAAACTTTATGTATCAGGCTGGGTTAGAACTTCCCTGGGACCCCAAGCAGCTAACATCTGAAAGAAGTTCTCCATATATCTCAAAACATTAATAATAATATTGTGTAATCTTTTTATGTCCCAATTATTTTTCAAAGAATTGTAACTTTGTACCTGTATGTGATTTTGGAAAGTTTTTTATAATTTGGCACTGTGTAACCTGTATTGATATTTTTGTTATTAAACACATAGAAAATCTCATTCTGTCTTTGGGCTCTAATATCTGAATTCACACTCTGTTGAGACAAGGTTAAAGGCACGTTACCTAATTGTGTGAGTTATTGGGGTTCCAAAACACCCCATCTTATTTAGAAGTTTTGGTGGTTTAATTGTTAATTAGAGTGGTGTGGACAGGATTTGAGGGTTAATGTGGTGTCCCTTTTTAAGGTCCTTTTGTAGAGTTACAAGGTTAAGGGAACCAGAGCTGCGTGATATTCACCCCTTCAGGCCCACACCTCTATTGTGACCTTAAAAAGGTTTAATCCGTCACAAACTGGCTGGCAGCGTTAGGGATATTTAGAGCTTTTTAGTGCTATTTGTACAGTACTAAAAGAAATTACATGTTTTTGTGTAATTTCCCAAAGACAGAACATAGTGCCTAAATTACAGAGACATACAGTGCAAAGAAGCAGTTCTTTTTCCCTCCCTCTTGTTGTTTGTTGCTACTGTCATTATGGAAGCATATAGGAAAATTCCTAAAGAGTCCCTGGAGCTGCTTTGTCAGGAGAGAGCCATCACAACTTTTAGCAAAACAAAGGAGCAGTTGGTCCAGGAACTGCAGCAGTCAAAAGACATTCCAGCAGAGCAGGAAACAGGCACAGAAAGGGTTACTGTGGAACCGGTAACCCAGGAGACGATACCTATTGCTGTTACCCCTATGAGTGCAAAGGAGTCTGAGCTACAAATTCAAATACAATGTAGAAATGCATAGAATTTTTTATTAGAGGGGCCAAATTTGTGAACATTAGTGGGACTGGGGAAAATGTAGACACACTTAATTTTTTTGCCCCTTGAGCCAGCCCTGCAATTTCTACAAATAGTTTTCCAGGCTGCTTTTGCTTGTTTGTACTTTGCTCCTCCCCTGCCCAATTTCACTATGAATGTTGTGGGCATGCCGTGGGGCTTGCAAAGTTGCGCTGCTAGCCTGAACCTGCCTGCCTATCTGTGCTTACTGCTCAGTGACGTGTGGGGCAGTGGAGTCACTCACTGCTGTGCTGTCTCTAAACGGGAACCGGGAAATTATGAGGGGGATGCTTGGCACCTGACCGCATAACTGTCTGACACTGTCTCTAAAGTGAAGGAGCCACGTATGATGCCCACCAGACCGGTAACGGTTACGGTACACTAAGTGCACACTGAAGAGGTAGTAGGGGAGGGCAGGCAGGGGTCTGGGGTGGGCAGAGTGCAGAGGTGATTGGCCATAAGAAGCGGTAGGCACGCGGCCCGGGGATGTGCACTGACAGACATGGAACAGAGTCAGAGAGCAGAATTTTCATGGTTTGCGCACCTAAACCTTTTCTTTAGTGATTTATTTTTAGAGTGCACTGTTTATCTTTCATTTGATGCTCTGCTGGGCCAGGGAGCAGCTCTAGGCATGAGCTTTATAATGAATGCAGTGCAGTTTACATATTTTGTATGTGTGTGTGTGTGTCTGAGTTTTTGGGGGTGTGTGTGTGTGCCTGAGTGTTTTTGTGTGCGTGTCTGACTGTTTTTGGGTGTGTGTCTAAGTGTGTTTCTGTGTGTGTGTGTGCCTGTGTTTTTGTGTTTGCTTTCTGGGGGATGACACCATAACTTACCGCACCGGGTGACACCCACCCTAGTGACGCCACTGCCGGTATCCTGAGGCTAGAGAATGGATTTTGGACAGAAAGCCGAAAACCGTGGCAGAGGCTGCAGATCTGTCCAATGATTATGCCAACAATAGAGCACCTGCAGGAAGGCAGGCACCCGTTCAAGCTGTATCTCCTAAGTGGAAAAGGGCAAACAAGCCAGCAGAGAGGCCATCTCATCTACACCCTACAGCCAGAGGGGCAGGGGCCACACCAGGACAGGGGGATACCCGCCGGTGTTTCACTTGTAACCAGATGGGACATCTGAGTTTCACCTGCCCAGAGAAGAAGAAGCCTAAGGGTGGGAATGTGGCTAGGGGAAAAGCATCTGTTTTGTTTGTTTGTGGGTGGGTTCCCAAGGCAAAAGTGGAGAGATAACTTACAGAGGGTATCTGTGAGTGAGCAGGTGGCAACAGGACTCAGGGATAGTGGAGCTTCGGTTACCTTGGTGCATCCTGAAATGGTAAAGCCAGAGAGGACTGTGTCCATTCAAAGAATTGGGGGAGTTTGCCCCGCAATGCCTGTGGCACGAGTATACCTTGATTGGGGTGTGGGAAAAGGTTTGCGGGAGGTAGAGATTTCTGCTGATATCCCTGTTGATGTTTTGCTGGGGGATGATTTGGGCAGGATGCTTTGTCAGTACGCCCCAGAAGACACCTGCAACCTGTAAGGGCCAGTAGAGGGCCCTGCACCCACTGCGGTACTGTGTGAGACCCAGAGGTCCCCCAGAGGGGAGGTGGGGGATGGACACATCACTAGCTACACCAGAGCTGGAGGTATCCCACCATAGGATGAAGAATGATTCCCTTGAACATAATTGCTGGGAGGGGGGCTGAGGTTAATGCAGTTCTGCCTTTGTGTACACCAGTAATGTCTTGTTCTAATGAAGAGGGATGTATTGAAAATGTTTGTGACAATGTTGCTTCTATTGAACCTGGGTGCTGGGAGGGTGAGCCTAGGGTTAATGCTGATTTACCTGAACCTGTACCAGCACTGTATTGTGCCAGTGAAAAGGGTTATACTGCCATTGATTGTGAAAATGTGATGCCTGATGCAGTGTGTGGGAGGGCAGCAGGGCTGGGCAGAAGGGTAGACTGAGTGTGTATACCCTTTTGTGCTAGAACCAGCATTGGATGCCCAAGAGGAAGGTATGGAATGGGCAATGCCAGAACTTAGTGAAGGGACTGCTATACCCCAGGAAAAGGTAGGATGTGTGGAGAGGGGTAAAGTGGCCAATGTGACTGGTCAGATGCCTGAGTGTAGTGTGCCAGCTGAGTGGAGTGAGCAGGGGGCAGGAGAAGAGGCTTATTCTCTGTTTTCCCCTGAGGTAAAATGCACCCTTAGTGAGGGATGTCAGCTATACAGCTGAAAACAAGAACAGGTGACAGGTATGTGTCAGTCTGTCCCTGAAACAGCATTGCATATGCAAAAAGGAGTGAATGGCCTGGCTGGTGTAGGGGCCAGGGTACCCCCTGCCCTGTTAGAGAGTAAGACAGGATGGGACCCTGGGTGTGTCTGGGGATCTCCCCTACAGTGATGGCAGATGTAAAGAATGGGGGGAGGGAGATCTGCCTTCCACCTGCAGCTCTCCCATGGTTCTGTGTGCCCTGGATAGAGAATGTGTTGGCCCAGTAGCTGCTGTGACTAGTGAATCTGCTACCCCTAAGAGCATACTGGGGTAGGTGTGAACAGTGGATCATCTGGCCTAAGCTTTGCAAGAATTGCTCTTATTCCCCTAGTGAGTTACCCTGAGGGGGTGCTAGATCCCTATACAAGTGAGAGTGAGTGCAAGGAGTGTATTATATCCTGCAAGGGAGCGTCCTCCACAAGGGTAATTGTGTCAGCAGATGCTAACTGTTGCAGTGGGCAAATGAATGCAGAGTGTGTGCAGAAAGTGCACATCTGGTCTTATGAAAGAGGAAAGACTAAGATTTAGGTTGACATAGGGAAGTCAGAAATTGCCCAAGCACCAAGGGTGTAGCAAAACTTGTTTGCAGGTGTGCCAACTATTGGACCTGCACCAAGGTCCCAAGAAAACAGTCCAAAAATAATAGTATAGCTGCACCACCAATTGTATTAAAACATCCTGTTTTTATTTAGCCACTTTAAAACAGACAACGTTTCGGACGTGAATAAGGACATAGGTTGACATAGGGGATCAGCGTGTGCTTACCCCATATTTCCACCATTTTAAAAGGGGAGGTGTCATGATACTATCATGTGGAGTAGTGATACCTGGATTGGTTACCCAGCAGAGGTGGTATTGTGGTCTCAGCCTGGAAAAGGTTAATGTGAACTGTATGTTCTTTGTGTAACGTGTAGGAAGTTTCAAGACCCACCCCCTCCTCTTGGAGACTAATACTTTGAGCCACGGCTAGCTGTGCTTTTACTAACTCGTCGTAAATTATGACTAGGGCGGGGACTTTGACAAGACAAAGAGAATTTGAGTTTTAAATTTATGTAACAAAAAGGCTGGGTTAGAACTTTCCTGGGACCCCAAGCAGCTAACATCTGAAATAAGTTATCCATATATCTCAAGAATTTGGTAATAATCTTAGATTTCTCTTGTAAGGTGTATCCAGTCCACGGATCATCCATTACTTGTGGGATATTCTCCTTCCCAACAGGAAGTTGCAAGAGGATCACCCACAGCAGAGCTGCTATATAGCTCCTCCCCTAACTGCCATATCCAGTCATTCTCTTGCAACTCTCAACAAGCATGGAGGTAGTAAGAGGAAAGTGGTGAAATGTAGCTGTTATCTTGCTTCAATCAAAAGTTTATTTTTAAATGGTACCGGAGTTGTACTGTTTTGTCCCAGGCAGAAAAATAGAAGAATCTGCCTGTGATTTCTATGATCTTAGCAGGTTGTAACTAAGATCCATTGCTGTTCTCACACATGACTGAAGAGAGAGGTAACTTCTGCGGGGGAATGGCGTGCAGGTTATCCTGCTATGAGGTATGTGCAGTTAAGATTTTT
Source organism: Bombina bombina (assembly GCF_027579735.1). Classification (NCBI taxonomy): domain Eukaryota; kingdom Metazoa; phylum Chordata; class Amphibia; order Anura; family Bombinatoridae; genus Bombina; species Bombina bombina. The sequence goes on along the minus strand of NC_069505.1, from coordinate 361,218,503 downwards.
TCTAGAAGATGTGAATACTAGAAAATGCTGCTGATACCAAATTTGTGTAAGGTAAGCCTGAATACAGTGATTTAATAGCGACTGGTATCATGCTTACTTTCTGAGGTAATACTCTTTTATATTTACAATATAAAACGTTTGCTGGCATGTTTAAACGTTTTTATATATACTTTGGTGATAAAACTTTATTGGGGCCTAGTTTTTTTCCACATGGCTGGCTTAAATTTGCCTAGAAACAGTTTCCTGAGGCTTTCCACTGTGTTACTATGAGTGGGAGGGGCCTAATTTAGCGCTTTTTTGCGCAGTAACTTTTATAGACTGAGACATCCAGCTTCCTCCAGGAGTCCCCTGAATGCTATAGGACATCTCTAAAGGGCTCTTAGGCTTTCCAAAATCGTTTGTTGGGGAAGGTAGGCCCACAGCAAGGCTGTGGCAGTTGGTGTGACTGTTTAAAAAACGTTTATATCGTTTTTTTGATCCGTTTTTTGAACTAAGGGGTTAATCATCCATTTGCAAGTGGGTGCAATGCTCTGTTAGCTTATTATACACACTGTAAAAATTTCGTTTGATTTACTGCCTTTTTTCACTTTTTCAAATTCTGACAATTTGTTTCTCTTAAAGGCACAGTGCCGTTTTTTATATTTGCTTGTTAACTTGATTTAAAGTGTTTTCCAAGCTTGCTAGTCTCATTGCTAGTCTGTACAAACATGTCTGACATAGAGGAAACTCCTTGTTCATTATGTTTAAAAGCCATGGTGGAACCCCCTCTTAGAATGTGTACCAAATGTACTGATTTCACTTTAAGCAATAAAGATCATATTCTGTCTTTAAAAAATTTATCACCAGAGGAATCTGACGAGGGGGAAGTTATGCCGACTAACTCTCCCCACGTGTCAGATCCTTTGACTCCCGCTCAAGGGACTCACGCTCAAATGGCGCCAAGTACATCTAGGGCGCCCATAGCGTTTACTTTACAAGACATGGCGGCAGTCATGGATAATACACTGTCAGCGGTATTAGCCAGACTACCTGAATTTAGAGGAAAGCGAGATAGCTCTGGAGTTAGACGAAATACAGAGCATACTGACGCTTTAAGAGCTATGTCTGATACTGCCTCACAATATGCAGAAGCTGAAGGAGAGCTTCTTTCTGTGGGTGATATTTCTGACTCAGGGAAGATGATGCAACCTGATTCTTATATTTCTACATTTAAATTTAAGCTTGAACACCTCCGCGTGTTACTCAGGGAGGTTTTAGCTGCTCTGAATGACTGTGATACAATTGCAGTGCTAGAGAAATTGTGTAGACTGGATAAATACTATGCAGTGCCGGTGTGCACTGATGTTTTTCCAATACCTAAAAGGTTTACAGAAATTATTACTAAGGAATGGCATAGACCAGGTGTGCCGTTCTCTCCCCCTCCTATTTTTAGAAAAATGTTTCCAATAGACGCCACCACACGGGACTTATGGCAGACAGTTCCTAAGGTGAAGGGAGCAGTTTCTACTCTAGCAAAGCGTACTACTATCCCTGTCGAGGACAGTTGTGCTTTCTTAGATCCAATGGATAAAAAGTTAGAGGGTTACCTTAAGAAAATGTTTATTCAACAAGGTTTTATCCTACAGCCCTTTGCATGCATTGCTCCTGTCACTGCTGCTGCGGCGTTCTGGTTTGAGTCTCTGGAAGAGGCTTTACAGGTAGCGACTCCATTGGATGACATACTTGACAAGCTTAGAGCACTTAAGCTAGCCAATTCTTTTGTTTCTGATGCCATTTGACTAAACTAACGGCTAAGAATTCTGGTTTTGCTATCCAGGCGCGCAGAGCGCTATGGCTTAAATCATGGTCAGCTGACGTTACTTCAAAGTCTAAGCTGCTTAACATTCCCTTCAAGGGGCAGATCCTATTCGGGCCTGGTTTGAAGGAGATTATTGCTGATATCACTGGAGGAAAAGGTCATGCCCTTCCTCAGGATAGGTCCAAATCAAGGGCCAAACAGTCTAATTTTCGTGCCTTTCGAAACTTCAAGGCAAGTGCGGCATCAACTTCCTCTAATGCAAAACAAGAGGGAACTTTTGCTCAGTCCAAGACGGTCTGGAGACCTAACCAGATCTGGAACAAAGGTAAGCAGGCAAAAAAGCCTGCTGCTGACTCTAAGACAGCATGAAGGAACGGCCCCCTATCCGGTAATGGATCTAGTAGGGGGCAGACTTTCGCTCTTCGCCCAGGCGTGGGCAAGAGATGTCCAGGATCCCTGGGCATTGGAAATTATATCCCAGGGATATCTTCTGGACTTCAAGGCTTCCCCCCCAAAAGGGAGATTTCACCTTTCACAATTATCTGTAAACCAGATAAAGAGAGAGGCATTCTTACACTGTGTACAAGACCTCCTAGTTATGGGAGTGATCCATCCAGTTCCAAAGGAGGAACAGGGACAGGGATTTTACTCAAACCTGTTTGTGGTTCCCAAAAAAGAGAGAACCTTCAGACCAATTTTGGATCTAAAGATCTTAAACAAATTCCTCAGAGTTCCATCATTCAAGATGGAGACTATTCGTATCCTACCTATGATCCAGGAGGGTCAATACATGAGAACAATGGATTTAAAGGATGCTTATCTTCACATTCCGATACACAAAGATCATCATCGGTTTCTCAGGTTTGCCTTCCTAGACAGGCATTCGCTTCTGGCGGTCCTAAGGCCGCGGGGCATAGCAGTGGCCCCTTATTTAGATGACATCCTGATTCAGGCGTCAAACTTCCAAATTGCCAAGTCTCATACGGACATAGTGTTGGCATTTCTGAGGTCGCATGGGTGGAAGGTGAACGAGGAAAAGAGTTCTCTATCCCCCCTCACAAGAGTTTCCTTCCTAGGGACTCTGATAGATTCTGTAGAAATGAAAATTTACCTGACGGAGTCCAGGTTATCAAAACTTCTAAATTCCTGCCGTGTTCTTTATTCCATTCCTCGCCCTTTGGTGGCTCAGTGCATGGAAGTAATCGGCTTAATGGTAGCGGCAATGGACATAGTGCCGTTTGCTCGCCTACATCTCAGACCGCTGCAACTCTGCATGCTCAGTCAGTGGAATGGGGATTTCACAGATTTGTCCCCTCTACTAAATCTGGATCAAGAGACCAGGGATTCTCTTCTCTGGTGGCTATCTCGGGTCCATCTGTCCAAAGGTATGACCTTTCGCAGGCCAGATTGGACAATTGTAACGACAGATGCCAGCCTTCTAGGTTGGGGTGCAGTCTGGAACTCCCTGAAGGCTCAGGGATCGTGGACTCAGGAGGAGTCACTCCTTCCAATAAACATTCTGGAACTAAGAGCGATATTCAAATGCTCTTCAGGCTTGGCCTCAGCTAGCGACAATGAGGTTCATCAGATTTCAGTCGGACAACATCACGACTGTGGCTTACATCAACCATCAAGGGGGAACAAGGAGTTCCCTAGCGATGTAAGAAGTCTCAAAGATAATTCGCTGGGCGGAGATTCACTCTTGCCACCTATCAGCTATCCATATCCCAGGTGTTGAGAGGCGGATTTTCTAAGTCGACAGACTTTTCATCCGGGGGAGTGGGAACTCCATCCGGAGGTGTTTGCACAATTGGTTCATCGTTGGGGCAAACCAGAACTGGATCTCATGGCGTCTCGCCAGAACGCCAAGCTTCCTTGTTACGGATCCAGGTCCAGGGACCCCAAGGCAACGCTGATAGATGCTCTAGCAGCGCCTTGGTCCTTCAACCTGGCTTATGTGTTTCCACCGTTTCCTCTGCTCCCTCGTCTGATTGCCAAAATCAAGCAGGAGAGAGCATCGGTGATCTTGATAGCGCCTGCGTGGCCACGCAGGACTTGGTATGCAGATCTGGTGGACATGTCATCCTTTCCACCATGGACTCTGCCACTGAGACAGGACCTTCTACTTCAAGGTCCTTTCAACCATCCAAATCTAATTTCTCTGAGGCTGACTGCCTGGAGATTGAACGCTTGATTTTATCAAAGCGTGGTTTCTCCGAGTCAGTCATTGATACCTTAATTCAGGCACAAAAGCCTGTCACCAGGAAAATCTATCATAAGATATGGCGTAAATATCTTTATTGGTGTGAATCCAAGGGCTACTCATGGAGTAAGGTCAGGATTCCCAGGATATTATCTTTTCTCCAAGAAGGATTGGAGAAAGGATTGTCAGCTAGTTCCTTAAAGGGACAGATTTCTGCACTATCTATTCTTTTGCACAAGCGTCTGGCGGATGTCCCAAACGTTCAGGCATTTTGTCAGGCTTTAGTTAGAATCAAGCCTGTGTTTAAACCTTTTGCTCCACCTTGGAGCTTAAATTTGGTTTTTAAAGTTCTTCAGGGGGTTCCGTTTGAACCTCTTCATTCCATAGATATCAAACTTTTATCTTGGAAAGTTCTTTTTTTGGTAGCTATTTCCTCGGCTCGTAGAGTTTCAGAGTTATCTGCCTTACAATGTGATTCTCCTTATCTGATCTTCCATGCAGATAAGGTAGTTCTGCGTACCAAACCTGGGTTTTTACCTAAGGTGGTATCTAATAAGAATATCAATCAAGAGATTGTTGTTCCGTCTTTGTGTCCTAATTCTTCTTCGAAGAAGGAACGTGTCTTACACAATCTGGACGTGGTTCGTGCTTTAAAGTTTTACTTACAAGCTACTAAAGATTTTCGTCAAACATCTGCTTTTTTTGTTGTCTACTCTGGACAGAGGAGAGGTCAAAAGGCTTCGGCAACCTCTCTTTCTTTTTGGCTAAGAAGCATAATCCGCTTAGCCTATGAGACTGCTGGCCAGCAGCCTCCAGAAAGGATTACAGCTCATTCTACTAGAGCTGTGGCTTCCACATGGGCCTTTAAAATTGAGGCTTCTGTTGAACAGATTTGCAAGGCGGCGACTTGGTCTTCGCTTCATACTTTTTCAAAATTCTACAAATTTGATACTTTTGCTTCGGAGGCTATTTTTGGGAGAAAGGTTTTACAGGCAGTGGTACCTTCCGTTTAAGTACCTGCCTTGTCCCTCCCTTCATCCGTGTACTTTAGCTTTGGTATTGGTATCCCACAAGTAATGGATGATACGTGGACTGGATACACCTTACAAGAGAAAACATAATTTATGCTTACCTGATAAATTTATTTCTCTTGTGGTGTATCCAGTCCACGGCCCGCCCTGTCATTTTAAGACAGGTATTTTTTAATTTTAAACTACAGTCACCATTGCACCCTATGGTTTCTCCTTTCTCTGCTTGTTTTCGGTCGAATGACTGGATATGGCAGTTAGGGGAGGAGCTATATAGCAGCTCTGCTGTGGGTGATCCTCTTGCAACTTCCTGTTGGGAAGGAGAATATCCCACAAGTAATGGATGATCCGTGGACTGGATACACCACAAGAGAAATAAATTTATCAGGTAAGCATAAATTATGTTATTGTGTAATCTTTTTATGTCCCAATTATTTTTCAAAGAATTGTAACTTTGTACCTGTATGTTATTTTGGAAAGTTTTTATAATTTGGCACTGTGTAACCTGTATTGATATTTTTGTTATTAAACACATAGAAAATTTAATTATTTCTTTGGGCTCTAATATCTTAATTCACACTCTGTTGAGACAAGGTTAAAGGCACATTACCTAATTGTGTGAGTTATTGGGGTTCCAAAACACCCCATCTTATTTAGAAGTTTTGGTGGTGGCAGAAATTGTTAGAGCGGTGTGGACAGCATTTGGGGGTTAATGTGGTGTCCCTTTTTAATGTCCTTTTGTAGAGTTACAAAGTTAAGGGAACCAGAGCTGCATGATATTAAGCTCTTAAGGCCCACACCTCTCTATTGTGACGTTGAAATGGTTTAATTTGTCACACCTGGGAACTATAATAGACTCCATATCCATAAGAATATTCCTCACAGATCCGAAACGTTGCAAGCTAACTTCTGCATGTCTTGCCCTCCAGGCCTCCTCAAAACCCTCAGTGGCTCAGTGTATTGAGGTAATCTGACTCATAGTGTCCTGCATGGACATCATTCCTTTTGCCAGATTCCATCTCAGACCCTTAGAACTATGCATGCTTAGACAATGGAACGGCGACCATTCAGATCTGTCTCAACAGTTTGTGCTGGACAGCCTGTCGAGAGACTCACTCTCCTGGTGGCTCTGTCCAGATCATCTGTCCCAAGGCACGTGCTTTTTGAGACCGTCCTGGCAGATTGTGACTACGGCGGACACAAGCTTTTCCGGCTGGGGAGCCGTTAGGGTGCCAAGAAGGCACAAGGTCTGTGGACTCTTCAATGCCTTGAAGGCTTGGCCCCTTCTGGGTTTGTACCAGTTTATCAGATTCCAATCAGACAATATAGCCTTGGTTGCCTATATCAACCATCAAGGGGAACGAGAAGTTCCTTGGCGATTCCGGTTGTGGACAACTGGGAAGCGAACTTCCTCAGCAGACAATCCTTTCAGCCAGGGGAATGGTCTGTTCACCCTGAGGTGTTTGCAGTGGAGGATGCCGGAGATGGATCTTATGGCATCCCGCCTCAACACCAAGCTACCCAGGTACGGGTCGAGTGATCCTCAGGCGGAATTGATAGATGCCCTATAAGTACCATGGAGGTTCAGTTTCATATATCTTTTCCCTCCATTACCGCTTCTCCCTTCTCCCTCGTGTGGTGGCTCCCATCAAGGAGGAGCGAGCATCTGTGATTGATTGCTCCATCATTGCCGTGAAGGACGTGATTTGCGGATATGGAGGGGATGTCCTCATCTCCTCAGTGGAGGTTACCATGTCGCAGAGATCTGCTGATACAGGGTCCCTTCGTTCATCAAAATCTAGATTTTCTGAGGCTGGACTGCATGGAGATTGAACGCTTAGTCTTAGCCAAAAGAGGGTTCTCTGGAAGTGTTATCGACACTCTGGTTCAAGTTTGTAAGCCAGTTACTCGTGGTATCTACCATAAAGTGTTGAGGACTTACTTGTACTGGTGTGAGAAGTGTGGCTTTTCCTGGCATAAGGTTAAGGTTGCCAAAATTTTAGCTTTCCTCCAGGATGGACTGGAGAACGGCCTATCTGCTAGTTCCCTGAAAGAACAGATGTCGGTGTTACTGCACAAAAGATTGTCTGAGCTTCCGGATGTGCAGTCCTTTGTTAAGGCTCTGGCTAGGATCAGACCCGTGTTTAGATCTCGGGCTCTGCCTTGGAGCCTCAATCTTTTTCTTAGTGTTTTGCAGCAGGCTCAGTTTAAGCCTATGCATACTGTTGACTTTAAATTGTTATCTTGGAAGTTTCTTTTTTTGTTGGCTATTGCCTCTACGCACAGAGTTTCTGAGACTTCTGCTTTACAATGTGAAATCTCCCTTATCTGTTTTTTCATGCTGATAAGGCGGTTTTACGCACTAACCTAGGGTTCCTCCCATAAGGTATCGAATCGTAACATTAATCAAGAAATTGTTGATCCTTCCTTGTGTCCTAATCTTTCTTCAGCAAAGGAATGTTTGCTTTATAATCTAGATGTGGTTCGTGCCTTTAAGTTTTATCTTCAGGTTACTAGGAATTCAGACAATCTTCCTCTTTGTTAGTCATCTATACGAGGAAGCGTAAGGGGCAGAAGGCTACTACGACTTCTCTATCTTTCTGGTTGAGGAGTGTCATCTGCTTAGCTTATGAGACAGAGGGACGACAGCCTCCTGAGAGGATAACGGCTCTCAGTGGCTTCCTCTTGGGCTTTTAAGAACGAAGCCTCAACGGATCAGATTTGTATGGCGGCTACCTAGTCCTCCTTACACACTTTTTCTAAATTTTACAAGTTTGATGTGTTTGCTTCAGCTGAAGCAGCTTTCGGGAGAAAAGTTTTGCAGGTTGTGGTGCCCTCAGAATAGGGTCCGCCTCTTTTTTTTGTTCCCTCCCATTATTCATTCAGTGTCCTCTGGAGCTTGAGTATAGTTTTTCCAACAGTAAGGAATTAAGTCGTGGACTCTCCCTGCCTTATGGAAGGAAAACATTTATGCTAACCAGATAAATTCCTTTCCTTCCTGGCAGGGGAGAGTCCACGGGCGGCTCCATTTTTATATTATTTCTTCTGGCACCTTTTATACCCTGATGTTTCTCCTACTTTTCTTTGTTCCCTCGGCAGAATGACTGGGGGATAGAGGAAGTGGGAGGGATATTTAAGCCTTTGGCTGGGGTGTCTTTGCCTCCTCCTGGTGCCCAGGTGTTGTATTTCCCAACAATAAGGAATTAAGTAGTGGACTGCCCCTGCCAGGAAGGAAATTAATTTATCTGGTAAGCATAAATTGTGGGGGGTTTTTGTCTACACATTTTTATTACATGGTTTGTCCCTTTAATCTCAAAAGGGATTTAGTATATTATTACTTTAGTAAGAATAGGATGCAGATGTTTGTTTCTGTAGGGCAGTTCTCTGCAACTCTTTGTTTATGGTATTTTCTAAGCATGTATGGCTTATCCATGAAACCCAAAACTTCAATTGTTATTAAAAAAATTAAAGTTGGTTAAAGGGAATCCAAAGAAGCATCATAGGACATGCAATGCAATATTATTTTTTTCTGTTAAGCTGCATATACTGACAAAATCATAACCCTGTTTTAAACCCTGTGCTACTCGGAATTTCAGAGAAAAATTTGCCCAAAATACCAGATAATCTTTTGCATTTTTGTTATCACTTCATTTTTAAAAAAAAAGAGCCTTGTTTTTTTTTTGTTTTGTTTTTTTTATTTGCATATAAAAACTATATTTTTATTTTTTTTAAGCATTGATCTAGGCCTATTTTGTTATATTTCATGCCACCATTTTGCCACCAAATGCAAGTATATAAAAAAAAAATTCAATTTTTAACTTTTTCACACACTCTGGGTAATTACAGAGATCTTCTATCAGGTTACTGCCACATGAGGGAGCCCTATCGTTTGCTTGGTGGTAATGATGTCCATAGGGCAGGAAACTTCAGTGTCCCATTTTGGGGCCAAGAAAGGAAGCTAGCAGAAAAAAATGTTAGAGCAAAGTGCAGGTGAAGGAGTATGTTCTTGTAGAGAGCTTTCACTAGGACCAGGCCTGGTGATAGGATTGGCAACTTCAAACTTAGGTACATTTTTATCAGCTGCTTCCTTCTTGCAAGTAGATGCACCTGATACGCAGGTAGAATGCAGATGAGATGCCATTGAACTTCAGTCCAAATTAGCTGTAGAAGATGTCTCATCTCTAAGGGCATTGGGAAATAGTGACCACCTTTTCCACAATTGTAGTGAGGAACTCCCTAGTTTGACTGAACCATCTCACTATAATGCATGAGTCAAGAAGCAGTATGATAGGTGCAGACCTGAAAGCCAGCCAAGGTGAACATCTTTACAGTAGTTTTCCCTGCATTTGCAGCAAGTTTTCCTCATGTCAAGGAGAGCTTTTAATATATTTACAGACTTAACAGTATGGAGCTTGCATTCTTCAACAGGCATTGACAGTTTTTCTGCAGAGTTGAAAAGTATGGAAATGTTTACACTTTTATATTCATTTAGTAGGCTTTATTATTCATGATCACTTCTACGACTCATATATTTGCAAATTATTTGTAACTGCCATGTGCTATCACTCAGAATAAAAGGTAATTATCAAAAAGTAAACATTAACATATGCTGATTATTTTAATGACTGAAAGGCATGAAGTGATCTAAAATCATGTTACAAAGATTTAAAAAGTGTAACATATAATATTTATAATTACCTTGTATTGTGTATTTAAAGATTTTTCTCCCTTTAACAGATTCTCCAGAAAACCTGGATGACAGTATACGGAAAATAGCAAAACATGTGCTGGAAAAAAGAGCCTATACTTGTTCTCATCCACTGGACAGGACTTTCTAAAAGCTGGATACGAAGTCTGATTAACAATGAATAATTATTACAAATGGAATCCTATAAATCTGAATGTAACTAACTCAGTATTTTTGGTTGCGTAACAATTTTTTGCTCAATTTTTGTTAAGTTCAAATTATTTTTCTCTAAACATATGCTAAAAATACAGTCTTTTAAACAAAAAACTATTAATGTTTCAGTTTCTAGTTCACATTGTTTATTACTTATAGAAATATATGTAATAAAATATATAATTATTATAATATAATTACATATATCTGTTGTAGCAAACAAAAACAGGGGCACCATGTGGCGAAGTACAGTTGTGTCAGGATAAATTGTGTTGCACCACAAATGTGGGTGCAAATAAGGCAGGCTGGTTTCACAGTCATCTAGCAGACCGATACCCCGCAATACACAGACAGTAGTTTAGGCAATCCTCCTACCGGCTTTTATGCCTGACGTGAGGATAGTAGATACATGTATAGCAAGTGGCTAAAGTAAAACATTTGTTTATTTAAAAAAAATGTAATAGTGCATAACAAGCAACGTGTTTCTCAGCTCAATCAGCTGTTTCCTCAGGCTTGTACAATCTTGTATACAAACTTTATATATATATATATATATATATATATATATATATACACACAGTATCTCACATTTTTGTAAATATTTTATTATATCTTTTCATGTGGCAACACTTAAGAAATGACACTTTGCTACAATGAAAAGTAGTGAGTGTACAGCCTGTATAACAGTGTAAATTTGCTGTCCCCTCCAAATAACTCAACACACAGCCATTAATGTCTAAACCGTTGGCAACAAAAGTGAGTACACCCCTAAGGGGAAATGTCCAAATTGGGCCCAATTAGCCATCCCCCCCCCCCGGTATCATGTGACTCGTTAGTGTTACAAGGTCTCAGGTGTGAATGGGAAGCAGGTGTGTTAAATTTGGTGTTATCGCTCTTACACTCTCTCATACTGGTCACTGGAAGTTCAACATGGCATCTCATGGAAAAAGAACTCTCTGAGGATCTGAAAAAAAAGAATTGTTGCTCTACATAAAGATGGCCTAGGCTATAAGAAGATTGCCAAGACCCTGAAACTGAGCTGCAGCACGGTGGACAAGACCATATAGCGGTTTCACAGGACAGGTTCCACTCAGAACAGGCTTTGCCATGGTCAACCAAAGAAGTTGAGTGCACGTGCTCAGCATCATATCCAGAGGTTGTCTTTGGGAAATAGATGTATGAGTGCTGCCAACATTGCTGCAGAGGTTGAAGGGGTGGGGGTCAGCCTGTCAGTGCTCAGACCATACGCAGCACACTGCATTAAATTAAATTGGTCTGCATGGCTGTCGCCCCAGATGGAAGCCTCTTCTAAAGATGATGCACAAGAAAGCCCGCAAACAGTTTGCTGAAGACAAGCAGACATGGATTACTGGAACCATGTCCTGTGGTCCGATGAGACCAAGATAAACTTATTTGGTTCAGATGGCGTGTGGCGGCAACCAGGTGAGGAGTACAAAGACAAGTGTGTCTTGCCTACAGTCAAGCATGGTGGTGGGAGTGTCATAGTCTGGGCCTGCATGAGTGCTGCCGGCACTGGGGAGCTACAGTTCATCGAGGGAACCATGAATGCCAACATGTACTGTGGCATACTGAAGCAGAGCATAATCCTCTCCCCAGACTGGGCCGCAGGGCAGTATTCCAACAAGACGACCACTGCTTTGCTAAAAAAGCTGAGGGTAAAGGTGATGGACTGGCCAAGCATGTCTCCAGACCTAAACCCTATTCAGCATCTGTGGGGCATCCTCAAATGGAAGGTGGGGGAGCGCAAGGTCTCTAACATCCACCAGCTTTGTGATGTCGTCATGGAGGAGTGGAAGATGACGCCAGTGGCAACCTGTGAATATATATACAGTATCTCACAAAAGTGAGTACACCCCTCACATTTTTGTAAATTCTTTGTCATTTCTTCAGTGTTGTCACATGAAGATATAATACTTTGCTACAATGTAAAGTTGTGAGTGTACAGCCTGTATAACAGTGTAAATTTGCTGTCCCCTCAAAATAACTCAACACACAGCCTTTAATGTCTAAACCGTTGGCAACAAAAGTGAGTACACCCCTAAGTGGAAATGTCCAAATTGGGCCCAAAGTGTCAATATTATTGTCCAGCACTGCCTTAACCCTCTTGGGCATGGAGTTCACCAAAGCTTCACAGGTTGCCACTGGAGTCCTCTTCCACTCCTCCATGACAACATCACGGAGCTGGTGGATTTTAGAGACCTTGCGCTCCCCCACCTTCCGTTTGAGGATGCCCCACAGATGCTCAATAGGGTTTAGGTCTGGAGACCTGCTTGGCCAATCCATCACCTTTACCCTCAGCTTCTTTAGCAAGGCAGTTGTCGTTTTGGAGGTGTGTTTGGGGTCGTTATGTTGGAATACTGCCCTGTGGCCCAGTCTCCGAAGGAAGGGGATCGTGCTCTGATTCAGCATGTCACAGTACATGTTGGCATTCATGGTTCCAGCAATGAACTGTAGCTCCCCAGTGCCGGCAGCACTCATGCAGGCCCAGACCATGACACTCCCACCACCATGCTTGACTGTAGGCAAGACACACTTGTCTTTGTACTCCTCACCTGGTTGCCGCCACACACGCTTGACACCATCTGAACCAAATACGTTTATCTTGGTCTCATCGGACCACAGGACATGGTTCCAGTAATCCATGTCCTTAGTCTTCTTATGTCTTCAGCAAACTGTTTGCAGGCTTTCTTGTGCATCATCTTTAGAAAAGGCTTCCTTCTGGGACAACAGCCACGCAGACCAATTTGATGCAGTAGGCAGCTTATGGTCTGAGCACTGACAGGCTGACCCCCACCCCTTCAAACTCTGCAGCAATGCTGGCAGCACTCATACGTCTATTTCCCAAAGACAACCACTGGATATGACGCTGAGCATGTGCACTCAACTTCTTTGGTCGACCAGGGCGAGGCCTGTTCTGAGCGGAACCTGTCCTGTAAAACCACTGTATGGTCTTGCCCACCGTGCTGCAGTTCCGTTTCAGGGTCTTAGCAAATCATAAAATTAAAAAAAACCTGTGTGGAGTGTTGGCTAAAAAAGAAGATGCACATCTGGATTTGCAAGTTGATGTTGAAACATAAACATCAAGTGATTCAAATATAACAAAATCTTTTCATCAAAAAAGCCCAGAACAAGATCTAGCAATATGTACATGTTGCTATCGATATATTGTTACAATGTTTAAAAAACAAATACAATCTTATATGTTGTGTTAAAACAGCATGTTGGCCTTAGAAATACATACATATACAAATCCGCCCATAACGGTAGAACGTCCAATAACAAAAAGAGCTTTCACCTCCGTGTGAGCAAAAGCTCTAATAAAAAAAAAAAAAAAAAAACACATCGGTGAGTTACATCATGGTTTCTTGAGGGGAAATGAAATAGCAAAGTGTTTGAGAACTTGTCGACAGTGTTTAACAGTAATAATCTAAGTCTCCAAAGTCGGAATACTGCAGTGGCAAGTACAGGTGGCCCTCGGTTTACAACGGTTCAATTTGCACCGTTTCAGAATAACAACCTTTTTCTTCTGTTAAGTGTGATCAGTCCACGGGTCATCATTACTTGTGGGATATTAACTGCTCCCCTACAGGAAGTGCAAGAGGATTCACCCAGCAGAGTTGCTATATAGCTCCTCCCCTCTATGTCACCTCCAGTCATTCTCTTGCACCCAACGACTAGATAGGATGTGTGAGAGGACTATGGTGATATATTTAGTTTTTATATCTTCAATCAAAAGTTTGTTATTTTATAATAGCACCGGAGTGTGTTATTCCTTCTCTGGTAGAATTTGAAGAAGAATCTACCTGAGTTTTTCTATGATTTTAGCCGGAGTAGTTAAGATCATATTGCTGTTTCTCGGCCATCTGAGGAGAGGTAAACTTCAGATCAGGGGACAGCAGGCAGATTAATCTGCAAAGAGGTATGTAGCAGTTTATTATTTTCTGACATGGAATTGATGAGAAAATCCTGCCATACCGTTATAATGTAAACTCAGCCTTGAATGCAGTAGATGTAGCTGATATCAGGCTGTCATGTATGTATATTTTACACTTCAGTTTTCTGGGAAATGGTACTTCTCTGGCTTTTAAACTGTATACATAGACTTAACCTATTTTGCAGGGACTTGCAATAGGTTTTAAATGACAATTAATTATTGAGGTAAAACGTTTTTTTGCTGGCATGTAAAAACGTTTTTTTCTCTAAGGTACTGGGTGAAAAAATGTTTTGGGCACTTTTTTTCCACTTGGCAATAGTTTTGATTTAAATTAGAGCAGTTCACTGATCCCTCTCACTGTTATGTGTGTGGGGGAGGGGCCATTTTGGTGCTTTCACTATGCATCAGAAAAACTCAGTCAGAGGTTCATTTTCTTCCTGCATGATCCGGTTCATCTCTACAGAGTTCAGGGATCTCAAGAGTCTTTTTTGAGGGAAGTAATCATTCACAGCAGAGCTGTGCTGATTGTATTGACTGTGATATAAAAAACGTTTATTTGTGTATTTTTTTCTGCTGCCTGGGTTAGTTATCATTTGCTGAGGGGAACAATCCTTTGCTAAAACTGTATATTCTGACAAAGATTGATGCTATAACTTAATTATTTTATCTGTTATAATATTTTCTGTGCTTCTTAAAGGCACAGTTCGTTTTCATATTATTTGTAAATTACTTTGAAAAGTATTTCCAAGTTGCTGTTTATTTGCTAGTGTGTTAAACATGTCTGATTCAGAGGAATATCTCTGTGCTATATGTGTTAATGCCAAAGTGGAGCCCAATAGAAATTTATGTACTAAATGTATTGATGCTACTTTAAAAAATAGTCAATCTGTACAAATTGAACATATTTCACCAAACAACGAGGGGAGAGTTATGCCGACTAACTCGCCTCACGTGTCAGTACCTGCATCTCCCGCTCAGGAGGTGCGTGATATTGTAGCGCCGAGTGCATCTGGGCGGCCATTACAAATCACATTACAAGATATGGCTACTGTTATGACTGAAGTTTTGGCTAAACTACCAGAACTAAGAGGTAAACGTGATCACTCTGGGATGAGAACAGAGTGCGCTGATAATGCAAGGGCCATGTCTGATACTGCGTCACAGTTTGCAGAACGTGAAGACGGAGAGCTTCATTCTGTGGGTGACGGTTCTGATCCAAATAAACTGGACTCAGACATTTCAAATTTTAAATTTAAGCTTGAGAACCTCCGTGTGTTACTAGGGGAGGTATTAGCGGCTCTGAATGATTGTAACACAGTTGCAATCCCAGAAAAAATGTGTAGGTTGGATAAATATTTTGCGGTACCGACGAGTACTGACGTTTTTCCTATACCTAAGAGACTTACTGACATTGTTACTAAGGAGTGGGATAGACCCGGTGTGCCTTTCTCACCCCCTCCTATATTCAGAAAAATGTTTCCAATAGACGCCGCCACACGGGACTTATGGCAAATGGTCCCTAAGGTGGAGGGAGCAGTTTCTACTTTAGCTAAGCGTACCACTATCCCAGTGGAGGATAGCTGTGCTTTTTCAGATCCAATGGATAAAAAATTAGAGGGTTACCTTAAGAAAATGTTTGTTCAACAAGGGTTTATATTGCAACCTCTTGCATGTATTGCGCCTGTCACGGCTGCAGCAGCATTTTGGTTTGAGTCTCTGGAAGAGACACTTCAATCATCCACACTAGATGACATCACACACAAACTTAAATTCCTTAAGTTAGCTAATTCATTTATTTCAGATGCCGTAGTACATTTAACTAAACTTGCGGCTAAAAATTCAGGATTCGCCATTCAGGCACGCAGAGCTCTGTGGCTAAAATCCTTGTCAGCTGATGTTACGTCTAAATCTAAATTGCTTAATATTCCTTTCAAAGGGCAGACCTTATTCGGGCCCGGCTTGAAAGAGATTATTGATGACATTACAGGAGGTAAAGGTCATGCCCTGCCTCAGGACAAGGCCAAAGCCAAGGCTAGACAGTCCAATTTTCGTTCCTTTCGTAATTTCAAAGCAGGAGCAGCATCAACTTCCTCTGCACCAAAACAGGAAGGAGCTGTTGCTCGCTACAGACAAGGCTGGAAACCTAACCAGTCCTGGAACAGGGGCAAACAGGCCAGAAAACCTGCTGCCCCTAAGACAGCATGAATTGAGGGCCCCCGATCCGGGACCGGATCTAGTGGGGGGCAGACTTTCCCTCTTCGCCCAGGCTTGGGCAAGAGATGTTCAGGATCCCTGAGCGTTAGAGATCATATCTCAGGGATACCTTCTGGACTTCAAATCCTCTCCCCCAAGAGGGAGATTTCATCTGTCAAGGTTGTCAACAAACCTAACAAAGAAGGAAGCGTTTCTACGCTGCGTACAAGATCTTTTATTAATGGGAGTGATCCATCCAGTTCCGCGGTTGGAACAAGGACAAGGGTTTTACTCAAATCTGTTTGTAGTTCCCAAAAAGAGGGAACCTTCAGGCCAATCTTGGATTTAAAGATCCTAAACAAATTCCTAAGAGTTCCATCGTTCAAGATGGAAACTATTCGAACAATTTTGCCCATGATCCAAGAAGGTCAGTACTTGACCACAGTGGATTTAAAGGATGCTTACCTTCACATACCGATTCACAGAAGTCATTACCGGTATCTAAGGTTTGCCTTTTTAGACAGGCATTACCAGTTTGTAGCTCTTCCATTCGGACTGGCTACGGCTCCAAGAATCTTCACAAAGGTTCTGGGCACTCTTCTGGCAGTACTAAGACCGCGAGGAATTTCAGTAGCTCCGTACTTAGACGACATACTGATACAAGCTTCAAGCTTTCAAACTGCCAAATCTCATACAGAGATAGTACTGGCATTTCTAAGGTCGCATGGATGGAAAGTGAACGAAGAGAAAAGTTCTCTCTTTCCACTCACAAGAGTTCCCTTCCTGGGGACTCTGATAGATTCTGTAGAAATGAAGATTTACCTGACAGAGGACAGGTTAACAAAACTTCAAAATGCATGCCGTGTCCTTCATTCCATTCAAGAGACCAGAAATTCTCTTCTATGGTGGCTTTATCGGCCACATCTGTCCAGGGGAATGCCATTCAGCAGGCCAGACTGGTCAATTGTAACAACAGACGCCAGCCTACTAGGTTGGGGCGCTGTCTGGAATTCTCTGAAGGCTCAGGGACTATGGAATCAGGAGGAGAGTCTTCTTCCAATAAACATTCTGGAATTGAGAGCAGTCCTCAATGCTCTTCTGGCTTGGCCCCAGTTAGCAACTCGGGGGTTCATCAGGTTCCAGTCGGACAACATCACGACTGTAGCTTATATCAACCATCAGGGAGGGACAAGAAGCTCCCTAGCAATGATGGAAGTATCGAAGATAATTCGCTGGGCAGAGTCTCACTCTTGCCACCTGTCTGCAATCCACATCCCGGGAGTGGAGAACTGGGAGGCGGATTTCTTAAGTCGTCAGACTTTTCATCCGGGGGAGTGGGAACTTCATCCAGAGGTCTTTGCCCAAATACTTCCACGTTGGGGCAAACCAGAGATAGATCTCATGGCGTCTCGACAGAACGCCAAGCTTCCGCGCTACGGGTCCAGATCCAGGGATCCGGGAGCGGTCCTGATAGATGCCTTGACAGCACCATGGACCTTCAGGATGGCTTATGTGTTTCCACCTTTCCTGATGCTTCCTCGATTGATTGCTAGAATCAAACAGGAGAAAGCATCAGTGATTCTAATAGCGCCTGCATGGCCACGTAGGACTTGGTATACAGATCTGGTGGACATGTCATTCTGTCCACCTTGGTCGTTACCTCTGAAACAGGACCTTCTGATTCAGGGTCCTTTCAAACATCAAAATCTAACTTCTCTGAAGTTGACTGCTTGGAAATTGAACGCTTGATCTTATCAAAGCGTGGTTTTTCTGAGTCAGTTATTGATACCTTAATACAGGCTAGGAAGCCTGTCACCAGAAAGATTTACCATAAAATATGGCGTAAATACCTATATTGGTGCGAATCCAAAGGTTACTCTTGGAGTAAGGTTAGGATTCCTAGGATATTGTCTTTTCTACAAGAAGGTTTAGAAAAGGGGTTATCCGCTAGTTCCTTAAAGGGACAGATCTCAGCTCTGTCCATTCTGTTACACAAGCGTCTGTCAGAAGTTCCAGACGTTCAGGCTTTTTGTCAGGCTTTGGCCAGGATTAAACCTGTGTTTAAAGCTGTGGCTCCACCATGGAGTTTAAACCTTGTTCTTAACGTTTTACAGGGTGTTCCGTTTGAACCCCTTCATTCCATTGATATAAAGTTGTTATCTTGGAAAGTTCTATTTTTAATGGCTATTTCCTCGGCTCGAAGAGTCTCTGAGTTATCAGCCTTACATTGTGATTCTCCTTATTTGATTTTTCACTCGGATAAGGTAGTTCTGCGTACTAAGCCTGGGTTCTTACCTAAGGTAGTCACTAACAGGAATATCAATCAGGAGATTGTTGTTCCATCCTTGTGCCCAAATCCTTCTTCGAGGAAGGAACGTCTTTTGCACAATCTGGATGTAGTTCGTGCCCTTAAATTTTATTTACAGGCAACTAAAGATTTTCGACAAACGTCTTCCCTGTTTGTCGTTTACTCTGGTCAGAGGAGAGGTCAAAAAGCTTCTGCTACCTCTCTCTCTTTTTGGCTTCGTAGCATAATTCGTTTAGCTTATGAGACTGCTGGACAGCAGCCTCCTGAAAGAATTACAGCTCATTCCACTAGAGCTGTGGCTTCCACTTGGGCCTTTAAGAATGAGGCCTCTGTTGAACAGATTTGCAAGGCTGCAACTTGGTCTTCGCTTCATACTTTTTCCAAATTTTACAAATTTGACACTTTTGCTTCCTCGGAGGCTATTTTTGGGAGAAAGGTTCTTCAGGCAGTGGTTCCTTCTGTATAAAGAGCCTGCCTATCCCTCCCGTCATCCGTGTACTTTTGCTTTGGTATTGGTATCCCACAAGTAATGATGACCCGTGGACTGATCACACTTAACAGAAGAAAACATAATTTATGCTTACCTGATAAATTCCTTTCTTCTGTAGTGTGATCAGTCCACGGCCCGCCCTGTTTTTTAAGGCAGGTAAATATTTTTTAAATTATACTCCAGTCACCACTACACCCTTGGCTTCTCCTTTCTCGTTGGTCCTTGGTCGAATGACTGGAGGTGACATAGAGGGGAGGAGCTATATAGCAACTCTGCTGGGTGAATCCTCTTGCACTTCCTGTAGGGGAGCAGTTAATATCCCACAAGTAATGATGACCCGTGGACTGATCACACTACAGAAGAAAGGAATTTATCAGGTAAGCATAAATTATGTTTTTTCCAGTCATGTGACTGCTATTGAAAAGCATTGAGAAGAAGTGCATTGATTAAAATAGCTAGTAGGTGGAGCTGTCCGCTTGTGTTGCAGCAAAAATATGCAAGCGAAGCAAGCTGAAATTAATCAGTTTAACCAGACCTGAGCTATCAAGCAGCTTGCAAAGGAACAAGATCTTCCTGTCTATAAAGCAGTCCAGATTGGAATGCATAGAAAGAACTGTTTGCATAAAAATGCAAGTAAAGTCTGTGTTGTGTGATTAATTTATTAGGTTTATAATGCTGTTTAGCAAATGTTTTTGTTCATTTAGCTTAGTTTAATTATATATTCTGTGTTGTGTGATTATTTTATTAGGTTTATAATGCTGTTTAGCATTTAAAGTCTTAATTTCAAAGCTTTAAAAATAATGAATTAGGTGTTACTTATGCCAATTTTGAGAGGGGCCTGGAACCTTACTCCCTCACTTCCCATTGACTTACATTATAAACTGGGTTTCAATTTACAACTGTTTCGATTTACAACCATTCCTGCTGGAACCTAACCCCGGCGTAAACTGAGGGCTACCTGTACTATGTTCAGCCTAACCCGAGTGCTGTGAACCATAACAGCTGATCAACCAATCGGATGTCTAGCCACTCCTCTCCAAATCCGAAGCACCTATCAGCAGACACAATGATATTGTACCATGTGGATGTGTGAATATACACAAAGGAATTATGTGATGGGAAATAAATAAGTGTGCGTGAAACATGCAAACTGGAATAAGATAATACAATCCTAATAAAGCATAGCAGGAAGTGAGTGTGTGTATAAGAGAGTGATAAAATGATGTGTGAGGTGAAGATGAGAAGTGATGTAAAAAGGGAATGGAAGCGGTATATTACCAAAAAGGAGTGTAAATGTGTGAACAATAGTGATCATTAAAAAAAACCAGAGGGGAGACACTTACAATCTAAACAATAGTATACAAAGAAAAAAATACCCTTACAAGCGCTCAAGTGACACAGCCCTTAACGCAGGAGGAACCTGCCACAGTGTAGCATCTCAGCCACAACACAGTTCTCAAGTCAGTATCTTACTGGCAATGTTAGCGTTCTGATTCGCTCAATTCTTCGATGACTCCGATGTCTGACAGACACACAGCTCCTCCGCTGCGGCTCACCTCCAACGTGTAGTGCAAACTACGTTCAGTCCTGGCTCCTCCTCACTCTCAAACAAATTGCCCCGCTAACCGCCACAGACTTCCAGAGTCTGACACCAAGGCAACCATAAGAAAAAGAAGCATGGCGGGGCTCCAGGCAAAGTATATTGATTTCAGGCAAAACAAAATGTGCCTCACTATACTACACAAGCAAAAAAAAAAGCCAGCTCCTGCCTTATTTATAGACTATGCTACTGTTGGTTACACAGTCCTTTTTAATTACATTAATTGCCTGTGATGTAGAACATTCAGTCTGAAAATTAACTCTATGTTGCTTACTGCATTGCAACACCCCAATTTTTTTCTTTCATGATTCAGATAGAGCTTGCAATTTTAAGCAACTTTTTCATTTACTCCTATTATCATTTTTTTCTTCGTTCTCTTGCTATCTTTATTTGAAAAATAAGGCACGTAAGCTAAGGAGCCAGTCAATTTTTGGTTGACTCTGGACAGCACTTGTTTATTAGTGTGTGAATGTATCCACCAGTCAACAAGGACAACCCAGGTTGTTCACCAAAAATAGGCCAACTTCTAAACTTACATTCTTGCTTTTTAAATAAAGATACGAAGAAAGATACATTAGAAAGTTGCTTAAAGGGACACTAAACCCAGTTTTTTTCTTTCGTGATTCAGATAGAGCATGCAATTTTAAGCAACTTTCTAATTTACTCCTATTACCAACTTTTCTTCATTCTCTTGCTATCTTTATTTGAAAAAGAAGGCATCTAAGCTTTTTTCTTGGTTCAGGACTCTGGACGGCACTTTTTTATTGGTGGATTAATTTATCCACCAATCAGCATGGACAACCCAGGTTGTTCACCAAAAATGGGCCAGCATCTAAACTTACATTCTTGCATTTCAAATAAAGATACCAAGAGAATAAAGAAAATTTGATAATTAGATTAAATTAGAAAGTTGCTTAAAATGTCATGCTCTACCTGAATCACGAATGAAAAATTTGGGTTCAGCGTCCCTTTAAAATTGCATGCTCTATCTGAATCTTGAAAGAAATAATTTGCAAAGAATATCAAATAGAGCCTTCTATACATAGAGATGTCAATGCGTCAGAAACTAAACAAATGGAGCACTTAATAATGAACATTCCATCCTATGGTTCAATAGATGATATACGGTAATTTAAGGCCCCTAGTAAGCACAGAGCTGTCAATACGGCAGTAACTAAA
The DNA here is from genome assembly GCF_027579735.1 of Bombina bombina. Lineage (NCBI taxonomy): Eukaryota > Metazoa > Chordata > Amphibia > Anura > Bombinatoridae > Bombina > Bombina bombina. The sequence continues at coordinate 361,196,849 of NC_069505.1, read as the reverse complement.
CAGAGCACTTATTAATGAACATTTCATCCTATAATCTAATAGATGATGTACGGTGTTCAAGGCCCGTAGAAAACTGTTCCTCTAACAAGGATTACATACAATTTGCAAAAGGGTTATAGGAACGTTTTAGGAGCAGGGGTTTCTCTCCAAAAAAAAAATCAATAGAGCCCTACGTCAAATGGAAAAAATGGACAGGAAAACATGCTGCATACTAATAAGAGGTTAAGGGATGGTAATATGAATAACGTTAACGATCTTTGTAACCAATTATAGTAATCAGTTTGAGAAGACATCGAAGCTCATTAATGATTGTCTCCCTATTTTGAGAGGTGATGAGGACCTTTTTTTATAGTTCAGGGAGGTTGCAAATGTGTTTCAAGAAGAAACAAAACTAGGAAATATCTTGGCCCCGACTGAAATTAAAACCAAGGAACCTAGGGGTAGTAGTTGGCTGGAATGCAAGGCACACTACAGGTGTGGAGCAGGTAGATGCAATGCTTGCTCATAAACTTTAGTAGGAAAAAGTTTTCAATCCATGATGACACAGAGGGTATTCTCTAATGATACGTGCACCAATTGCCGCACCACATATCTAGTTTACTTTGTAACATGCTTCCAGTGTAGGAAACAGTATGTTGGCCTGACGATGAGGGAGGCCAGAGAGAGAATCAAGGAGCATCTTAATGATGCAAAATCTGATTCCGCTGAATCACAAGTAGCCCGGCACTTTAATTTATTCCATGATGGTAGTGCTGAGAATCTAAGGTGGCAAGTAATTGAGCATGTCAAAACTCCATGGAGAGGTGGGGACCGTAATAAATTATTGCATAGCCGTGAGGCTTTCTGGATATTTAAGCTCAAGACGAGGGCTCCAGAGGGCATGAATATACAAACTGACCTAATCAATTGTTGGCATTAATAGAGAAGTTTAAAGTAACTATTTTTCTCTTTAATCCTACAATATGCCTATAAGGTCAATTCATGAATTACAATTGATATTTTTGCAATTTGTAGGAATAATAATGTAGTACACTATCATTGATCTGATTCCATTGTAAATAACGTTCCTTTGATCCCTGATATATATAGTAGATTCTCTCTCTATTTATAGCCTTGCATATTGTATTCTGAAAATAGATTTTGTGTATACTTATATATAATCTTGCCCTAAACCACTAATATAAAATATGGGCAACATTGAGCATTTTAGATACAGTGAATATAAGTTACATTTAATATTAAGCGGTTTTCTTGTATCAAGGACATTGTTATATACGGTTATTACAACTGTTGACAGTATGTTTACTAGGGGCCTTGAACACTGTATATCATCTATTGAATTATAGGATGAAATGTTCATTAATAAGTGCTCTATCTGTTTAGTTACTGTCGTATTGACAGCTCTGTGTTTACTAGGGGCCTTGAATATCGTATATAATCTATTGAACCATAGGATGAAATATTAATTATTATAAAGTGCTCCATTTGTTTAGTTTCTGCTGCATTGACATCTCTATGTATAGAAAGCTCTATTTGGTATTCTTTGCAAATTTTTAATGCAGAGACTAGGAATTAAGGCATTATCTGCCTTTTCCGTGCCACAATATATATTGAGGTGTTGCAATGCAGTAAGCAACATAGGGTTAATTTGCAGACTGAATGTTCTACGTCACAGGCAATTAATCTAAACAATGTTCATTATATATACCTTGATGGATAAATAGACACAGGATAACATATAAATTATTTCATGGATAACCAAAAAAAAAATAATATCTATTGAGAGCTGTCAAATCTACACATTCCTTGAGACCCTCAGGATGAAGTGAATGTAGTTTGTATACCCAATAGTCTAACACTGGGGCCTATTTATTAATGTGTGAGCAGACATGATACGATGTAGTGTATCATGTCCGCCGCACATCGATAAATGTCGACCTTGTTCTATACTGAGGAAAATACCCTCCCAAAAGCTCTACATAAAGTAGAACTGAGAGCAATTAATTAAATATATGAAGGGAAATTAGTTATATAAATTTGAAAGCCAAAAATAACATGTTATGGAAAATGGGAGGAAGAAGAGGGCGACTCCTAGTGCAGATCAATAACATATGAAAAACCCATAAGCTGCTCCCCAGTAAGTGGATACTCACAATGTGTGATGCACACAGTAGTGCAAGTGAAGCTTACTGGGTATATTACAGTGGCCCAGTGCACATATAAACAAAGGATATCTGCTGCTCCGGTGATGACTGCAAGCAGCAAAATGATGGACTGGAGACTCCAGGAGTTAATAAAAACGAAGCTTTATAAAATGTTAAAAAACACTGTCAGATTACAGATAAAATCAGTAAAACACGCTACGCGTTTCTCAGCATTAACCACGCTGTTTCCTCAGGCTAGTGATACTGATATCTCAATGGAGTCTCCTATTTATGTAACTGTTAACCAATGTTTGAACAAAACACACCCTCTCTTTCAGGTGTTGTATAATTAGCATGAATACCCAGTTGTAAAGACACAATTGTGGCAAAATATATTAAACAATTCAATGATTCACAATAAGTACATCTATATAACCCTATTACGATAATGCATAGTGATATATGAAATGAACAAAATCAAAAGATATCATTCTCAAGAACATAGCCAATATGTTGCAAATGATAATACTAAAGAAAATAAATAAAAATGGTTTTCGGCCACTGAGTCAATCAGAAGTATTTCACAAAAGGTGTGTGGCGGTCAACCAATGGCAGTGACCAGTTAAACCGCTAAGCCTATCAAGAATGTTTCTCAAGGGGTGTGTGACGATCAACCAATGAAAGTGATCCGATATATTGGAAAGCTAAAAACATGAATGAAATAAATATACGTGTTGCGGTGTGTTTAATTACTTAAGTGTCATATTATGATGAAAGTGAGATCTCTATCAAAAATATAGACAGAAGAATGTCTATGTGAAAGGAAAATAAATAAAAGTGGTTATACGGCCGCAAAGTTGATAACAAATGTATCACCATAAGGTGTGTAGCGCTAAGCCAATGAAGTGATCGATTGGACCGCTAAACCTATCAAAGCTGTTTTGGTTATTCATTTTTATTCATAATCTAATTCAGTAGCACACTTTCCCACTTTTATAGAGTAATTTGATGTTTTATTAGTTACTGACATTTGTTAGTGCACTTGTTACATTGTGATATTTGTTAGTGCACTTGTTACATTGTGATATCAATTGCATATATATATATTTACCTTTTTATTTATATTAGTTTTTTTCTAACACGGTAAGTTATCAATACATAGGTTATTTATTTCCCACCCTTTACATTTTAATTATCATAATATTAGCACATCCATCGTATTCACTTTAAATGCTGACATGAATCTTCACGTTAATATTCATCAATATATATTATCTCAAATAGTCTACAGATAACTCCTTAGGGTTCTTGATCTCCTTTCTCTTATACACGGATCGCTAGGTATACAGTATATGACCTTTGTCTTGCTATAACTCTCATATTTGCACATAGACATTTTTTGATCTACAATCACGATAGAGTTTTTACTTCTACCACAATATGACACTTTAAGATCACACGCAATACAACACGTATATTTATTTCCCCAAAGTGTATTAGCTTTCTAATTCAACTTATCACTATCACTAGCTCATAGCCCCACACTTTTTTAGAAACAGCTTTGATAGGTTTAGCGGTCCAATCGATCACTTCATTGGCTTAGCGCTACACACCTTATGGTGATACATTTGTTATCAACTTTGCGGCTGTATAACCACTTTTATTTATTTTCTCCAGTACCTTTCACATAGACATTCTTCTGTCTATATTTTTGATAGAGATCTCACTTTCATCATAATATGACACTTAAGTAATTACACACACCGCAACACGTATATTTATTTCATTCATGTTTTTAGCTTTCCAATATATCGGATCACTTTCATTGGTTGATCGTCATACACCCCTTGAGAAACATACTTGATAGGCTTAGCGCAGTGCTTTCCAAACTGTGTGTCGTGACACATTAGTGTGTCGGCAGCAGTATGTAGTTGTGTCCCTGCTTCAGCACAATTTTTTTTTAATTTAAATTTTATTTTGGTTTCCGACTTTAGGCCTGCCTGCTATGCATATCACGTGGTTGACACATGATTGATACCTCGTGGGTCACAGATCATCTTAACCAGCTCAGCAGGAACTGAAACTATTCTCATTGGCGGCACATTGGCTCCGGACTGCACGTGTAGTCTCCTCAATTGGCTCGTGACTGCATGTGTAGTCAGTGAGTGGGACAGCAGTGTGTTTGCAGCACGGGCAGTAGTCAGACTTGCAGAGCTCTGAGGGCAGCAGCTTAATCGCTGAGCTAAAGTCAGAAGTCAAAGTGTGGGGGGTTTTTTGCAGCTAGCTCACAGTAGTGCATTGCTGCTCCTGCTCTTGATATATGGATAGGAAGTTTAAAGTTTTAGTGGAAGCTTAAAAATGCTTGATGATGAAATTTGAGTGTCTTTATCTAATATTCCCCCAAATATTCGGAAACTGTGTTCATCCCATCAACCTCATACATCCTATTAAAATAGTAAGTAGCTATTGGTGATATTACATTTTTATTTTAATTCTTGCACATACTTACTGTTACTTGTAAATACATTTTGTTATTATATCATTTATGTATGTGTCCGTATCTCTTAAAACACGTTAGTTTAACGTCCTGTTTGCTTGTACAACTGAATTACTGTGTCGTGAAATGATGTAGGTCTAAAAAGTGTGTCACTAACATAAAAAGTTTGGAAAGCTCTGGCTTAGCGGTTTAACTGGTCACTGCCATTTTGCAAAGGACAAGAGGCCCAATGGCACCCCTGAATATTAACAGGGAATATAATTACAGATACTGATAATTACGGGTAATTTAAGGGAGGAGAGTATCTCGTATTTTCCTCCTAAATGAATAACTTAAGTATCACTGTATGGTGCTGTGTACTGGTTTAACATTGAAATGCAAAAGGGGCTCGATAGCACTCTTAATTCCCAGATAAGTGGAATAATCGACAGAGTTACAAGATGGTGAATGTGTGGGATAAATTAAAACATAACTTTTATTGGACTTTAAAAATAATGGAAGAAATAATACAATTTAAAAACCCAGGAATATGTCAACTTAAATCTAAGTAGCAATAGACTTCCAATAACCGGATTAGTTGACCACTCTGAATTAGGAAATTCTAGTATGAGTTGGTCTAATCAAAATCAGATCTTAGATAGACAATTATGAGACCAGTTGGTGTACTTTACTTATATCCACAATAATTAGAGTGAAATAGATTCAGGCACTTGTGATAGGCAACGTAGTAGAGGATAAAATTATTATAGTATCGCAAAAGTAATTATAGGTTGAGTGAATAAGGGTAATATGATGTGATCTATCACTAATAATATATGGAGCTGATTATGGTATATTGTGGTATACCATATACTTGTTAGATTGTATCACAGTCAGAGTTAATACACTTTGTTCCTCAGTAGAGATCAAAGGAAGGTATTGGCTACATATATTTGTAGCGAGTAAATTGTTATTCAATTGTAAGTATCAATTCTAGATAACAACCTTCCCTACCTTAAAATGGCAGGTATGGTATAGGATAGTTACCTCAGAGTTAAATATTTAGGTAATGATCATAATCTACTCAAACAACTGAATTGCCTATAGTATATATTAATCCTTGGAATATCAACGATCATATATTGCTCAAAAAGTGTATGTTTGTAATAGCATCACAAATACACCTTATTTACAGATAATTATGTCACTCATACTGCAGTACTCAGATTAAAGTAAAATATAACTGAGTACTGAGAGTAGTGTACCCTTAGGTAATGTTGTTTTTAAAAAAATATCTTAGTATTTATTTTATCCACAGTGAAAGGTAAGTAAATTAAGGTTTAAACAACGAATATTTCTGGCATTTCAACGCACCTTTTTTGTCAATGTAATAATGTTAAATATATAGTATAATGTAAAGATATTAGGAAGTGTTCTATAAAACAAACTTATACTATAGGTGGGCAATATATGTTGCCTCTATTAATAACTTCTAATAAAGGTGACCGTTTATAGAGATGACAAACCTTAGCCTTAAGATTTAAAGTGCCTAAATCTCGTTACTAGATGTGTTTAAGTATAAGCGGTACGCATGTATGACTCTCATTACAAGACCTGCAAATGATTATATCTAAACCAGGCTGATTAGGAACCTTGTAGTAGCATGTTGTGATATTGTCACTACTATCTTATGCTGATGCCTAATTTACTCCGGTATGTCTAAACCTTGAATTGTTTCTATGGAATTTATGCTGATTAAAAGCCTGAGTAGCAACGTGTTGGTATACAATTAACTGACATATAAACGGTAATCCTCTACTCAAGCCTGGAATGCTCTATGTATCCGGTTAGCACCACAATGTGCTAATACACATATGAGAGTCTCCTGTCTATTGCTCCATGTAATTGGGCCACGAAACAACTTAGCTGATGCGAAATTACCTCTAAGCCGCAAATGTGGCTCTACTATTATACACCAGACTAGGTCCAACGTATTAAAATAAGTTTAGTAAGATTTAAAGTTATTCCTGCTGTTAAAATAACATTAACATTAAGGAGCCCATTATCTCCCAACCTCCCCTGACATGTTTCGCCGAGAAACTCGGCTTTCTCAAAGGCTTTACGGAGGTTAAAGATTGGCGGGTATTTAATCCCACTAACTCCACCTCTTTGGAAGTGTGTCATGCCTTTTCAGCCAATCGAAATGGAGGTGTGTTTATTTGACTTGTGAACGTCAAAGTTAAAAGCAGATGATGATCACACTTGACTACAATAGTTTGTATTTTGTTGGATCTCGTTACATGTAAATGAGAAATAAATGTGCAATGTTTATATTCACATAATGTGGTTAGTAACTAATGACTCGTAGTACAGTTAATGTTAAATCCTATACATTGTGTCTGATATTCCGATCTGAGCTTATATAGAAAGCCACTGTTGACATTTATGCCAGCATCCGGATGCTGAATATATCACACTTGTGCTGAATAGCTGAATATCAAGCATAGCTTTCTAGCATATTGATCAAGACCTTGTTTATATAACTGGGTATCTTTACAAATAGTACATTACGTTAATACAGACCTGTAAGGTGGCTGTATCTTAGTATATAAAAGCAGAGAACTAATGTTGCTTACAATTCAACTGTTCAAGGAGGGGAGAAGATGTTAAGTAGGAGTGAATTATACTATAAAAAGGTAAAACGCAGAGCAAAACCTCACATGAAAATCAGTAATGGAATTCTTATAGTATATGGTTAACTTGAACATAAAATATTAACAAATTATAATTTTTATAGAATATAAAGATCATTAGTGATCTGATTGTTAGTGACTGTATATGTATTTACTTACTACAGTGGTGGGAGTGAATCAAGTGAGATGTGACATATAAAACAATATAGGACAAACGATGTTAGATCTAATACTACTTGTTAATATAAAATTAATACAACCTCAAACTTTAAAAAATATATATATACAAAGTCATTAAACAGTGACAATTAATAATAAATAATGGGATTTATCTTTTAATTAATTACATCCTTTTGAATATACAAACTAATAAATAGGATGTAACCCAATTGTTATTTAATTTGGGGTATTTTATAATCAATACCATGATTTAGTTAGTGGTACAAAGTGAATTGGGAGTACAATTGATGTGAGTTAAGATAAGGATGGGATGTGAAGTGAGACATATGTGAGGTATGTGTTCAACATTTTTTATTTTTTTTTTAAATATTGAATAAGATTATATTTAACTAAAGTGTAAGTATAATGAATATACCATATAAATGATTAATGGAATGTGAATAAAATGTGTATTTATTTCTTATAATGGTGCTGTTCTCCTTTAAACCACTCTAATATAGCAGTGGTATCCAATTTATGTTAGTCTTAAAGAAATATACCATTCCTTAAGTTTGTGAGTATATTTATATATGAATGAATATTTTATTCAAATTGCAAAATATATATTTTTTATAAATATGTAAAATAATTATTATGTTCATTTAGTCCCGCTGGTCGGACTGAATTCATTAAAAAGATCCATCTGCTTTCATGTTGTAGAAGATTTTTGGATAAATAACCTCCTCTTATTCCCAAGTTTATTTTTTGGTGAGTGTCCCGCTTTTACCATGGTGGTACTTCAAAAAATGGTAAGCAACAGAAGTTATATTTTTCTTGTCTTGCAGATTTTTAGCTGCATATTTTATATTTCGAAGGTGTTCTTGCAAGCGAGTCCGTAGTTTACGCGTCGTCATTCCAATATATATTTTTGGACATCCGCATTTAATCATATATATGACTCCTGATGAGTTGCAACTGATGTAGGTTTTGATATCATGGGATTTACCAAATCTATCCTGTATTTTGGGTGTTTTGACCATATGTTTGCAACTGCTGCATGTACCACATGGGTACGAGCCATGTACGCTTTTTGTGTTGTTCTTTTTTCGTTTTCTTGAAAGTGACTCGGGCTAACCAGATCTTTTAAATTGTTACTTCGTCTATAGCTTACATCCACTTTATTACCAAGAAATTGATTTAATATGATATCAGATTGCAAGATTCTCCAGTGTTTGTTGATCACATCAATGATTTGTTTGCTATTGGAATTGTATGTCATGATGAGTCTGATTTTATCAGATTTTTTGCTTTTTGGTTTTAATAATTCACTTCTCGTGGATGTACGGGCTCGTTTTTTTAGCTTTCCTGATTGAGGTTTTGCTATACCCACGTTTTTGTAATCTTTCTTCCAGTTCTTGTGCTCTTTTATTAAATAAAGTGTCTTCTGAGCAATTACATTTGGTTCTCAAAAATTCCCCATTCGGAAGGGATTTGATGGTACTTGGTGCATGGGCACTGGTACTAAACAGTACTGTATTTGCCGCTGTTGATTTTCTGTATAAGTCTTTTCCATGCTGGCCATCAGATTTCTTGAAAATTAACAAATCAAGAAATGGCACTTCCTTTTGGCTTGTAAGATATGTCAATTTCATTGTTGTTCAGCTCTGCCAAAAATTCATCCAGCTTATCTTTGGTGCCTTCCCAGATAAATATGATGTCATCTATATATCTCAGCCAAAAAGGAATGAACCATATATACTCATCATTTTTATCAGAAAATACAGTAGTTTGCTCCCACCAACCTAAGAATAAATTCGTATAGGTTGGTGCACATGCTGTGCCCATTGCTGTTCCACGGGTTTGCAGTTAGTATCGATTGTTAAACACAAAAAAGTTTTTTGTTAATACAAATTCCAGCAGTTTCAATATGAATTCATTGTGATTCGAATCTTCTTCAGAGGACATGTCTAGATAATATTTTACTGCCTGTAAACCTAATTTATGGTTTATGCTAGTATATAGCGCCTTAACGTCTGCAGTGACTAGCCAGGTACCATCTTTTAACCAAATGTCTTCCAGCTGTTGAAGGGCTTCCATGGAGTCTTTAATGTATGATGGAATTTGTGTCAGAAATTCTCTTAATCTACTATCTACGTATTTGCTTGCTTTTTCAGTTAAGTTGTCTATTTCAAACACAATTGGACGTCCGGGTGGGTGTTCTTTGTTTTTATGAATTTTAGGTATACAATAGAAAGTAGAAATTTTAGGTTTATTAACCGTGAGAAATTTCTTCTCTTTAGCTGTAATGACACCATCCAATCTTGCATTCATTATTAGATTGTGATATTTATCCTGAAAATCTTCAAGATGACATGACCATAGATTTTTATAGCAAGTAGCGTCTTTCAATTGCCTTTCGGCTTCTTGCATATGCATATTGTTCTGCCAGATGACTATGTTGCCTCCTTTATCAGCCATTGGCTGACCGCCACACACCTTTTGTGAAATACTTCTGATTGGCTCAGCGGCCGAAAACCATTTTTATTTATTTTCTTTAGTATTATCATTTGCTACATATTGGCTACGTTCTTGAGAATGATATATTTTGATTTTGTTCATTTCATATATCACTATGCATTATCGTAATAGGGTTATATAGATGTACTTATTGTGAATCATTGAATTGTTTAATATATTTCACCACAATTGTGTCTTTACAACTGGGTATTCATGCTAATTATACAACACCTGAAAGAGAGGGTGTGTTTTGTTCAAACATTGGTTAACAGTTACATAAATAGGAGACTCCATTGAGATAACGGTATCACTAGCCTGAGGAAACAACGTGGTTAACGCTGAGAAACGCGTAGCGTGTTATACTGATTTTATCTGTAATCTGACATTGTTTTTTAACATTTAATAAAGCTTCATTTTTATTAACTCTTGGAGTTTCCTATCCATCATTTTGCTGCTTGCAGTCATCACCGGAGCAGAGGATATCCTTTGTTTATATGTGCACTGGGCCACTGTAATATACCCAGTAAGCTTCACTTGCACTATTGTGTGCATCACACATTGGGGCCTATCTATCAAGCTCTGAATGGAGCTTGATGCCCCGTGTTTCTGGCGAGCCTGCAGGCTCGCCAGAAACAGCAGTTATGAAGCAGCGGTCACAAAGACCGCTGCTCCATAACCTGTCCGCCTGCTCTGAGCAGGCGGACAGACATCGCCGGAAATAAACCCGATCGGGCTGATTGACACCCCCCTGCTGGCGGCCCATTGGTTGCGAGTCTGCAGGGGGCGGCGTTGCACCAGCAGCTCTTGTGAGCTGCTGGTGCAATGCTGAATATGGCGAGCGTATTGCTCGCCGTATTCAGCGAGGTCTGGCGAACCTGATCCGCACTGTCGGATCAGGTCCGCCAGACTTTCTTAAATAGGGGCCATTGTGAGTATCCACTTACTGGGGAGCAGCTTATGGGTTTTGCATATGTTATTGATCTGTACTAGGAGTCGCCCTCTTCTTCCTCCCATTTTCCAGATTGCTGAATCTGACCTTGATTCTAGGAGGAGCCGCCCTGCATTGGTGCACAGTACACTGGGACACTGTTGAGTTCCTAGATCATCTGTCTCGGCATTATCTCTCCCGCCATACTTTGTGAGTATCACTCCATTGTTAGACAATTTTATGCTCTATATCCATTGGCTACACTAGGAGGCGCCCTTTCTCTCCCTTTGTAAAAATAACATGTTATGGTTCAGATAGAGCATACAATTTTGAGAGACTTTAGAATTCAATTCTATTATTAAATGCACTTTGTTCTCATAATATTTGTTGCTATGCATACCTAGGTAGCCTCAGGAGCAGTAATGTACTTGAAGCTAGCTGCTAATTGGTGGTTAACAATGGCCCCTCTTTATTTATACTACAGGTGACAATGTTCCCAGGTAGGGAACCTATCCACCCATATTTATATAGAGTAAGGCCACATCTCTTTTGCAGCTCCACCCCCTGCTGTCATGCAAACAATTGTACTGTTTGTTTATCCTAGATGAATGAGTCTTGGGGCAACATCGGGCTGATTGACACCCCGATCGGGCTGATTGACACCCCCCTGCTGGCGGCCCATTGGTTGCGAGTCTGCAGGGGGCGGCGTTGCACCAGCAGCTCTTGTGAGCTGCTGGTGCAATGCTGAATATGGCGAGCGTATTGCTCGCCGTATTCAGCGAGGTCTGGCGGACCTGATCCGCACTGTCGGATCAGGTCTGCCAGACTTTCTTAAATAGGGGCCATTGTGAGTATCCACTTACTGGGGAGCAGCTTATGGGTTTTGCATATGTTATTGATCTGTACTAGGAGTCGCCCTCTTCTTCCTCCCATTTTCCAGATTGCTGAATCTGACCTTGATTCTAGGAGGAGCCGCCCTGCATTGGTGCACAGTACACTGGGACACTGTTGAGTTCCTAGATCATCTGTCTCGGCATTATCTCTCCCGCCATACTTTGTGAGTATCACTCCATTGTTAGACAATTTTATGCTCTATATCCATTGGCTACACTAGGAGGCGCCCTTTCTCTCCCTTTGTAAAAATAACATGTTATGGTTCAGATAGAGCATACAATTTTGAGAGACTTTAGAATTCAATTCTATTATTAAATGCACTTTGTTCTCATAATATTTGTTGCTATGCATACCTAGGTAGCCTCAGGAGCAGTAATGTACTTGAAGCTAGCTGCTAATTGGTGGTTAACAATGGCCCCTCTTTATTTATACTACAGGTGACAATGTTCCCAGGTAGGGAACCTATCCACCCATATTTACATAGAGTAAGGCCACATCTCTTTTGCAGCTCCACCCCCTGCTGTCATGCAAACAATTGTACTGTTTGTTTATCCTAGATGAATGAGTCTTGGGGCAACATTTATTATGCAGCGGATGCTGCTTCAGAGCACCATCATTTCAGGCTCACCTGAAACTTCCATAAGTTAAGAAGCAGTGGTCGTAAGACCGCTGCTTCTTAACTTGTCCACCACCTTTTAGGTGGCGGATTGAAATCATCCTGATACGATCTGGATGATTGACAGCCCCTGCTTGCCGCCGATTGGCCACCAAGTGAGCAAATCTTGTCCGCTAGACTATTAATAAATCTACCCCTAGATGTCAAGTAATGGGGAGGTTTGGAGGCTACTGCTTTTTGCCTTACACTTGCAAACTTCCATGAACGAGCCAGCAATGCAAAGGCTCTAAAGCTGTATCCACAGTGTCATAAATAGAGTCCTATATGATTAACCCCTTTACAGGCAATAGTGAAATAATATGATGCTCCAACACATTAGAGCATTTCTTTTTTTTGCACTTTTCTTTTTGTATTTAACTGTTTTTATTAGGTTTTTGAAACAAAAGTACAAAAGAAAGAAACATAATACAGTAGTACATATACTTTACATCTGAGCAGAAAAACAGTATAAGGCTGTTGAGGTGGCACAAAATCATGACAGGTATGACTATATTTGGTCATAACCAAGAAAGATGCGTGGTATTCATCATGCAGAAGATTACGGCTATACAAGGCAGTAAGTTATCTCCCCACATGCAGAGGAGCAACCTTTGGTCTTTCCCTCTGGGACAATAATACAATGATACTGAACCTAAGTTACTGCTTCCTTTGCTCCCATATGAATAAAATATCAGCAAAAAAATCTTGTTTGCCTGAAAATGTGCAATGTATTTTTTCTAGTGATAATATAGTATCTACTTCTCTCTGCCACATGGCGGGAGTGGGGATTTGCGTGGATTTCCAGAACCTTGGTATAAGGCGTTTGGCACAGTTGAGCATGCACTTAAATAGTTGTCTTCGATAGATACAAGATATAGGAGGGGTGTTATTTAAGAGGACAACACTGGGAGAGAGTGTGATATTAAGACCTAATGTATTGTTAATATTTCTGGTGATATCTTTCCAATACATGTGTAGAAGGGGACAGTCCCACCAGATATGGGAGAGGGTTCCTGTTCCACCGCAATGCCTCCAACATAAAGAGATGCAGGGTTAAATACCATCTAAATAATAGCTTGTAGTTCATTTCTGCGAACATTAATGAGGGGGAGGATTTTTTAGTTTCTAGAAAAATGTGGGTCCATTGGGTTTCAGTTAAAGTGGTATTAAGCTCTCTCCCATTTAGCTATATAAGAGGGTTGTTTAGCTGGGTATGAACCTCTAAGCAGTTTGTATATGATGGAGATGTGGGATCTTGCCATTTCTGGAGTTGTGCAAAGTGTCTCAAAAGGTTTTAGGGGCCTAGTTAAGTCAGTAGTGTAGGGGCTGTTTGTAATGGCATGCCTTAGCTGTAGGTAGGGGTACCAGAGATGAAAGGGAGGGCCTAGTAGTTGGGAGAGTTCGTGTTGCAGGCGAATCTGGCCCTTGCTAAGCACCAGATGTGCAGGGACATTTGTGGGTGAGTTAGCAATGACCGGGGTCCGCAAGGAATGTGGTTGTAAAAGAAGAGGATTGTTGAGGAGTGGAGTTAAGGGTGAGGGTATGGACGAGACGGGGTTGTCTGAGGCTAAAGTTTTGTCCCATACTTTCAGAGTAGCAGAAACATAATAATTTGTGAGGGCTTCGGGAGGTCTATGCCTGGGAAGGGTCCAGCACAGGTCGCCAAGATTATTGCCACCAATTAATGAGGATTCTAATTGTACCCATGGCTTCTGGGGGTGTGAATGCTTCCACGCCACAATTCGGGCCAAATGAGCTGCTCTATAATATGCAGCGAGGTTTGGAGCGCCAAGACCTCCGTTCTCTCTATCAAGATACAACGTATTCTTAGTCACTCTGCTACGTTTATGAGCCCATATAAAAGAATCGAACAGTTTTTGCATTTGTATTCGGTATGAGGGGGGAACGTCTAGTGGGAGGACCTGGAATAGATATAGAAACTTGGGGAGAAGATTCATTTTAAGTGCATTAACTCGGCCCATCCAAGAGAGATGGCCTTGCTTATGCCACATCTCAAGGGAGGCCTGGGATTCCTTTTGGAGAGGGATATAATTCAGGTCAAACAAGTCTGGCTGATATGGAGTAATATCTATACCCAAATAACGTATCTTATTTGTGATCTGAAAGGGGGTGTGGGATGCAATGAACCTAATGTCTTCTTCTAATAGGTTAAGGGGCATTAGTTTGGACCTTTCCATATTAATCGAAAAGTTTGAGACCTCTCTATAATTATCCAGTTCAAGAAGTAAGGCAGGTAAGGAAGTGGGCGGGGAGCAAATTGAAAATATTATGTCGTCCGCATAGAGGAGACACTTTTGTTGTGACTTCCCAAAAGTCATACCTTCAATGTGGTCATTTTCCCTAATCTTAGCAGCCAACACCTCCACCGCCAAGGCAAACAATAGCGGAGAGAGGGGACATCCCTGTCTCGTACCGTTATAAATTGAGATTCTTCGGGATAATGTGTTATTAGCACTTATGCTGGCGGTTGGACCCCGATAGAGAGCTTGAACTCGTGAAATCAATGTTTTTGAGAATCCGAATTTCGACAGGGCGGCCCAGAGAAAGTCCCAGTCCACCCTGTCGAAAGCTTTCTCCGCATCCGTAGAGAGTAAGATAACTGGTGTTTTGGTGGCGCTGGCTGTGTGTATAGTTTGGAGAACCCGGATAGTGTTATCTTTTGACTTACGCCCAGGGATAAAACCCACTTGGTCAGTGTGAATGAGCGAGGGGAGGATGTTATTTATTCTAGTGGCTAACAATTTGGCATACAGCTTAACGTCAATATTAATTAAAGAAATGGGACGGTAGTTAGGGACCTGTTCCGTATCTTTGCCTGGCTTTGAGATAACGGTTATTGTAGCTTCCAATAAAGACTGGGATAGGTGACAGTCCTGGTCTAGTGAGTTGTACATGGTCAAGAGGTGAGGACTTAGGTGATCCTTAAACAAATGGTAGAATTTGGGAGTGAACCCATCTGGGCCAGGGGCTTTACCCAGAGGAAGGGTTTTGATGGCTAAGAGGATTTCCTGCAGAGTAAAGTGTGAGTCTAGGGCCTCTTTGTCTTCTACAGTTAGGGTAGGAAGTTGGATTTGTGAAAGATAGTTGGTGATCATGATTAGTTTGGAGTCAGTTTGTGAGGTTGGGAGGTTATATAATGAGGAGTAGTAGTCTGCAAATTGATTGACAATTTCAGTGTTTTTTGAGAATGAGGTTCCGGAAGGGCTTGTGATTTTTGAGATAAAGGTTTTATACCTCTTCTTTTTTAGAGATCTGGCCAATAATCTCCCAGTTTTATTGCTTTCAATATAGAATTTAGATTTAGATGTAAGTGCTCGTAGGTGAGCATTTTTTTTTTTTTTTTTTTTTATATTTATTGAAGAAAGATTACATACAATAAATGTTAAACAAACACCAAAGGTTGTCTTGTTACATCTTGTACAAAGGGTAGTTGGTGTCATACTACACAGGTTAAGGTTACTTTCTAGTCTTTTTGTGTGTATTTTTTCCAACATAAACTTATACAAACAATTAAACTTGTAAAAATAAACATAAACAACTTTGTTCACTTAACGAAATACTTATGGAAGCTACAATCCAGCTGAAAGAAGTCCATTTCTCTTCCTGGAGTAAAAAGTTCTATATCTCATTTCCCATACTCCAACCGACTCCCCTCTGCATAATAGAGTATTTTATATGTAGCATCACTATAGTGTGGGGAGACATAAAGAGACTCCATACAGGACATTTCTCAGGCAAATCAGATTCATGATGCAAAACAAGAAGAGAGGAAGGTCGAGAAGAAGAGGGAGATGAAAAGAAGAGTGAGGAATGGAGGAGAGAGGTGAAAGGAATAGTAAGAGAAAGGAAGAGAGCGGGAGCGGAGGAGGGGGAAAGGGTGCCCCCGGAGGGGGGGGGGGGACCGGTCCAGGCATGTCCAGCGGTTGGTTCCTATAAGGTCAAATATAAGTGGTATGTTATGATCTACATGTGTATTCATCCCATAAAAATTTGATCTCCGGGAATGATATACGAGAATTATTTTTAAGATGGCCGTATTCCTCTAGGTCTAGGAGTTCATCTACTCTGTCCATCCACATGTCTTTTGAGGGGGTTATGAGACTCTTCCAGTGTCTGGCTATTAATGATTTTGCGGCATTAAGGCAGATCTGTATAAGGAGGGATCTCAATCTACATTTAACTTTGGGGAGGTCATTTAATAATGCTATTCTTGGGGTTAGTGAAAAGTGCTGTGTGAGGATTTTCTTAAGAAAGGATTCTATTGATTGCCATAAAGGTGTTATCTTAGGGCATTGCCACCATGTGTGAATTAAAGAACCGTGACCTCCACAGCCTCTCCAACACATCCTGGATGCCTCGGGGTAAATTGAATGTAGGCGAGTGGGGGTCAAATACCATCTTGTAAGAACTTTAAAATTTAATTCTAAGATTTGTGGCGAGGTGGATGATTTACGTGTTTTGTGAAAAATATTTCTCCACTCTATCTTGTCCAAGTCTAGGTGTAAGTCTTGTTGCCATTTGATTGTGAATGTAGGGAGTAATGCATTGTCATGGGTTTGTAGTAGCCTGTGGGACAACGACAAAGGGTGACAAATTGTTTTATTCTGTAAGCATAGTGATTCAAAAGGTGTGGGTGATCTCAGGAGGTCTGCTTTGTGTGGGGAAGATGCTATATAGTGTGAAAGTTGTGCATGTTTTAGCCAGTTCCCAGGACGTCCCCCACACAATTCAATAAATTTATCTGTGCTTATTAATTTCCCATTTTCTACAAACTTGGCCAGAGGCCATGTATAATCCCATTCCTGAGTTCTGCGAAATTTGTTGTCTAGTTCCCCTACTAATTCTGCATTCTGGGGGATTGGGAAGAGAGGTGAGCGAAGATGAGTAATGTCTTTATTAGTAGATCTGATCAGGTCCCAAGTATGGAAAAGATGCCTATGTATAGGTAGTGTCTTGCATTGTATTGGTCTGAGTTCCCCAGGCACCCAACAAACCGCTCCCACCTTTGGGATCTGTAGCAAATGTGAGTCTATGGACACCCAGGCCTTATTGTCCGTAGAGCCATGCCAGTCCAGAACTCTCTGTAGAGTGACCGCTATGTAATACTTTCTAATATTTGGCAGACCTAGCCCTCCCATGTCAGTGTTCCTATATAATGTATTTCTATTTATCCGAGGTTTCAGTGTTCCCCATATAAAGGTATTGATTATAGATTGTAGTTGGGATATGTAACTGTTGGGAAGAGAAATGGGGATAGTTTGTAAGATATAAAGAATCCTGGGCAAAGTGGTCATTTTTATGGATTGAATCCTCCCCCACCAAGATAAAGGTCTGTCCGACCACATTGAGAGGTCTTTTTGTATGTTTTGTAGTAAGGGTCTATAATTTTTCTCAAATAATGTAGTATAATTGGGGGAGAGGACAATACCTAAGTATTTAACTGATTCAGGTTGTAATTTGAGGGGGCAAGCTTGTGCTAGTTGTTGAAAGTCAATGGGATCCATAGAGATATTCAGAATTTCAGATTTTTGAAGGTTTATAGAAAAATTAGAAAAGTTACCAAATTTTTGGAGTGTTTCTAGAAGGACAGGTATTGTAGTACTCGGTGAGGTCAGTGAAAACAGCAAGTCATCTGCATATAGGGCAATTTTGAAATTGTGAGGGCCAATTGGGATTCCTGAGATATTTTGGTTCATTCTGACATAAGATGCTAGGACCTCCATAGATAGTATAAAAAGTAATGGGGACAATGGGCAACCCTGTCGGGTACCATTGGTAATTTGAAAGGGATCCGAGAGGGCACCATTGACTCTCACTCTAGCTGACGGGGAAGAGTATAAACTAAAGATTCTATTTATCATTTTCTCTCCAAAGCCGAAAGATTTTAATGTGGCCTTAAGAAAGCTCCAGTTTATACGGTCGAAAGCCTTCTCAGCGTCGACTGTGATAAAGACTGATTTAATTTTATTATGTTGGGCATGGGAGGCCAGAAGGAGCGCTCTTATGGTGTTGTCCCGTGCTTCACGTGACGGGACAAAACCAACCTGGTCCGTATGTATCAGATCTTGAATTATGGAATTTATTCTTTTAGATAGAATTTTGCCCAGGATCTTCAGATCAGAATTTAATAATGAGATTGGTCTGTAATTAGTGGTGTCTTCAGGGTTTCTATCTGGTTTTAAGATAACTGCTATATGGGCTTCCTGCATCGTGTGTGAGAGCAGTCTATTATCATCTATTGAGTTAAACAATTCTAATAGATGTGGGGCTAGTACATTTTTAAATTGTTTATAGTAGGCATTTGTAAGGCCATCAGGGCCAGGGCTTTTTCTCATGGGAAGGTCTTTGATGGTGTTGAGGATTTCTAACAGTGTAATTGGTTCCTCCATTTTCTCTGTTTGGGCCGTCGTAAGTGTGTTTAATTGTGCTCTATCAATGTATTCGTTCATTTGTGTAGCGTGGGATGAGGAGGCATCGTCTCCAAGGTTATACAGTTGATGATAATATTTACTAAATTGGTCTGCTATCTGCTTGCTGTCGTGTGTTACAGTCCCATCAGCCTTTTTTATACTATATATGTGTGATTTAGAGGTTTTTGCTCTCAGGGCTCTTGCTAGGAGCGCGCCAGCTCGGTTGCCCTCATGGAAATATACCTTTCTTAGGTAAAGAGCTCGTCTCTGAGCTTCTCTAGTCAGTAAATGATTTAGTTCTTTCCTAACTTTAGTCAGTTCTATTTGGATCTTAGAGTCCATAGGGGTCTGTTTGTGTTGTAGTTCTAGGGAGTTCAACTTGTCAGTGTTATGCGTTATAGCTAGATTAAATTGTTTTCGCAGCCTAGACCTTTGTTTAATGTACTCTCCTCTGACTACGGCTTTATGCGCGTCCCATAGGGTACGTGATGAGATTTCAGGCAGTGAGTTATGTTGAAAGTATTCTTGTATGGTCTGGAGCATTTTGATATTAGTGGGGGTGTGATGTAGTAGGGTCTCGTCTAATCTCCATATAAAAGGGCATGACGGGCCTTCTGACCATTCCATAGATAGCGTAATAAGAGAGTGGTCCGACCAAGCCGTCGGGTTTATGTCCGAGTCCCTAACTTGTCCTAAACTCAGTTGGTCGACTAATAGATAATCAATGCGGGTGTATTGAGACCATGGGTTAGAGAAGAATGAATAGTTACGCTGAGTAGGGTGTTGTATCCTCCAAATGTCAACTACACCTGATTTTTTGAGAAAGTCATATACTATATTTGGGGGCCTTGATGTGGGGTTAGGTTTAGTGGAGGTAGAGTCTAATTTGGGGTCGAAAGTAACGTTAAAATCACCTCCTACGATTAGAGATCCCTTCCTATGTTCTGCAATTAGGGCTGTGAGTTTCTTATAGAAGGGCACTCTCTTAGAGTTGGGAGCATAGACGTTCACCAACGTGATTGGGCGCTGGAACAGGAGTCCCACTAGTATTAGGATTCTGCCATCTTTATCGGAGACTTTATGTAGTAATTGAAATTCTAAGTTCTTATGAAATAAAGTCCCAACCCCATTTTTTTTTTTTTTTTTATGGTTTGATCCAAAATACCCAGTGGGGTAAAATTTAGAGAGGAATTTGGGTTCAGCGGTATTTAAAAAATGTGTCTCTTGTATGAATATGATTGAATTGTTATGTTTTTCAAACTCTCTCAAAGCAATTGAACGCTTTATAGGAGAATTGAGTCCATTCGCATTTTGCGAAAGGAAGTTCACTGTTCTATGTGTCATTCTTAAAATGTGTGTGTTGTCGTCTACTATCTATGGGTTTCTTACCTGGGACTTCAAAAAAGATGGATTCTGTCGGTTTCCCCCCCCCAGAGGGAATAGGAAGTGATATACAGAGGAGAAGGAAAGGCTGGGAAGAAGCATCATATTGCCTGCGTGAACAAATAAACATTAGAACCATAAAACTGATAAACCAAACATATACAAAAAAAGTGTGCAGCGAAACATTGACTAAACAAAAAGTAAGGCTATATCTTTCAGTATAGCAAATAGATTTAGGATTAGGGATAGCAGTGAGATTATAGGGGGTGAACATCAGGAGATGTTACTACTCCCAGGGTAAAGGAAGCAGAGTGAAGAGGAGACAAGGGACAAGAGATGTACATTCAAAAGATAAAAAGAAGAAAACATTATTTGAAGCGATGACTGGAACAGAACATAGCTCTTAGTGTCTAGGAGGAGACAAGAAAACACTATCTATGTTCATTTCATGGAGGTCTTTCTTTGGGTCCTGAGGGGGTTCCGCCTGAGGATGGGAAGCCTTTTCTTTTCCTAGAAACAGTGGTCCACTCAGGTCTTTGAGGCTTGGGTTTGTGGGCATCCTTTGGGTTCTTGTTTTCAAATATGGATGGTAAAGAGGGCGTTGGGATGCCCAAGTCAGAGCAAAAAGTCTCAATATCTTCTGGGTCTCGATAGGTGTAGATCTTATTTTCTTTAGTCACTTTTAAGGAGAAGGGGAAGCCCCAGCGGTAGGGTATACCCAATTCTTTGAGGTGTAGTGTGAGGTATCTGGCTTCCTTTCTTTTGAAAAGAGTTGTAGGACTAAGGTCCGCGTATATTTGAATGTCTTTTCCTTGAAAGCTTATTGGAGACTGCTTCCTGGAGGCTGTTAGGATATCTTCTTTATCCGAGTATTTATGAAACTTTATTATGATGTCTCGTGGAGGATCTTTCGCTGATGGCGGTGGTCTGAGTGCTCTATGAGCTCTATCTAGGACCAGAGGGGAAGCAGCGTTGTTTTTAAGTAAATGTTCAAAGAGTTGTTGAAGGTATGAGTTTATTTGTGGGGGTGTAACATCTTCGGGTACCCCTCTGATTCTTAGATTTTGTCTTCTGTTACGGTTATCTAAATCTTCTATTTGAGATTGTAATAAAAGAATGGTGGCGTTTTGTTGCTCCATTTCGCATGCCATGTTGTTATTGTCCGAAGTTAATTCCTCAGTTTGCTCTTCGATTTGCAATATTCTCTGACCCAGATCTGTTATTTCTCTTTTCACTTCAGTAAGGCTGTCTTTAATCATCTGGCTCACTTGAACCATGAATATTTTAAAGTCTTCTTTAGAGGGTAACAGCAACAGGTCAGCTTTTGTGAGAAGGTGATCTGTGTCTTGGCGAGGCGATGCTGAACCCCTGTCTTCTGAGTCGTTAGATACTGGGGATTGGGGTGACGGAATGGCCGTCTCTGTTGTTTTAAAGTAAGCATCCATCTTTGCCCCAGCAGGAATAGATGTTTTCCCAGTCTTGTCTATCCTGGTTGTTCTTTTAGTGGTCATGTTGAAGCTATGAGCAGCAATTCCCTTCTATACAAGAAGTTTGTTGTGTTAAGTAGTGTCAGATCATGCTCATATGGTAGTTAGGCATGCGAACTGCATATGCTGAAAATGTTGGGACGTTGCCTGTTAAGTGACCCTGACCGTTATTAGTTATGGCAGGTATATTGAATGCGCAATACAGCCAGATATCCTGTGAGTAGCGGACTATGAAAAAGAAAAAAAGTCAACAGTCTATATGTTTCTCAGAAGAAGTCAATCTGTGTAAATAAAGACCCATTAGTGCAGGAGGTTTAACCTTAGTGCTTTTTGTGTAACACACCGTGAAGACTGGGGTGTTAAGCTTGAGGGAATACTGCTCCTCGCCTCCCACGTGGAGTTATGGTAGGTGTAATGGAGATTTCAGTATATGAAAAGGCTCAGAGCAGCTCTGCCGTATGGATTCAAGGTCTCCTCATAAGATGTGTAATTGCTGTGTTAGCGGTCGGCTTAGTGGGTGTAATCGTTACTCACTGTAAGTGAAAGGGATCCTTATGCCATCGCGCCGATCATCTACTGAGCGAGTTATGCGTATTTTCTTTGTAGGCCGCAATGTCGTCTGTAGCTTGCGGCAGCACCGTGCTTAAATGTGAGACAAAGTTGGTCGGGTGGTTACAGAGTGTGTCTGTGTCTTAGCGGAGCATGTCCTGCAGAAATTCAAAGACTCTTGTCCCTTATACAGAGCTGTACCCTGGGGCTAGTATCAGAGCACTATGTAGTTGCGGCCATTCTCGTTCCCGGCCGGCTCCGCCCCCCGAGCATTTTTAATTAAATGCTGATTGAGAGCCTCCCTATCCTGTTGTGACTGCAAAAGAAGTTGAGGGGAGAGGGGATTTTGTTTTAGTGCTTTTTCGCTGTTGTGAAAATTATTTACTAAGGACAAATATTGTGCTGCTCTTTGTTTGCGAATTTTGTGTGTGTGGTTAAGGATTATTCCTCTGATATAGCACTTATAGGCCTCCCAATTGTTAGTTGCGGAAGTAGAAGAAGGGTCGTTGAAGTTGAAATATTCAGATGTTTTTTCTATTATGTCAGTGGTTATAAGAGGGTCTGAGAGTATGTGTTCGTTCAGTCTCCAATGTTGTTGGTAGTGAGGTCTAGAGGACCACGTGAAGGTGGAGCATGTCATACTATGATCAGACCAAGAGGTGTGGTGAAGCCTAGAGTCCACTAGAGCAGTTAAAGTATTTTGGTCGCAAAGGATGTAATCTATGCGGGAGTAAGAACGCTGCGGTGGGAGAAAAATGTAAAGTCCTTCGTGGAGGGATGCATAATTCGCCAGGTGTCGAAAAAGGGAATCGCTCTGAGAGCTGTCCAATTAGCCCTAATCTGGTTATATTGCATGTAGGTTTTACCTGTAGATGTATCTAGAGCTGGGTTTATTGGAAAGTTGAAGTCACCTCCCATAATTATTGGGCCTTTGGAGATATCTACTAGTTTATTGATAACTGAGCGAAAGAAGGAGGGGGAAGGGCGATTTGGGGCATATATATTAGCCAAGGTTAGGGGCCTGCCATAGTAGAGTCCTACAAGTATTAATATCCTACCGTCTTGGTCTTGGTATTTTTGTAAGAGAGCGAAAGAGGAGCCCCTCTTAAAAGAGATACTAACTCCATTATGTTTAGACGGACCTGAGCTTAGGAAGTGTTGATCGTAATATAGGTGTGAAAGATTTGGCTCGTTATTTTTTTTAAATGTGTCTCCTGAACCATTATTATGTCTATGTTTTTCTTATAAAAATCATGAAATGCTATGGAGCGTTTCTGTGGGGATAGCAAACCCTTAACATTTTGTGTGGCGATTTTGAAGTGGCTTACTGCTGGATGTTGTGCCATGTATTCTTGGATGAGAGAGTATTCACTAGGTGTTTTGTGAATGTGTGAGAAAGGAGGTGTCACCTCTGCCTGATAGATGTACTCTGTATAAGGAGCTAACTAATCTAAAGTTGCAAAATTCAAACAAACACTAAACTTTAAAAAGGAATGGGAGGATAGGTAGGAAAGAAAGCTAGGGGAAAAGGGGGAGAGGGAGAGAGGGCCTGACGGGTGTTAATCCGGCAGGGGGTAATGAGAATAGTTTAGGAATAAAAAGGAATAGAACAACAGAGGGGGGAAGTACGGCTCGGCGGAGCCCTCCCCAATTAACGTGTATATTTGTTTAACAAAGGGCATTGTAACTGTATTAGACACATATGCATTATTGGGGAAAAGTAACATAACCCATCTTGATTCATTACTCATGAGGATTTAGCAGACCAGGTCCCCCTGTCCAGGGGGAGGGAGAAATACAACAGTACTAACTACAATTATCTAACCTTGTCAACTAAAAATAGCAATAAATAAAGGTAAAGGGTCTAAGTAATATAATATTGGGTACCATATGTCAGAGCATGTTATAATAACCACTATTAAGAGCAGACAACCTGAAAAAAGAAACAAGGGTTAGAACTTGTTAACATATAGAAAAACTTTAACAGGCCCATTTATCAAGCTCCGTACGGAGCTTGAAGGGCCGTGTTTCTGGCGAGTCTTCAGACTCGCCAGAAACACAACTTATGAAGCAGCGGTCTAAAGACCACTGCTCCCTAACCCTGTCCGCCTGCTCTGAACAGGCGGACAGGAATCGCCGGACATCAACCCGATCGAATACGATCGGGTTGATTGACAGCTCCCTGCTGGCGGCCGATTGGCCGCGAGTCAGCAGGGGGCGGCGTTGCACCAGCAGCTCTTGTGAGCTGCTGGTGCAATGTTAA
The DNA here is from genome assembly GCF_027579735.1 of Bombina bombina. NCBI lineage: Eukaryota > Metazoa > Chordata > Amphibia > Anura > Bombinatoridae > Bombina > Bombina bombina. The sequence continues at coordinate 361,172,270 of NC_069505.1, read as the reverse complement.
ATGCGGAGAGCGTACTGCTCTCCGCATTTAGCGAGGTCTTGCGGACCTGATCCGCAGTGTCGGATCAGGTCCGCAAGCCCTTTGATAAATGGGCCTGTAAGTGCTTATTGGTTTCAGATTGGTCATACTGACCAAAATGTTTGTGTCCCAAAGTCAGTAAGCCAGCTTAAGCAGCAGTCTCTTTGTATGAGAGTCAATTTTCAATGCAAGCTGTATAACTTGTGGGGTGAAGGTCCCCTATTTGTCATACTCACAGAATCCAGAAAGTTCTTCTTGTCAGGAAGTATCTAGGAGGCAGTTTGGGTCGGGACTTTGTCTCTTCCTGGCTGGTTTGCTGGCTATCTCAGACCATAGCCTTCTCTGTGGTTTAGCAGGCTGCAATGAAGCTTTTGACGGTGGGGGCTCCGGCGCCTCGGGGAGCTGAATACCAAGTTGCTTACAGAAATCGGGTATATCAGCAGGGTTATGACATTCATGGCGCCTGCCATCTTTAATGACTTGTAGAGACACCGGAAAGCCCCATCTATAAGGTATCTTCAGTGAGCGTACGTGGTTAGTGAAGAAAGCAAAGTCTCTCCTAAGTAGCAATGTTCTTGTTGAAAGGTCTTGATATATTTGAGTTTGAGCACCTAAGAAAGAAAAGGACGGTTGAGCTCTGGCTAGTTGGAATATATTTTCTCTGTCTCTGTAGCTTTGAAAGTACACGATAATGTCTCTAGGAGGTTGATTATCTTTGGGCTTAGGGCGCAGGGCACGGTGGGCTCTTTCAAGGGGGATCTCCTCAATGACCCTTTGATAAGCAATAGCTAAAGCTTGAAATAGGTTTTGTAGGTGGTCGTGTATATCTTCTCTTCCCACAGATTCAGGTATACCCCGGAATCGGAGATTGTTGCGCCGCGTTCTATTTTCTATGTCATCCAACTTATTCTCAAGTTCTGTGATTGAGGCTTGCTGTGTGTCTATGGAACGGGACATATCAGACATTTCTTTGGTCAACTCCTCCTTATTCTCCTCCAGGGCCTCCACTCGGTGTCCCAGATCGTTTATCTCTTTCTTCAAGTCCGCGCATTCGGATTTAATGCAGGACATTACTTGATTTATAAGGGCTTCAATTGCCTTCAAGGTTACAGGCTCTTCTGCTTTTTGTCCCTGTGAAGTAGGTAGGGTAGCGGACGGTTGAGAGATATCTAAATTATCTGATAGGGAATCATCATCACTACCCTCATGTGAGATTTCAGGTTTCTTCAGGCGTTCTGCGCTTTTAAAAAAGGTGTTGACAGTGGGAGTAGTAGTGCCAGGCTTCAGGCCTTTGTCTTGTTTAGTATTCCTCCGAAGCGCCATTGTGAGGCCTGGAGAGCAGTGGGCTCTAACTGGGACGTCTGACAGTAATATGGTTTACTATAGTAGTGTATAACCCACAGGATAGGGATGATCAACCTCTTTTATTATCTCTCTTTCCCCTTTCGTTCACTTTTCGTTTGCAATCTTTATTATGAGGGAGTAGGTATAGCTGCTAGGGATAGATTAGAGTATATGTGACATGTAGTTAGACTGCTGGTTTCATATGCTGCAATCTCATAGTAAGTTCAATGTTAGGGGCCACTGCAAAACTTGGGGCATATCTGCCTGTGAAAGAGTAGGCTCAGCAGCATTTAAGGAAAAAGAGTGTGCACCCAGAACTCTATTCAGTACAAAACTATATTGTTATTTGCTATTCTGGAAGCGTAACATAAGGTGTTAAATAACAGAAGTTGCTTGGGGCTGCATATGGGGAAAAAATAAAGTTTTTATCTTCTGCTCACCACTGTGATGGCGTCCCAAGGTAGAGGTGCGTCACATGGCCAGTTCCCTCATATCCAGTGGGTTCCAGGCTGTTACCCGGTTTGCCTGGAGTGTGTTCCTAAGGGATCCTGTGAGCTCTACAGCTCCATGGGAAGAAGCTGACGTTCCCCGCAGTGCAAGGTTATAACTTTAGGAGTGCCTGGTTTGCGGCCTACTCCTCCGATCACATTGGGGCTAGAAAGTGCCTTAACGTTCACAGGCACAGTGAATAAAAGGTCCGGTGGCTGTCCGGAGCGCTTCCCCTTCCGAAATCAGTTGCCCAAGCTGCACTATTCAACCCTGGGAGAGGGCTTAGCCGCTGCCGATTCCGGAGCTCTAGTGTGGTGCGGCCATTCACCTTTTTTTTTTTTTGCACTTTTATGTTTTATGTCTTTTTATTAGTGGGTAGGATCCGGCTAAAGCATTAGGAGAGCACCTGATCCACCTGTCCAGGAACATGTAAACCTTGAAACATAAGAACAGTAATATAAAAAGGTATAAAGGTTGATAATCATCCATGTAATTAAACCAATAGATTAGCATAAATTACCAACAACTATTAAGTGGCACCGTTTTATTGTTTTAAACATTATGTTAATGCCATATAGAGCCTCTGTCCTCTAGTTATGAAGGACTGGCAGACCTGATCCGACAGTGCGGATCAGGTCCGCCAGACCTCGCTGAATACGGCGAGCAATATGCTCTCGGTATTCAGCATTGCACCAGCAGCTCACAAGAGCTGCTGGTGCAACGCCGCTCCCTGCAGACTCGCGGCCAATGGGCCGCCAGCAGGGGGGTGTCAATCAACCTGATCGGCTTGATTTCCGGCGATGTCTGTCCGCCTGCTCAGAGCAGGCGGACAGGTTATGGAGCAGCGGTCTTTGTGACCACTGCTTCATAACTGCTGTTTCTGGCGAGCCTGCCGGGGCTTACAGAGCTTGATACATATGCCCCTCTGTCTTATGATAAAGTTTTACCCATAGAAAATAGTGCACTATTAATTTTTATTATTATTATTTGTGCGTTTATTAGGTACATAACTGAAATTTAACATCTGATACATAATTATTTTATTTTGTAACCATAAACATTTTAAAACAACAGATTTACACAGACAGGGACAAGTACACAGAAGATGGCCAGTATTTCTTTCATATAGGTGGCGAGAGTCCACGAGCTTGTTACTGATGGGATATACATTCGTACCAGGAAGAGGCAAAGTTTCATAAACCTCAAAAGCCTATGGGGCCCATTTATCAAGCTCTGAATGGAGCTTGTGGGCCCGTGTTTCTGGCGAGTCGTCAGACTCGCCAGAAACACCAGTTATGAAGCAGCGGTCTAAAGACCGCTGCTCCATAACCCTGTCCACCTGCTCTGATGAGGCGGACAGGAATCGCCGGAAATCAACCCGATCGAGTATGATCGGGTTGATTGACACCTTCCTGCTGGCGGCCGATTGGCCGCAAGTCAGCAGGGGAGGCAGCATTGCACCAGCAGCTCTTGTGAGCTGCTGGTGCAATGTTAAATGTGGAGAGCTTATTGCTCTCCGCATTCAGCGAGGTCTTGCGGACCTGATCCGCACTAAAATTTGTAACCCCTAATCTGCCGCTACGGACATCGCCGCCACTAGAATAAGCATATTAACCCCTAAACTGCTGCACTCCCGCCTCGCAAACACTAGTTAAATATTATTAACCCCTAATCTGTCGCCACCTACATTATACTTATTAACCCCTAATCTTCTGCTCCAGACATCGCCACAACCTACATTATATTTATTAACCCCTAATCTGCTGCCCCCAACATCGCCGCCACCTACCTACATTTATTAACTCCTAATCTGCCTAGTCTTCATCCAGACGGCATCTTCTATCTTCATCCTTCCGACGCGGAGCGGCTCCATCTTCAAGACAGCCGGTGCAGAGCATCCTCTTCAAACGACATCTTCTTCGTAATGAATATCACTTTGTGTGACGTCATCCAAGATGGCGTCCCTTAGATTTAAGGTAGAAAAAATCCTATTGGCTGATGCAATCAGCCAATAGGATTGAGCTGGCATTCTATTGGCTGTTCCAATCAGCCAATAGAATGCAAGCTCAATCCTATTGGCTGATTGGATCAGCCAATAGGATTTTTTTCTACCTTAATTCCGATTGGCTGATAGAATCAGCCAATCGGAATTTAAGGAACACCATCTTGGATGATGTCACACAGAGTGATATTCATTACGAAGAAGACGTCGTTTGAAGAGGATGTCTTGAAGATGGAGCCGCTCCGCACGTCGGAAGGATGAAGATAGAAGATGCCGTCTGGATGAAGACTTCTGCCCGTCTGGAGGACCACTTCTGCCCGTCTGGAGGACCACTTCTGCCTTCCTTGAGGACATCTTGCCGCTTGGACGAAGACTTCTCCCGGTAAGTGAATCTTCAGGGGTTAGTGTTAGGATTTTTTTAAGGGTGTATTGGGTGGGTTTATTTTTTAGGTTAGGACTTTGGGCCTGCAATAGAGCTAAATGCCCTTTTAAGGGCAATGCCCATCCAAATGCCCTTTTCAGGGCAATGGGGAGCTTAGGTTTTTTTACTTAGGCTTTTATTTGGGGGGTTGGTTGTGTGGGTAGTGGGTTTTACTGTTGGGGGGTTGTTGGTATTTTTTTTACTGGTAAAGGAGCTAATTTCTTTGGGGCAATGCTTCGCAAAAGGCCCTTTTAAGGGCTATTGATAGTTTAGGCTATGGTTTTTTTTTTTATTTTGGGGGGGGGGGCTTTTTTTTATTTTGATAGGGCTATTAGATTAGGTGTAATTAGTTTAAAGATCTGTAATTTGTTTTTTATTTTCTGTAATTTAGTGGTTTTTTGTGATTAAGCTAATTTAATTGTATTTAATGTAGGTAATTTATTTAATTGTAGGGTTAGGTTAGGTTTTACTGTAACTTAGTTTAGGTTTTATTTTACAGGTCAATTTTTATTTATTTTAGCTAGGTAGTTATTAAATAGTTAATAACTATTTAGTAACTATTCTACCTAGTTAAAATAAATACAAACATGCCTGTAAAATAAAAATAAACCCTAAGCTAGCTACAATGTAACTATTAGTTATATTGTAGCTATCTTAGGGTTTATTTTATAGGCAAGTATTTTGTTTAAAATAGGAATAATTTAGTTAATTATAGTAATTTTATTTAGATTTATTTAAATTATATTTAAGTTAAGGGGTGTTAGGGTTAGGGTTAGACAGATTTAGAGATTAATACATTTAATATAGTGGTGGCGACGTTGGGGCGGCAGATTAGGGGTTAATAAATGTAGGTAGGTTGCGGCGAAATTGGGGGTGGTAGATTAGTGGTTAATAAATATAATGTAGGTGTCGGCGATGTTGGGGGCAGCAGATTAGGGGTTTATAAGTATAATGTAGGTGGCGGCGGTGTCCGGAGCGGCAGATTAGGGGTTAATAAGAATAATGTAGGTGTCGGCGAAGTCGGGGCGGCAGATTAGGGGTTAATAAGTGTAAGATTAGGGGTGTTTAGACTCGGGGTTCATGTTAGGGTTAAACATAAAATGTGTTTCCCCATAGGAAACAATGGGGCTGCGTTACTGAGATTTACGCTGCTTTTTGGCAGGTGTTTTTTCTCAGCCGGCTCTCCCCATTGATGTCTATGGGGAAATCATGCACAAGCACATATGACCAGCTCACCGCTGACTTAAGCAGCGCTGGTATTGGAGTGTAGTGTGGAGCCAGATTTGTAAAAATCTGTAATACCAGCGCTGCAGGTAAGTGAGCGGTGAGAAAAAACTGCACAGTAGCACCGCATAGCTCATAATGCAAAACTTGTAATCTAGCCGTTAGACTCAAAAGGAGGAGCCTGTAGTATCCTTAATACCAGATTATGCATTATTAAGACATCAAACTACTTTCTTATAAAGTGTTGTTTCTCTTTGCTATCTCTTCTGCTAGAAGAGTTTCGGAATTGTCTGCTCTCTCTTGTGAGTCTCCTTATCTGATTTTCCATCATGATAAAGCAGTTTTGCCGACTTCTTTCAAATTTTTACCTAAAGTTGTGAATTCTAACAACATTAATAGGCAAATTATTGTTTCTTCTTTGTGTCCTAATACTAAATCTACTGTTGAAAGATTCTTACACTCTTTGGATGTAGTACGAGTTTTGAAATATTATGTAGATGCTACTAAGGATTTCAGACAGACTTCTAGTCTGTTTGATATTTTTTCTGGTTCTAGAAAAGGTCAGAAAGCCTCTGTCATTTCATTAGCATCTTGGTTAAAGCTGTTAATTCACAAAGCTTATTTGGAGGCGGGCCAAAATCTGCCTCAGAATTACAGCTCATTTTACAAGATCAGTTGCCACATCTTGGGCTTTCAAGGATGAAGCTTCAGTTGATCCAAATTGCAAGGCGGCCACTTGGTCTTCCTTGCATAACTTTACTAGATTCTATCATTTTGATGTTGGTGCTATTGGTAGAAAAGGTTCTTCAGGCAGCTGTCTCAGTTTGATTCTAGTGCCTATGATTTCAATTTTTTTGAATTTTTTTTGAGAAAGACTTTTATCCCTCTCTTTAATTTTGTTACTCGTGGACTTCCACAACTTGTGTATTATATCCCATCAGTAACAAGCTTGTGGAGTAGCCACTATATGAAAGAAAACATAATTTATGCAAGAACTTACCTGATAAATTAATTTATTTGATGGTGGCGAGAGTCCATGAGGCCACTCCTTTTTCTTTATTTTTGGTTTATTATTTTTTTTATAAAGCACATCTCTTTTCCTGCTCCTCCTTATGCTTTTACTCCTTAAACACCTCACCTCTTGGCTATACGTTAAACTGAGGTTTGAGTGAGTTGGGCGGGGTATTTATAGGCTTTTGAGGTTTGGGAAACTTTGCCTCCTCCTTGTAGGAATGTATATCCCATAAGTAACAAACTCGTGGACTCTTCCCACCATGAAATAAATGAATTTATCAGGTAAGTTCTTACATAAATTATGTTTTTATATATTATCAATATAGACAAGTCTGTAAAGGACTGATTTTATGATTTTGCCTTTTTTTTCTTGGACTTATGATCAACAATTGTATTTGAGCTCTGTGTAAGTTTGCTAGTTCCTGTATATTCTTGCAGCATGTCTTTCCAATATTTGTCTTTAATATAAAATGTTAGATCAATAAAAATAATGTATATTAATTCAATACTTTTTATATTTTGGATAGCATTTAGATAGCTATAGTAACTTTACGCTTCAGTAGACTATTTAAAAAACAAAAAAACAAAACATAAAAGAAGATGCTGTCAATAGTTTATTTTATATCACTTTAATTTTTAGTTAACAATTTAGAACCCCTTTCCTCAAAACCGAGCAAGGTCATGGTCACAGCAAAATAACCTTTTTAGCTTAATTGAAGACAATAAAAAACACACGCAAAACAGAGCATTAGCAAACACTTTCGGCTAGATTACGAGTTGTGCGTTAGGCTTAAAAAGCAGCGTTGGCCGGTCCTAACGCTGCTTTTTAATTCCCGCTGTTATTATGAGTCTTGCAGGTACAGGTGTACCGCTCACTTTTTTGGCCAGACTTGGAAATACCGCAAATCCACTTACGTAAATTGCGTATCCTCTTTTTTCAATGAGGAATGGAATAGGACTGGTACTTCTTTTATTCTTTCTTCAAGGTTTAAAAAATTGTATCATTTACCAGCGGTTACATTGGAGTTTTGGGAAAAGATCCCCAAAGTTTATGGGGCTCTCTCTACTCTTGCTAAACATACTACTATTCCTATGGAAGACAGTACTTCTTTTAAAGATCCTTTAGATACGAAATTTGAATCTTATCTAAGGAAAGCCTATTTATACTCAGCTCATCTTCTCAGGCCTGCAATTTCTTTGGCTGATGTGGCAGCTGCATCAACTTTTTGGTTGGAAAATTTAGCACAACAAGAATTGGATTCTGATTTGTCTAGCATTGTTCGCTTACTTCAACATGCTAATAATTTTATTTGTAATGCCATTTTTGATATCATCAAAATTGATGTTAAATCTATGTCTTTAGCTATTTTAGCTTGAAGAGCCTTGTGGCTTAAATCTTGGAATGCTGACATGACTTCTAAGTCCAGATTGCTATCTCTTTCTTTCCAAGGTAAAAAGTTATTTGTTTCTCAGTTGAATTCGATTATTTCAACTGTCACTGGGGGGGAGGGAGTTTTTTTTTTTTTTTTTTTTAGTTTTCAAAAGAGCTTTATTCAAGTATAATAAACATACAAAATAAAAAGCGATCTTACAACAAAAGGATTGTAAATGTACAAAACAAAACAACCTGAACAGCTTGTCGCAGTCAATTAAATTACAACTTGAATCAGTGCATTAAAGGTAAGTTTACATATAGCCAATGATGTCTCACTGGATCCCTAATTGTGATAGCCAGTCTACTACCATACTTTTATTTTCGTTTTTCACTGTATACCCCATCGGGTTGCACATAATATCACTCCTAAGAATGGTGTAGGGTATGAGTCCATGAGATTTTTATCCAGTCCAGGTTCAGTGAACTTAAGTTTCTATTGCATTATACCTTAAAAAATCTAGAAGAACTGCGTGACTGCTAGAGAATTTACAAATCCTATCAAGTTTTCCACCGTGAGGGCCACTATGCATTACTGTTCTGGGTACTATCGACACATCTTCTAATACATATATATTACATATTATGCACTATCTTACATACTTTCAATAAGGTTCAATTGCCTACCACCTCTAAACCATACATATACTGCTCCCATAGAAATAACATATCATGGTACAGAGTTATATTTCCTATTTTAAGATAATGTAACCTTTCTAATATTAAGGTGTGCTTCACCAAATTACGCCACTCGCTAAGTGTAGGTGCGTGTGTTTTCTTCCAGGTTCTGGCTATGAGCCTTTTTGCTGCATTTATTTGTATTTGATAAAGGTTTCTCCTAATCTTGCATGAGATCTCTATACTAGCATTAAACAAGACACCTTCTGGTGACAATGTCCGATCAATACCAATCGTTTTACAGATCTGATTATTTATTTGTATCCAAAATGTGTGTATTGCTCTGCATTCCCACCATATGTGATACATAGTACCTTCCTGCCCGCAACCCCTCCAACATTTGCCACTAGCATTTTTAAATATGTGTTTTAACTTGCCTGGTGTTAAGTACCACCTAGTGAGGATTTTGATATTGGTTTCAAGTGCTGATGATGAATGTGCTGATTTAGCTGTTGCCTGAAACCATGTATCCCACTGTCTACAAGAAAAACTTCTGCCCATCTCAGCCTCCCATTTAGATATGTAATTCGGTTTGGCCGGAAGGCTTGACCTAAGGACCATTCTATACATTGTGGAGATCACCCCCTTAGGGCGATGGTGGGGGAGGGAGTTTTTTTGCCTCAGGATAAAAGACCTAAGGGTAAATCTAAAGCTTCTAACCGTTTTCGTTCCTTTCGACAAAATAATGAACATAAACCTAATCCTTCCCCCAAGGAATCTGTTTCCAATTGGAAACCTTCTTCAAATTGGAATAAATCCAAGTAATTTAAGAAACCACAGCCAGCCCCCAAGTCTGCATGAAGGTGCGGCCCTCATTCCAGCTCAGCTGGTAGGGGCAGATTAAGATTTTTCAAGGATATTTAGACAAATTCTGTCCAAAATCAATGGATTCTGAGTATTGTCTCTCAGGGGTACCGAATAGGATTCAGAGTAAGACCTCCTGTGAGAAGATATTTTCTCTCACGCATCCCAGCAAATCCAGTAAAGGCTCAGGCTTTCCTGAAGTGTGTTTCAGACCTGGAGTTTTCAGGGTTAATCATGCCGGTTCCATTTCAAGAACAGGGTCTGGGGTTTTATTCAAATCTATTCATTGTCCCAAAGAAAGAAAATTTATTCAGACCAGTTCTGGATCTGAAAATTTTGAATTGTTATGTAAGTGTACCAACTTTCAAAATGGTGACTATAAGGACTATTCTGCTTTTTGTTCAGCACGAGCATTATATGTCCACAATAGACTTACAGGATGCATATCTTCATATTCCGATTCATCCAGATCATTATCAGTTTCTGAGATTCTCTTTTCTAGACAAGCATTACCAATTTGTCGCTCTTCCTTTTAGCCTAGCGACAGCTCCAAGAATCTTTTCAAAGGTTCTCGGTGCCCAACTTTCTGTAATCAGAGTGCAGGGTATTGCAGTGTTTCCTTATTTGGACGATATTGTGGTACTAACTCAGTCTTTACATTCTGCAGAATCTCACATGAATCAACTAGTGTTGTTTCTTCAGAAACATGGTTGGAGGATCAATTTACCCAAAAGTTCTTTGATTCCTCAGACAAGGGTCACCTTTTTAGGTTTCCAGATAGATTCAGTATCCATGACTCTGTCTCTTACAGACAAGAGACGTTTACAATTGTTTTTATCCTGTCAGAACCTTCAGTCTCAGTCATTCCTATGTGCATGGAAGTTTTAGGTCTCATGACTGCAGCATCGGACGCGATCCCCTTTGCTAGTTTTCATATGAGACCTCTCCAGCTTTGCATGCTGAACCAGTGGTGCAGGTATTATATTATACAAGGATATCACAATTAATATCCTTAAATCCCAATGTTCGACTATCTCTGACTTGGTGGTTAAATCACCATCGTATAATTCTAGGGGCCTCTTTTGTTCATCCAACCTTGACTGTGATCACAACAGATTCAAGTCTTTCAGGTTGGGGAGCTGTTTGGGGATCTCTGACAGCACAAGGATTTTGGAAATCTCAAGAAGCGAGATTACCAATCAATATTTTTCAGGGCTCTTCAGATTTGGCCTTTGTTGAAGAGAGAACCGTTCATTTGTTTTCAGACAGACAATATCACAACTGTGGCATATGTCAATCACCAGGGTGGGACTCACAGTCCCCAAGCTATGAAAGAAGTATCTTGGATACTTACTTGGGCGGAATCCAGCTCCTGTCTAATTTCTGCGATTCATAGCCCAGGTATAGACAATTGGGAAGCAGATTATCTCAGCTGTCAGACTTTACATCCGGGGGAGTGGTCCCTCCATCCAGATGTGTTTTCTCAGGTTGTTCAGATGTGGGGTCTTTCAGAAATAGATCTGATGGCTTCTCATCTAAACAATAAACATCCCAGGTACCTGTCCAGGTCCAGGGATCCTCAGGCGGAAGCAGTGGATGCGTTGACACTTCCTTGGTGTTATCAACCTGCTTATATTTTCCCGCCTCTAGTTCTTCCAAGAGTGATCTCCAAAATCACCATGGAGCAATCGTTTGTGTTGCTGGTGGCTCCAACATGGCCTCACAGGTTTTGGTACGCAGAACTTGTTCGGATGTCCAGTTGCCAACCTTGGTCACTTCCATTAAGGCCGGACCTTCTGTTTCAAGGTCCGTTTTTTCCATCAGGATCTCAAATTATTAAATTTGAAGGTATGGAAATTGAACGCTAGTGCTTAGTCATAGAGGTTTCTCTGACTCAGTGATTAATACTATGTTACAGGCTCGTAAATCTGTTTCTAGAAAGATTTATTATCGAGTTTGGAAGACTTATATTTCATGGTGTTCTCATAAATTCTCTTGGCATTCTTTCAGAATTCCTAGAATTTTACAGTTTCTTCAGGATGGTTTCGATAAGGGTTTGTCTGCAAGTTCATTAAAGGGACAGACCTCTGCTCTTTCTGTTTTATTTCACAGAAAGATTGCTAAGCTTCCTGATATTCACTGTTTTGTACAGGCTTTGGTTCGTATCAAGCCTGTCATTAAATCAATCTTCTCCTCCTTGGAGTCTTAATTTGGTTTTGAAGGCTTTACAGGCTCCTCCATTTGAGCCTATGCATTCTTTGGACAATTAACTACTTTCTTGGAAAGCTTTGTTCCTTTGGCCATCTCTTCTGCTAGAAGAGTTTCTGAATTATCTGCTCTTTCTTGTGAATCTCCTTTTCTGATTTTTCATCAGGATAAGGCGGTTTTGCGGACTTCATTTAAATTCTTACCTAAGGTTGTGAATTCTAACAACATAATAGAGAAATTGTTGTCCCTTCCTTGTGTCCTAATCCTAAGAATTCTTTGGAGAGATCCTTACATTCTTTGAGCTTTGAAATATTATGTTGAAGCTACTAAAGATTTCAGGAAGACTTCTAGTCTATTTGTTATCTTTTCTGGTTCTAGGAAACGTCAGAAGGCTTCTGCTGTTTCCTTGGCTACATGGTTAAAGCTTTTAATTCATCAAGCTTATTTGGAGTCGGGTCAAGCCCCGCCTCAGAGAATTACAGCTCATTCTACTAGATCAGTCTTTACTTCATGGGTTTTTAAAAAATGAAGCTTCAGTTGATCAGATTTGCAAAGCAGCAACTTGGTCTTCTTTGCATACATTTACTAAATTCTACCGTTTTGATGTATTTGTTTCTTCAGAAGCAGTTTTTGTTAGAAACATTCTTCAGGCAGCTGTTTCAGTTTGATTCTTCTGCTTATGTTTTAAGTTTCATTTCATTTATGAGAATAAACTTATATTTTGGGTTGTGGATTAATTTTTTTCAGCGAAAAATGGCTGTTTTTATTTTATCCCTCCCTCTCTAGTGACTCTTGCGTGGAGTTCCACATCTTGGGTATTGCTATCCCATACGTCACTAGCTCATGGACTCTTGCCAATTACATGAAAGAAAACAATTTATGTAAGAATAAGTTAATTTCTTTCATATTGGCAAGAGTCCATGAGGCCCACCCTTTTTATGGTGGTTATGATTTTTTTTGTATAAAGCACAATTATTTCCAAATTCCTTTTTGATGCTTTTTACTCCTTTATCACCCAACTACTGGGCTATTCATTAAACTGAATTGTGGGTGTGGTGAGGGTTGTATTTCTATGCATTTTGAGGTTTGGGAAACTTTGCCCCTCCTGGTAGGATTGTATATCCCATACGTCACTAACTCATGGACTCTTGTCAATATGAAAGAAATGAATTTATCAGGTAAGTTCTTACATAAATTATGTTTTTCTTCCTTGGGACAAAAAGTCCAAAGGAAAATTTATGCCTCCCAGTCATTTTCATTCCTTTCGTCAGAACAAGGAACACAAATCTGACTCCTATCAGAAACAAGGTAATTCCAGTGCAGTCTGGAGACCCACTATCAATCTTTGTATCCTCAGACAAGGATTTATTTCCTTTGTTTCCAGATACATTTGGTATCCATGAGTCTCTCTCTGACAGATTAGAGAAGAGTAAAATTGATGTCCGCTTTTCTGAACCTTCAGTCCCTCTATTCCCCTACAGTGGCTCAGTGTATGGAAGTTTTCGGTTTCATGATTGCAGCCTCAGATGCAATCCCCTTTGCTCGGTTTAACATGGGGCCTCTTCAACTTTGTATGCTGTGCCAATGGTGCAGGGATTATTCTCAAATATCTCAAAAGATAATTTTAGATTCCAGTACAAGTCAGTCTCTGGCTTGGTGGCTGAATCATCAGTTTATTAATCAGGGGGCTTATTTTGCTCGTCCTACCTGGTCTGTGATCACTACAGATGTAAGTCTTTTAGGTTGGAGAGCAGTTTGGGGGTCTCTGACAGCACAAGGGTTTTGGAGTCCTTGGGAGGTGAGGCTTCCAATAAATATTTTAGAATTCTGTGCTGATCGTGATGATTTCAGTTTTACCTACGACCACTGCTTCTTAACTTCCATTTCTGGCGGACTAGAAACCATGGGTCATTGATGCAGCATCCACTGCTTAATAACTCGACCCATATGCCTCCTCCTAGCGGTAGAGAAGTAATTCCTATGAGTAAGCAATTGTGGACTCTCACCACCATGAAAGAAAGGAATTTATCGGGTAAGTATAAAGTATGTTTTTCTTTTGACATTTGCATATCCCTTTAACTAAGTGTTTTTTGCTAGATGGACATCCTGAATAACATCTGTATGTGCATATGGCTGGAGTAAAATGGGAAGCATCAGGGTAATTTATGTTCGGTCACAATACAGCACAAATGTTCTAGCTTTATGGAAAATTAAAGCTAATGATGTACGGTAACAAGTCTTAATTTGTCATGTGATTATCAAATGTACTACATTAATTTGTAATAAACGTTACAGGATTGTTCTTGATGTTTTTATTTATTAATGTAAAGTCAAACAACAGGTGTGATTCTGTATTATATATGATGGAGAAGACATTTGCAAAGAAATGACAAAATGAGCAACCATTAGTCTGAAGTCTAGGTTACACCTGGGACCTACTCTACCAGAAGATTCCAAGCTATAATAACAAATTATGCTTACCTGATAATTTCATTTTCTTCCATGGGAAAGGGTCCACAGCTAGATTCTTTGGCAAAGAAACAAAAGCCAAAGGCTTAAATACTCCTCCCACTTCCCCTATCCCCCAGTCATTCTGCCGATGAACAAGGAACAGTGGAAGAAATATCAAGGTGAAAATGTGCCAGAAGATTAAACACAACGCCTCAAAAACGTGCGGGGAGCTGTGGACTCTTTCCCACAAAAGAAAATTAAATTATCAGGTAAGCATAATTTAAGTTTTTCTTCCTAATTGGAAAGAGTCCACAGCCGCATTCATTACTTGTGGGAAAATTATACCCAAGCCAAAGAGGACACTGAATGCCAAGACGGGAGGGTAAAAGGCGGTCCAAACGAAGGAACCAACCAAAATCACATTCCCAGAGAAAAAAGTCCTGTTTCGTCCAAAAAACAAGCAACAAAAATAGAAAAAACGGCCCCATGGACCCAAGGCCTGGCTAGAGACCACGAGCAGACGCAACCAAGACAGACTTAGAAGACACCGCCTCTCAGAGGCAAATCCCAGCCACACCCCCTTAGACCAACTAGGGGACCCCGACTAACAATTCCCAGAGGGAATAGCAAGTCAGAAGAAGGAACAAAACCAGGTCTTCCAAGAAGACAACCAAGGTCTGCTCTTGAACCCCAAAAAGACAAATAGATGCCAGGAGAAAACAAAAAAGGCATCTCAGGAAAACAAGGTCAAGGACCAAAGGAAAAACATAAAGCATCTCCATAGACGCATAGACAGCTATTTAGCTTGTCCAAGAGCCAACTGCAGAAGCAAAGCCAAAAAATGAGAATCCCTTTTCCCAGCTAACCAGCTGAAGGAGACCAAGGCAAACGCCCCAGACCACAAAATAGATTGAGGGCGACACCCAAATGAAAAAACCCGCAGTCAGAGAAGGACGACCAGAAAAAAACAATCATCCCTAAAACAAACGTCCCCCCAACAGAGGGGTCATCCAGAGGATCCAACCCCCCCAGAGGGTTCAGAGGACACCTCATCCGGGACCCAAGCAGCCTGAAGGCTAAGGACGAGCAGGAAATATCAACAAGAGCCGCCCACGCCCGGGTAGACTAACCTGTTGCAGACAGGGCGAAACCCAGGGAACAGATTCCCACCTCTACTCAAAAGAGAGGGAAGAAAACAACAAACCACGTTAAGAGAAGTGCGATCAGAAAACACGGGGAGAGCCACCCAGAAAAACTGGAGGACACAAAACCCAAGAGACAAGCCCACAAGGGCTCACTATCCCCCTGAAGAAACAAGGGACCAACGTGACAAACTATTCCCACAAAGGAACAAGATTTCCCCCAGGCGAAGATGGGAGGCAGGGAGCCCCTGCCCACAGGACACGAGAAGAAAAAAACCAAGACAGACCTAAACCATCCAGCACCCCAAAAAAGCGCAAAGACCTCCAAGAGACAACATCTCGGACCTCCACAACAGAGGTGGTAAGACAAGACAACCTGCCGAAAACACATCTGCCTCTAGAAATTCTGCAGAATGCAGAAACAAAAAGGGGAAAAGGTACACCAGATGGCCAGATCTATGTCCCAGTGATCTGAACGAACAAGAATGAGAAACAGGGCAAAAAAGACCATTCGAAAAGAGATCCAAAGGCACACACTTTCTCACAACAAGGGTACCACATCCGGAAGAAGGTCCAGACTCCCCAAAGGGAGACAAGGAAACCCCATCCTGAACCAGCCCCGAAACGCTGAAGGGAAACTGGACAGGTATAGAAACAGCTATACCGACACTACCAGAATCCCGGCCCCCCCCCATATCCACTACCAGATCTGAGCAGGGAGGGCGCTACAAGAGATTCCATTGGCCAAAACTCGAGTCAACACGACCCAAGCCGCTACCAGACCAAAACAACCTGGTCAGACCAATCCCAGCTGAGGAAAAAAAAACTGAAAACAGAGGAACTACAAAGAGGACATAGGAAACGTTCTGGGAAAATCACGGAAACAATCCCAACTAGAAGAACCCCGGACCAGCAACCAAGATCCACAAGACCAAGAAAAAAAACGGCGCACACCCCGATACCCGACCCCAAGGGACGGAAGAAGACAACCGGAAGCACAAGTTCCAGCACAGGGAAAATGTCTGCCAAAACATCTGGGTTCCCTTTGTAGCAAAAAATCCAATAGCCACAGGTAAGGCATCCTGCATGGCAAGCTGTAAGCTAGCCACTCGACAGCAACAGCTGCCGAATCTCCAATAAACTGAGCCCAACAAAAAAACAGGAAATCGATTGGGTTTTTAAGTATTTATGATTTAACTCAGAGTATACAATAAATGTGTTCATATTAAGTGTGATAATCCTGTGTCTTTAGCTTCTTTAGCGCTTCTTAAATCTATTTTTTTATTCCTGACGCCCACAATGGCTGGGGCACTCACCTCCTCCTTTGACCAGATCTCAGCGGAGCAAAATTTCTTTTGTCGTCACCCGGTCAGGAATGCGGAACCCGGAAAAACCATCAAGCGTAACGACGCCCGGTCGCCAGGAGAACCGCGTAATTCAAAAAAGTGTGCCACCAGAAGGCGGTAAACTAGGCCCCACAGAAAAAAAGTTAAGCAAGTCTGGAACCTAGCAAAAAGGTTACAACCAGCATCTAAAGGTGGATCTGAACCCTGGACTTTCAGTTTGCAAGCCCAGAGAGCAAGCCACTATGCCACAACATAGATTAACGCTAAATTTCTCAGCCTTAGAGCAAATACCCACACTACACAAGGCAGGTTAATCACATAAGAAACATGAATAAAGTTACCCTCCCCATTCACAAATCCCCCCTAAGGAAGAAACTATCCCTGGATTCCCAGATCGGTAAAGAAGGTGCCTCACTGAGACCCATATTTAGCTGTCACAATAAATCACATTACATCAATGTAATAAAATGAAAAGATCTTACCGGAATCTATGCCGTGGAACAGGAACATGGCCCTTCAAGTGTGATGAATAGTAGCATCGCCTCCGTCATGGACTTGAGAGAAGATAGCAGGTAGCGAAACGAAATTCGGCAACGCCAAGTACTGAAGGAGCTGTAAATACGAGTCGGGATGGTGTCGCAGAGGGAACTCCCACTGCATCTCCGGACTCTAATATTCGCCCAGGCCCTCACTGAGAGACTGACAGGACTACGTAAAACTCCTGTCCCATGTCGAAGGGTAGTACCCTCCATAAGAGACATTTGTAAAAATAAATAAAAGTACACTTCTCTGCCAACCTCCTGGGACGAAAGGCAAAGAATGACTAGGTGATAGGGGAAGTGGGAGGAGTATTTAAGCCTTTGGCTGGGGTGTCTTTGCCTTCTCCTGGTGGCCAGGTTCTTATTCCCCACAAATAATGAATGCAGCTGTGGACTCTTTCCCATTAGGAAGAAAATTTTAGCTACCTGCTAAACGCCATCAACATGGTGAGGATTAGTAACTGCTAAAACAATCAAACTGTGTTGGAGGGGGAAGTTAAATTTCTTCTAAATAGGAAGTCTAACAAGAAAAAAAAAAGTTCACGCCAACAGCACAAACGTCTACCTTCACCAATGCTATGTTTTGTCAGAGATCAGTGTAATATAAAATACTGAAACCAGTTTATATATAAAATTCTTTATATTTCTGGGTATTTTGCTTTAAATTAAATAGGAATTTACCCCAAATTAAATCTAATTAAAAAAATCTGAACTTGGGGGCGTGTCCAAGCTAAGATGGTGTTCAGTCGCATTTTCAGAAGCTCCTGCTTCAATTATCCTTATTAGCTATTATTCACTTGAGACTGATCATCAAATACCTCAATTCTACTCTCAGGTCATCTACTATATGTGACGGACTAACTGGTCTACTTGCTCGTCAACTACACCCCAGATTATAACACGCTAGATGAGTTGAGGCCTAGTGCAGCTCTTTGCTGAGGAACCTTGTCTCCCAATACCAATAACGGAGGTCTGGGAGTCTCCCCAGGATGGCTACTCTTACCCACTCCACATCCATGCTGACACTCCACATGCTCCTAAAGTCTCAGCTTGAGGCACTCGAGCGCCAAATGGTCAATCAATTTGATGATCTGAAAGACCTTTGTAGGTCAGTATACAAGCCGCTAGACCCGGGATCAACCATCTTTGGGGGTGAGCAGGATGAAGCAGGAGCGGACCGGCCGCCTCATATTATAGCCCTGAGCTCTGAAGTGCTACCACTTAATGCACAAAGAAAACCTAGCATGCCAATGCAGTGGGAAGTGATCGGCAATATGGAACAGCCTGCACTATACTTACCTGAGGCGGGCCACAGCCGCACAGCCACACCGGGAGATCTGACTTGCGCCACAGGACAGCAATCTAAGATGATGAGATCGTCCTTCCTAACGGACCAGCGACGCTCCGAGAGCACTACACTCTGGTCTCCTCCTCTTTGCCTCTCGCCACCAGCGGGGACCTTGAACTGTTTTCAGCAGCAGAGTATGTATTACGATATGGGAAGTTACAAGACAGCTGGTGCTAGGGGTGGACATTGGCAAGGGCTTATGCTTGCATTGTACAAGCAGCTACAGTGGGGCTGCAGACTTCGCAGCACGCCGTTGTCTGGGGGTCCACACTCTCACAAGCTACAGTTACCATGCCCAAATTGCTCAAGATATCTTCAAGACAGCCATGCTATCATCAGGGCTGGCGTGGGGTAATTTGTCTCTGAACAGAAACATGAATCCCAATTCACACCGTTTACTGTTCTCTTATGGCCACATGAAGTGTGATGTGAAGCAGGAATAAAGATGATGTGTTTTGCTTTATTTTGTTTATCTAATATGGAAGATCATTGCTTATTATATAGTGCTGATACGATTATTCCATATGCCCATTTGTGCTGACTATTATGAGGGCAGTGTGCTTGAGTTTACTCCACAAGGACATCCGATCCCCCTCAAACTGTGTAGCCTAATATAACTGTTGGTTTGTATGTGAAACATGTTTTCTTTTTGGAAATTAGCTTTCTTCCATGGATGTTAAATGTTAAGAAATACCTGAACATGGGAATATACCACAGATCTATAAAGGACTGTATACCCTAGTTCTAATCTACATGTTGTTGCTGTATGTGCCTTAGAACTGTGTATCTGGTAGTTATAGATTTAGAGTCACCTGTCACATACTAAATGACTTTTTGAGTGTAGATCATTTTATCTATATGCACGACTACTATGTATATTTCCTGAGGCTCTCTAAACTGTGTTATAGTTTAAATCTGGGGCTGGTTGGCAAGCACCCTGACCTTATATATTGTTTCACATTTAGTCATGTCTCCTAGCCCTATTTGTAACAGTATGTGAAAGCAACTCATATTTTTTCGCTGTTAGAAGTCAAAATGTGTTTTGCTTGAACATAACTATGTCCAAACAGGTCCCAAAATGCCAGTTCTACCATCTGGCTCTATAGTTAAACGTTTTGTTGCCTAGCTTGTTTTATATAAGTCTTTGTTGATATGTTCTTGTTATTTACACCGTAGCCATATCTTACTTACCTAGAGCATTCCTGCTCATGGCGATAAGAAAAAGAGTCAACATCCATTTATAGTGGGCAACAATGGAAAATTCTTACACTCTAATGAAGATTTCTCACATATTGCTAGTAACTATCTCATAGCTAAACTTCCTTAAGAGAAATATGTTACACTGTTAGCCAGCTATTCAGATAAATATGATAGGGCTATGCTATTCTTAGATATTTCTGTAATCCCGTCACTGACTATGATATTAACTCCTCACTGAGTTATACCATTGACCCCCTCTGACTCTCCTCTTGTCAATCTGGGATTTAGCCTAAGTTCTTACCTAATGTTATAACAGTATATATATTTAAGAATATGTCAATTACCAGTGAATTATCATATGTACCACCACTTCTGCTCTTATATTAACTTTATTCAAATTTACACTATACAATAGTGTCAAAATAACAGCTTTAATCTGGAGGAAGGCATACTTTGGGAAAGTACATCCCTGCATACATGATGATAAAACCTAATAATAATATGTGACACAAGCTGTATACAGTTCTCATAAAAGAGCTCATCCTATTAAGCCAGCTCTCATTGCTCTCTAATTTAATTTTCTTTTTTCACATAAGTTAGACTGCCATACATTTCGAAGTTTTAGATGTGATCATAATATAGATCTCTTTGAGACATGACAGGACTTAGTTGCACCTTAGATTTCTAGGCCGCAAATATACTGCTCTGCATTGACCTACTTTAGATTACTTAGCCACACCACCTTTAACTACCACAGGACAGCTGATTCCACAAATTCATCTGACTATGCTTTATATGTGAATGGCGACTGATATTCCTAGTAACATAAAGACTAAGTCAGATGAGATTATCAACTAGCCTAGGCAAGAGAAGTTTATAAGCTATCATTTACCCTTGTTCTTGCAAGCATGCTCATACAGAGATCTCCTTGTCATATTGCTTTAAACTAGATAGATATATCTAGACCACAGATATATCCTTATATTATATTCATTGTTATTTTTGTCTGGAAATAAGCTCTATATATCATTGCTAATATATATATCTTTTTATATCTATTGAATGTCTGTCATCACCTAGTTAGAGAGTTCTGTATACGTTATACTATATACTTTACTCAGACATATTTACAGCCAACCTCCCATCAATATCTCCTGGGTCCAGAGTGACCACTTTAAATGCTACCCCTCCTTTATTTTGTTCATAAGTAAGACCTGAGAGTGGCCTTAGACGTTTTAGGAGGAATTGATTACAGACAATATCTTTACATTGAGTTTCATGTTGCCATCTTATGGTGGCCCACTGTATTTTCACTGATATTTAGACTGTTAGATATTGTTAACTTGACACGCCCCCCTATCCCCTTCCTTTTTGAGCGGCTCTCGTCCGCTGCATCCCCCTTCCCCATAAAACTATAGAGCTACCTCCTCCCTAGCCCTAACCTTACCTGATTAGATACCCTAATCTGCTTTTTATATAGCTGGGAGAGGACCATTCTTATTCATATTACATTTATGATACTCTATAATAAAACTGAAGTCTCACTATGAGATAGCCCACATTTTATAGTAACGTTTGTGATACTTGATTATATTACATTGCTAATTATTCTGTGTATTCAGTGATCTGTAAATGTTTTGGGGCATACCCTATATTCTGTATTTGTTTATGACTTCAATAAAAATTATTTAAAAAAATAAAAAAAAAATCTGAACTTTAGCGTACAAATAAATGCTAAAGAACAAGCAGCAGAGATTTGTGAAACAAAGGGTAGTTATAAGCATTAAAGGGACATGAAACCCAAATATTTTCTTTCATGATTTAGAAAGATCATGCAATTTTAAACAACTTTCCAATTTACTTCTCTTATCTAATTTGCTTTATTCTCTTGATATCCTTTGCTCAAAAGCATATTTAAATAGGAAATAGCAAAGCACATAGGTGAGCCAATCAAATGAGGCATCTATGTGCAGCCACCAGTCAGCAAAGGATATCTGAAGAATGAAGCATATTAAATAATAGAAATAAATTGGAATGTTGTTTTAAATTGTATTTTCATGAAAATTCTGGGTTTCATGTTCCTTTAAGTCAAAATTAAACTTTCATAATTAGGGTAAAGCATGCAGTTTACACAACTTTCCCATTTATTTATATTATCTAATTTCCTTTTGTACTCTTTGTATCCTTT
The DNA here is from genome assembly GCF_027579735.1 of Bombina bombina. Lineage (NCBI taxonomy): Eukaryota > Metazoa > Chordata > Amphibia > Anura > Bombinatoridae > Bombina > Bombina bombina. The sequence continues at coordinate 361,150,422 of NC_069505.1, read as the reverse complement.
GTTGAAAATCATACCAAGTTAGACTCGGGAGCAGCAATACACTACTGTGAGCTGGCTGCTGATTGGTGGGTGCACATGCATGCCTCTTGTCATTGACTCACCCCGTGTGTTCAGCTAACTCCCAGTAGTATATTGATGCTCCTTCAACAAAGGATACCAAGAAAATGAAGCAAATTTATAATAGAAGTAAATGTGAAAGTTGTTTAAATGCATCTTCTTTCTGAATCAAAGACAAAAATTGTGTTTCATGTCTCATTAATGAAAAGATAATTTGCTTGGGGCTTTGGAATATTATTAGGGCATTTGTGTGTTAAATAAAGAATGTACAAATGTAGTTATATCAAAAAGGTTGAAAACAGACATTTAAAAAAAATCATGGGCTAAATCTAAAGATGTATTCCAAATTACGTCTGAATATTCTTCAAAAAATGAAGCTAATGATAAGGATATGATTATTTTTTTTTTATGTTCTACTCACATTAACCTGCAACATGATGAATTAGTGAAGTGCATACGCCAAAGATAGGTGAAACTCAATAGGTACAAAACTATAGGAATGCAAAAAGAGTTTATTGAGGCTGTAAATATACAAACACATTTGTTTATAATTGAATCTGCATCATATCATGCAATGACTCATCTGTATCTCAGAAACCGTTACATCCTGTGTCCAACGTCCCACAAGTCAGATTTGATCAAACTTGATAGCTAAGGTCCTCACTAGGTTTTAGCGCACATCTATGGGAACTAAAGCTGGCAAAAATGGGAGGCTGTGTGAACTGTGAAATTTTAGAGCAGGTAATTCTTTTTTTCCTACTTTACTCTGCTTCATAAAATCGAATGTCTTTTCCTCTTCACAACCAATTGGTTTTATTTCTTTCTTAACAATGTGTGTTTGTTCAGAAGAATGCAAACTGTAAATAAAAGGAAAAAAATAAATTAATATATAATATACGTCATGTTCATTGTCAAGATTCACTATATTTTCATTATTGAGTCATACTTGGAAACCTTAAGTGATTGCCTTCTCCTGACTATTAAATTTAAAAACATAAAGGACATAGGAGAGTACTGGCAATGCAAAGTAAATCATCGCTCTGGAGTATTGGTCACTGGCATAGTTCCTTCAGCCTCCTCCTGTTGAGCTCTGGAGATGTACTTCCTTGGTGTATCTGCTACTGTTAGCAACAGTAAAATAATTATCAGGTAAGCATAAATTATGTTTTCTTTCAATGTTGGTGAGAGGACACGAAATCCTTACTCTTGAAAAACAATACCCAAGCTGTGGAGTCCAATGAAAAATGGGTGGGACAAAAAGAGGTAAAGGCAGGCACCTATTTATCTGGTACAACCATCTGAAGGACCTTGCTTCCAAAAGCAGCATTCACTGAGGCAAAAACTTCAAAGTGAATGTTTGCCATGAGGACCAGGTTGCAGTCTTTTAAATCTGTTCTACAGAAACAGAACACATAGAATGAGCTGTAATGCTTACAGGTGGCTGCTGACCTGTCTTGAGATAAGCTCAGTTAATCAAACTCCTTCAGGAAGCTAAGGAAACAGAGAACAAAACAAATAAACTAGAGGACCAACGAAAGTCCTTAGTCACCTGTAAATAAAACTTCAAAGCCCTGGCCACATCCAAATAATACAATAACCTTTCCTTAGGTGATTTTGGCTTAGGGCATAATGAAGGAGCAATAATCTCCTGACTGATATTCTCTGAAGAAACTACCTTAGGAAAAAACCCTGACAAAGTACGCAACACCGCTTTGTCCTGATGAAAAAACAAATATGGAGATTCACAAGAAAGGGCATATAACTCTCTTAGCTGAGGAAACAGAACCCTCCAAGACTACAATTTGATATCCTAAGAATGTATGTGTTTGAAAGGAGGAGATGGTAAAACCCTGAGAACTATATTTAGACTCTAAGCTGAAGAGGACGCAAATGAAACTTGGCTGTCACCATCAAACACACAATCTCCTTGCACTGAGCAATAGTAGGATAAGGAAAGTTTGTAGATTCCGACAGGCTGACTGGACTTTGTGTTAGTCTGTTCTTTACAGTCAACAACAGAATTGTTGTTGTTTAAAAAGATAGATAATCCCTTTATTACCCATTCCACAGTTTTGCACAACCAACACAGTTATAATAATAAACGTTTTACCTCTGTGATTACCTTGTATCTAAGCCTCTGCAAACTGCCCCCTTATTTCAGTTCTTTTGACAGACTTGCATTTTAGCCAATCAGTGCTTACTCCTAGGTAACTTAACATGCGTGAGCTCAATGTTATCTATATGACACACATGAACTAACGCCCTCTAGTGGTGAAAAACTGTTAATGCAGGTTTTTCAAGCTCTAAGAAATTAGCATATGCTTAGCTTTCAACTATGAATACCAAGAGAACAAAGCAAAATTGGTGATAAAAGTAACTTGGAAAGTTGTTTAAAATTACATGCCCTATTTGAATCATGAAAGTTTATTTTGGACTTGACTGTCCCTTTAAACATAGTCTCATAACTACTGAGTCTATGACTACTCCCAGAAAGATCACCCTAGTCCGAGGAGTGAGAGAAATATTGGCCATGCTGACCTTCCAGCCATGACTGTGAAGAAACCAAAGTAGTTTCTCTGTGTGAGTTTTTGCTAATTGTAAATTGGAAGCCTGAACCAATATATCGTCCAGGTATGGAGCAACAGCTATCCCTTAAGCCTTGATCACTAAGAGAAGAGTCCCCAGGACCTTTGTGAAGATCCTGGGAGAAGTGGCCAGACCAAAAGGAAGAGCTATAAATTGATAGTGCCTGTCCAGAAATGCAAAAACAAAGGAACTGATGATGGTAATTATGGATTGGTATGTGCAGACAAGCATCCTTTAAGTCTACTGATGTCATGAACTGATCTTGAAGAACTAGTGGCAAAATGGATCTGTAGTCTCCATCTTGAAGGAAGGGACTCTAAAGAACCTGTTTAGACAAGTCTTTAGATCAACAGATTGGAATAAATCCACTTCCTCTGCTCTGCTGCTGGGACTGGTACAATGACTCCTATGTCATCTAGCTCCTGCACACATAAAAGCTAAATGTGAGACAAAATGAACCTCTCATGGAGGTGGACAATACAGAAATCCTGTTCTGTAACCTTGGGACACAATATTCATCACCCAAGAATCCTGAATGGATCAAGCCCATTCCTCTTGAAAAAACACTTCATCTGCTCCCTTCCGGGGAATCTGGTTTGGGGATTGCATCTCCATGCTGTCTTATTGCTGGTAGTTGACTTTGTGGTCTGCTTAGACTTGCTCCCAACTTGATTTGGTCTCCAGTGGGGCTTGGACGGATCTGACCTTCTGAGAGGAAGATTAACCTTGGTTCCTAGACTGGCGAAAGGAACAAAAACGATTACCAGATTTTCCCTCAGGCCTAGTCCTCTTATCCTTGGGGAAAAAAAAGCTCCTTTGCCACACATGACCGTGGAAATAATGGAATCCAATCCAGGGCCGAATTAAGTCTTTCCCTTAAAAGCTAGAGTTAAGAGTCTAGACTTAGATGCCATGTCGTCCGACCATGATTTCAACCAGAAAGCTTGCCTAGCCAAGAAGGCCAAAGCCTTATTCTTATCAGTAATACAAACAATTTGAATAGCCGCATAACATATAAAGGAAGTTGCCAACTTTAACAGTGAATGTGTTCTTGAATATCTTCTAAGGATGAATCATTAGAAACCAGATCATTCAATGAGTCACATCAGAAAGATGCAGTTCCTGCCACATCAGCTATATCTATTGCTGGCTGAAGCAACAATCCTTGCTGTATAAAAGCCTTACTAAGAAAACCCTTAAAGGGACAGTACACTGTAAAATTGTTTTTATATTAATGTAATTTCAAAGACTTGTTATACCTGCTGCAGAGTATAACTAACATGTATGAGAAATTGCATTTTCAGGTTTGTGTATATTAAGTGGCTGGTTGAGCTTCAAGTAATATATCTCATTATGTTATCACTTTGTATGCACACACTGGCTTCCTTATCTTATATTTGTCTGGAAAACTAAAGCTCAATACATACAGAGAAGAATGAAACATTATCATGTTATTACTTAACTATCCTGCACCCCGCTGGGAGTGTCATTTCTTCTGCTGGCTGTGTTTACTTAGGCTATTCAATAGCTGAGAATCCAGTAACAAAACTTTCAGTATAGGTTGGGATACCACAAGCTAAATCAGCTATTTCAAAGGCTACTTGTAAACAATTTAATACACTCCAGCAGGTAAAATGGATCATTAGGAACAATTTAAAATGGGAGAATTTTTTTGGGTGAACTGTTCCTTTAAGCTTCGTGTTCATAGGATAAAGGAAGTGCTATCCTAGTCTAGTTCATTTAGCCAAGGAAGATATGGTACCATCCACTTTTGGGACAGTAAACCATAGTTCCAAATTACAATCTGGTATAGGAAAAGGCCATTTAAAAGTAGGAAAAGGAATAAACAGAATTCCAGGTTTGTCACATTCCTTAGAAATAATTTCGTAACTAAGGAAAGAACTGGAAAAACCTCAACTGTCTTGGATTTTGCCTTAAAAAATAATATCCAGTCTTTGAACATGATTATGCTCCACTGGTCTAGGCTCCTGCATGCTCATAGTCTTTAAAACCTCCTTAAGTAGCAAACATATATGTTCTGATTTAAATTGAAAAGCTGAATCCTCAGGTTCCTTGTCTGAAAATGAGGAAAGATGTTCTGAGGACAATCTTGCCCTTTCTAAAGAAGAAGATGATGCCTCTGAAATCAGAAACCGAAGTCTGCTTAGAAGTAGAAGTACCAGCAGGTAATTCATTTCTAGATGACAAACCTGAAGTAGAAGCAATAGTAGGCAGATTACTCTTAGATGACAAACCAGAAGATGTGAACTTGCATTTGCACTTACTAGATGGGAGCATTCAAGCCAGAGCCTCAGAAATACATGACTTCAAATGATTCTTAAAATCATGTGAGAAATCAGTAACGCCACCCTGAGTAACGTAAACAGGTGGTGGATAAGTCTGAGTTATAGTAGTAGGATTAACTGAATGAGACTGCAGAACAGAGCTTAAGCAAGAACTGCAAAGTTGTGCGGGCAGACAAACAGTAACTGAGTTGCAAAGTAAACTTTTATTTAATGGAATCACTAAATCCATACAAATAACACTAGGTGTGTCAAACCTAGTGACATCAGTGCCAGTCTGTTCTACTGTACCCTCCATTGTCTTACCCTCAGCAGATACAGTAAAAATCCCCAATTTTACTGTTGCTAACAGTAGCAGATACACCAAGGAAGTACAGCCCCATAGTTCAGCAGGAGGGGGCTGAAGGAACTATGCCAGCGACACTCGTGGTAGGCTTGTGACCAATACTCCAGAGCTAAGATTTACTTTGCACAGCCAGTACTCTCCTATGTCTCTCTCTTCCATTATTCATATTTCCCACTATTCATTGAGAGAAAACCTGGGATTAAAACCCCTGTAAATCTTAAATAAATCCTAAGCCCTCTCCTTGACGAGGCAAAGAACTACTGATAGAGAGGAAAGTAGATGAGATACTTATAGCTCTGGTGTGGAGTGTCTTTTCCTCCTCCTGGGACCAAGAGGTGAACTTCCCAAGAGTATAGGATTTTGTGGACCAACATAGAAAGAAATAATTATTTTTAAGGCTACGTCCTGATATATTTAAAACATCACCATTAAAAAGGATGTTTGTTTAAGTCTAAATGTCATGCTCATTTTTTATTCTGCTGTTTAATCCAAGTAAGAACCTAACTCATTTCAGACTTTTGGGTTTCCTCTGAGGTTATGTACTAAATACTGTTCATCAAGTGTGAAGAAACAAGTCCACAAAAAACCACAATTCTTGGACCCAAAAAAACAATAAGGATTCATTTGACTCCTCAGATTTTTGTTTTATTTCTACAAACCATGCTAAATAGCTGATCAAAGTTTACTGTAATCCCTCTCTAATTTTCTCAAAGTTTCTTTCTGACCAGAAAGTTATTTCACAGAAATCCTATTTGCTTTGCGATTCATTTCAGATTATGCTTATGCAGTACACAATACTATATCCCCTTGTACAAGCCTAATACTCTTCCTTCAGGTCATCTTGAAAAGCTTGTTCACAAACATCCTATAATACCTATAGTCCATCACGTACCAAAAATTCATAAACATTTGGAAAAGCCCCCTGGCAGACCCATAGTGCCACGGATTGGGTCATTATTGGAACCCATGTCAGAATGGATAGACACTATCATACAACCCCTAGTAACCAATCTGTACAGTAATCTGAAGGATTCTTGAATGACATTAGGGACATTAAAGGGACATAATACTTATATGCTAAATCACTTGAAAGTGATCCATCATAACTGTAAAAAGCTGACAGGAAAATATCACCTGAGAAGCTCACCAGAGTAAGTATTCTGTAAAAAGTTATCTTTCAGTTATTCTCCAGCTTCAGGTTTTTTTTAAAAAAAAGGAAGAAAAACAGCAGCCAATCGGCATCAGCAGTGCTGAGGTCATGAACTCTTTTACTGTGATCTCATGAGATTTTACTTAACTCTCATTAGGGAAATAAGATTAAGATCACTCCCTTGCCTGTCCCAGGACAGGTATACAGATTTGCTGCTTAAAGTCCTTTACAATGGGGTGTGAATACTTAGGACATTTTGAAGTAAAATATCTTCCTTTTTTAGATAGAACTGTTCAGGTGATATTTTCAAGTCAGCTTTTTACAGCTATGCTGCAGCACTTTCAAGTGTTAAAACATTTGGGTATCATGGCCCTTTAAATGGCAACCCAATTATGCTTGGGGTGTTGTAGATATAGAATTATTGTACTCTTGCATCTCACATGTTATAGGCATACAGGCAGCTAAATATTTTCTGGACAGGGAGACGACTGTGTGCGGGATGATGTCAAAATGTTTCTTTGTGACTGTGTGGAGTTCCTACTATCCCACAACTATTTTATGTTTAACAATTATTTTTTCTTGCAATTATTTGGTATGGCAATGGGGGCAAAACTTGCCCCCCCCCTCTTATGCCAATTTATTTGTGCCATGGTGGTAACTCCTTTACATCTATGTGGATAAAAATCCTTTCATTGACGACATCATCCTGTACAGACGTTTCATTGACGATATGATCTTTGTTTTTGATCTTAAGAGTGAGGGTACTCCCTTTTTTGCAGAGTTTTTGAGATACCTTAATGATAATCAAATATGGCTTAGGTTTACGGGTGAGACAAATCCAATCTCAATTAATTTCCTGTATCTCACGCTCCAAGAGAACTGTGAAAAAGGTGCTCCCTATGTAAAAAATTGTAAATTTGTTTCTAAACGCCCTGTGACCTTGGGCTGCAAATTGTCACCAAGCACGATTACAACTAACGATAGAAATGTCAATAAGGTAGCTTGGCTTGATTCAGAAGGGATTTTCAAGTGCACAAATTACAGTTGTAAGTCATGTTCAGTCTTGACAATTGGAAAAGAGTTCATGTCTACTGTAACGCAACAAAAATTTGGAATTCGCTTGTATGCAACCTTTAAGTGGGTAATTTACCTCATAACATGTTACTTATGCCAGGGACAATACGTAGGCCAAACCTCACAAGAGCTACCTACTAGAGTCCTTGAACATATTAAGGATGTTGAAAACTACAAGGATTCGGCAATAGCAAAACATTTTAATGGGAAACATTTCACCAATACTCCTGATTACAAATTATAGATAGGGCCAACAGGCAACTTATGGGAGGTGATTGCCATAAGTTACTCACTAAAAGGGAACTTTTTTGGATACTAAAATTAAAAACTAGGTTTCCCCTAGGGATGAACCTTGAGTGGGACATCTCCTACTTTACTGGCTAGCCACCCTTTTCTACTTGTTATCTGTTAAAAAAACATGTACAATAATGACATTCTGTTGAAATGTTCTCTATCTTCTGATAACACAAATATATATATATATATATATATATATATATATATATATATATATATAAAAACATAGAACAAAAATTCATAAACTGTCCTTTCTCCAATTATGGTTACATGTTGAATGTATAATTGTATTTAATATTTCCACTCCCCTTCTAAGTAAATCTAAGAATAAGACAAATAATGTATACTGATATGCATAACTGTATATTTTACTAACTCATATCATAATATGCTTTATTGTGTATATTTTACTTACCAACAGCATTAGGCATCATTTTTTCTTTCGTCAGGGGTTCACTGCCTATACTTGCCTGCACCAAGAGGTTTGCTTTTTAGTACTTTGAATAAAAGTTAAACTTTATTTTTACCCCTGGAGTGCTCTGGATTCTTCCTGTACTATTAATACTCTTCCTTTAGATGATGACATTTTAACAATGGCACATTTTTACATTAGAAATTTAATCTTCTAAACATTGAACCTGGCTCTAACGAATAAATCCTGGATTAGATTCTTTTACGTTATTTTATTTTTTTTTGTCCTGTGATGCTCCCATGGACACCCTTTTTGGCAACTAAAGATTACAGTATTTTATACATAGTATTATAAAACATAATTTATGTAAGAACTTACCTGATAAATGTATTTCTTTCGTATTGGCAAGAGTCCATAAGCTAGTGACGTATGGGATATACAATCCTACCAGGAGGGACAAAGTTTCCCAAACCTCAAAATGCCCATAAATACACCCCTCACCACACCCACAATTCAGTTTAATGAATAGCCAAGTAGTGGGGTGATAGAAAAAGGAGTAAAAAAGCAAAAAAAAAAAAGAGGAACTGGAAATATAATTGTGCTTTTATACAAAAAATCATAACCACCAGAAAAAGGGTGGGTCTCATGACTCTTGCCAATATGAAATAAATAAATTTATCAGGTAAGTTCTTATATAAATTATGTTTTCTTTCATGTAATTAGCAAGAGTCCATGAGCTAGTGACGTATGGGATAGAAATACCCAAGGTGTGGAAGTCCACAGAAGAGTCTCTAGAAAGGGAGGGATAAAATAAAAACAGCCATTTTCCACTGAAAAAATTAAATCCGCAAAAAAATAAGTTTTTCTTATAAATTGAAAGAAAAAAACTTAAAACATTAGCAGAAGAATCAAACAAACAGCTGCCTGAAGAACTTTTCTACCAAAGACTGCTTCAGAAGAAGCAAATACATCAAAATGGTAAAATTTAGTAAATGTATGCAAAAAAGAGCAAGTTGCTGCTTTGCAAATCTGATCAACTGAAGCTTCATTCTTAAAAGCCCAAGAAGTGGAGACTGATCTAGTAGAATGAGCTGTGATCTTCTGAGGTGGGGACTGTCCCGCCTCCAAATAAGCTTTATGAATCAAAAGCTTCAACCAACATGCCAAATAAATGGCAGAAGCTTTCTGACCTTTCCTAGAGCCAGAGAAGACAACAAATAGACTAGAAGTCTTCCTGAAACTTTTAGTAGCTTCAACATATTTCAAAGCTCTTACAACATCCAAAGAATGCAAAGATCTTTCAAGAGCATTCTTGGGATTAGGACACAAGGAAGGAACAACAATTTCCCTACTAATGTTGTTAGAATTCACAACCTTAGGAAGAAATTTAAACAAAGTCTGCAAAACAGCCTTATCCTGATGGAAAATCAGAAAAGGAGACTCACAAGAGAGCAGACAATTTGGAAACTCTTCTAGCTGAAGAGATAGCCAAAAGAAACAACACTTTCCAAGAAAGTAGTTTAAAATCCAAAGAATGCATAGGCTCAAAAGGAGGAGCCTGCAAAGTCTTTAAAACCAAATTAAGACTCCAAGGAGGAGAGATTGATTTAATAACAAGCTTGATACGAACCAAAGCCTGAACAAAACAGTGAATATCAAGAAGCTTAGCAATCTTTCTATGAAATAAAACAGAAAGAGCAGAGATTTGTCCCTTCAAAGTACTTGCAGACAAACCTTTATCCAAACCATCCTAAAGAAACCATAAAATTCTAGGAATTCTAAAAGAATGCCAGGAGAATTTATTAAAAGAACACCATGAAATATACGTCTTCCAAACTCGATAATAAATCCTCCTTGAAACAGACTTACGAGCCTGTAGCATAGTATTAATCACTGAGTCAGAGAAACCTCTATGACTAAGTACTAAGCGTTCAATTTCCAAATTTAATGATTTGAGATCCTGATGGAAAAACAGCCCTTGAGACAGAAGGACTGGTCTTAGAGGAAGTGGCCAAGGCTGGCAACTGGACATCCAAACAAGATCTGCATACCAAAACCTGTGAGGCCACGCTGGTGCTATCAGAAACACATATGATTATTCCTTAATGATCTTGGAGATCACTCTTGGAAGAAGAACTAGAGGCAGAAAGATATAAGCAGGTTGGTAAAACCAAGGAACTGCTAAAGCATCCACCATCTCCGTCTGAGGATCCCTGGACCTGGATAGGTACCTGGGAAGTTTCTTGTTTAGATGAGAAGCCATCAGATCTATTTCTGGAAGACCCCACATCTGTACAATCTGACTAAATACATCTGGATGGAGAGACCACTTCCCCGGATGTAAGGTCTGACAGCTGAGATAATCCGCTTCCCAACTGTCTACACCTGGGATATGCACCACAGAAATTAGACAAGAGCTGGATTCTGCCCAAGAAAGTATCCAAAATACTTCTTTCATAGCTAGGGGACTGCGAGTCCCACCCTGATGATTGACATACACCATTGATTCAGCATACAAAGCTGTAGAGGTCATGCACATAGCCACTGAAGGGAATGATTGAGACTAAAGGTTTTGAGAAGCTGAAACCAATTTCATTTGTCTTGTCTGTTAAGGACAGAGTCATGGACACTGAATCTATCTGGAAACCTTAAAAGGTGACCCTTGTCTGAGGAATCAAGAAACTCTTTGGTAAATTGATCCTCCAACCTCGTCTTTGAAGAAACAACACTAGTTGATTTGTGTGAGATTCGGCTAAATGTAAAGACTAAGCTAGTACCAAAATATTGTCTAAATAAGGAAACACCGCAATACCCTGTTCTCTGATTACAGATAAAAAGGCACCGAGAACCTTCGAAAAGATCATTGGAGCTGTTGCTAGGCCAAATGGAAGAGCGACAAATTGGTAACGCTTGTCTAGAAGAAAGAATATCAGAAACCGATAGTGGTCTGGATGAATCGGAATGTGAAGATATGCATCCTGTAAGTCTATCGTGGATATATAATGACCTTGCTGAACAAAAGACAAAATAGTCCTCAGTCACCATCTTGAAAGTTGGGATTTTCACAAAACGATTCAAAAACTTCAGATCTAGAACTAGCCTGAATGAATTTTCTTTCTTTGGGACAATGAATAGATTTGAATAAAACCCCAGACCCTGTTCCTGAAACGGAACTGGTATTATTACCCCTGAAAGCTCTAGATCTGAAACACACTTCAGAAAAGCCTGAGCCTTCACCGGATTTGCTGGAACGTGAGTGAGAAAGAATGTTCTCACAGGAGGTCTTACTCTGAATCCTATTCGATACCCTTGAGAGACAATACTCTGAATCCATTGATTTTGAACAGAATATGCCCAAATGTCTTGGAATAATGTCAATCTGTCCCCTGAACTGGATCGAGGGCCGCACCTTCATGCATACTTGGGGGCTGGCTTTGATTTCTTAAAAGGCTTGGATTTATTCCAACTTGAAGAAGGTTTCCAATTGGATCCAGAGTCTTTAGGGGAAGGATTGGTTTTCTGTTCCTTGTTCTGTCGAAAAGAACAAAAAACGATTAGAAGCTTTAGTATTACCCTTAGATCTTTTATCCTAAAGGCAAAAAAATCGCTTCCCCCAGTGATAGTTGAAATAATTGAATCCAACTGAGAACCAAATAAATTGTTACCTTGGAAAGAAAGAGATAGTAATCTAGACTTAGATACCATGTCAGCATTTCAAGATTTAACATCAATTTTGATGATATCAAAAATAGCATCACAGATAAAATGATTAGCATGTTGAAGCAAACGAACAATGCTAGACAAATCAGAATCTGTTTCCTGTTGCGATAAGCTATCCAACCAAAAGGTTAATGCAGCCGCAATATCAGCCATAGCAATGGCAGGCCTGAGAAGAATATAAATAAGCTTTCCTTAGATAAGATTCAAGTTTCCTATCTAAAGGATCTTTAAAAGAAGTACTGTCTTCCATAGGAATAGTAGTATGTTTGGCAAGAGTAGAAATAGCCCCATCAAATTTGGGGATTTTTTCCCAAAACTCTAATCTAGCCGCTGGCAAAGGGTACAACCTTTTAAACCTATAAGGGGGAATGAAAGAAGTACCAGGCTTAACCCATTCCTTAGCAATCCCATCAGAAATAGCATCAGGAACTGGAAAAACCTCAGGAGTAACCACAGGAGGTTTAAAAACAGAATTTAAACGTTTACTAGTTTTGATATCAAGAGGACTAGACTCCTCAATATCCAAAGTAACCAACACTTCTTTTAACAAGGAACATATTATATATACTCAATCTTGAAAAGATAAGTAGATTTGTCAGTGTCAATGTCTGAGGTAGGATCTTCTGAATCAGAGAGATCCTCATCAGAGGAGGATATTTCAGTATGTTGTCGGTCATTAGAAATTTCATCAAATTTATGAGAAGTTTTAAAAGACCTTTTTACGTTTATTAGAAGGCGGAATAGCAGACAAAGCCTTCTGTATCGCATCAGCAATATAATTTTTCATATCAACAGGGATATCATGTACATTAGATGTTGAAGGAACAACAGAAACTGTACTAGTACTGATAGAAACGTTTTCTGCGTGCAAAAGCTTATCATGACAACTGTTACATACTACAGCTGGAGATATAATCTCAGCTAATTTACAACAGATACAGTTAGCTTTGGTAGAACTGTGATCAGGCGGCAGGGTTCCAACAGTTGCTTCTGAGACAGGATCATATTGAGACATCTTGCAAAATGTAAAAGAAAAAACAACATTAAAGCAAAATTTACAGTTTCCTTATATGGCTGTTTCAGGAATGGGAAAAAATGCAAACAGCATAGCCCTCTGAGCATATAGAAGGCAAGAGGCATATAGGAAGTGGGGTAAAAAAATAAACTACATTTTTTGGCGCCAAGTATGACGCACGACGCAAAAGGAAGTTGAATTTTTTTTTGCCGCCAACAACATCCGGAAATGAAGCAACTTGCGTCATCACAGATGCAACCTCGTGCAAGGAACCCTGGCGTTAACTAAGACGCCGGAAATGACGAACTTGCGTCATCAAAGACGTACCTTCGCGCCAAAAAAATTCTCGCACCAAGAATGACGCAATAAATAACAGCATTTTGCGCCCTCGCGAGCCTAATTTTGCCTGCGCAATTAAAAGAAAAAAACGTCAATTTGAAAAAAAGGACTATAGCCCAGGTAAGACAAATAACTTCCTAAACATGCTTCCTAAACTGAAACTGATAGTCTGCAAAAGGAAATATACATAGACCTGACTCATGGCAAATATAAGTAAAATACATACATTTAAAACTTTATATTAATACATAAAGCGCCAAACCATAGCTGAGAGTGTCTTAAATAAGAAAAAGATACTTACCGAAAGACACCCATCCACATATAGCCTAACCAGTACTGAGAAAATAGCCTAACCAGATAGCCTAACCAGTACTGAGAAAGTATCAGTAGAGGTAATGGTATATAAGAGTATATCGTCGATCTGAAAAGGTAGGTAGGAGATGAATCCCTACAACTGATAACAGAGAACCTTTGAAAAGATTTCCCGCAAGGAAAACCATAAAATCAATAGGCGAGACTCCCTTCACATCCCTCGGACAAACACTGTACTCTGAGAGGAACTGGGCTTCAAAATGCTTAGAAGCGCTTATCATGGAAGAAATCACAGAAATCAAGCACAAACTTACTTCACCACCTCCATTGGAGGCAAAGTTTGTAAAACTGAATAGTTGGTTTGGTGAGGGGTGTATTGATAGGCATTTTGAGGTTTGGGAAACTTTGCCCCTCCTGGTAGGATTGTATATCCCATACATCACTAGCTCATGGACTCTTGCCAATTACATGAAAGAAAACTTAGTAGACTAAGGTATCAATGGAAAGCTTTTAGAAAAGATTTAGGATGAATGAATAGAGTTTTCCATACCAATTATTTTTTGCACATTTGATATATTAATAGATTCTATTCAATTTACCACAAAACCAATGTCTTAGTGGTTATTATAAATTTTCTTGATTAAGCAAAATGCAATAAAGCTCTTGTCCAACCTTCCAAGATTTCTGAAGCTATAGATTTTGCTGTAATACACCAGTTATTGTGGACTTAGATTAATAAAACTATGGGTTTCCATTGAAGATTGTTCTGATAAATTTATAGATCATTAAGAAGGGTAGAGAATATGCCAAGCTCATATTCTACTGGTGCAGGTGCCACATTCAAGCTGAACATTTTTCTCTCATATGTACTCAAACCGCTGCTAAAGTTATCATCTTCAAATTTTATCAAGATCTAAAAACGAAAACGAAGACGGCCATTGGACCTCCCAGATCTCAGTTCAGCAGAATATTTTTATTAAAGAAGCTTAGATTAATGCTTATTCCACAACAGTAGTAGGCTTCATGAAAGGCCAAGTATAATGAAACCTCAGTTGAACAACTGAGCAAAGTAGCCCTTTTGGTCTTTCTTGAACACATCCACAAAGCTGTATCAGTTTAATGTTTGCATCTTCTCAAGCTGTATTTCAAATATTTCAAAGGAACAAGTCAGAGACAACAAGATTCATATTTTTTTTATATTTAAAGTACTGTCTATACCAAAAACCTCTTTCTTCTCTATACATGAATGAAAATTGACAGAGTGAAGAGGGGAATAAGTAGGAATGAGAGGCACCCTAAATAGTTCTGCCAGTGAGCATGTAATTTCTTACAGGAATTAATCACAGTGTTTTACATAAAAGATCAATCAGTTTTACATAGGCTCTGAGTGGACTTTTAATTGTATTGAGACATGCATTAAAGCAGCTGATTGTTATTGGGTATATACTTTGGACTGCATGTGGGTATCAACTAATATATAATCAATCTTCATGCATGTTAGGTAAGACTTTTTTTTATTCATTTTTACATACATGGTTTGCTTAAAAGGACATTAAACCCAAAATATTTATTTCATGATTCAAAGAGAATACAATTTTAGAAAAGTTTCCAATTTACTTCTATTATCAAAATTGCTTACGTCTCATGATATTCATTGATGAAGAGAAACCTGCCTGAAGCACTTTACGACAGGAAGTAGTGTTGCCATCTAGTGCTCCTGCTAATGTATAACATTGTTGCAAAACTGCTGCCATATAGTGCTGCAGACACATGCACACTCATGAGCTTACACCCTTGCTTTTCTACAAAGGATAACAAGAAAACGAAGAAAATTTCATAACAGAAGTAAATTGGAAAGTTGTTTAAAATTGTGTGCTCTATCGGAATAATGAAAGAAAAAAATTGAGTTTTACGTCCCTTTAATAACCGCACAGTAGTGCGTACACTTTTTTTTCTTCTTTTAAAATTAGAAATTAAAATATATACTTACGCACAGCTTTTTTCTTTAAGGCCCTCAAACTTGCTATGTTCTCTGTTGTGACAGGGGATAGCATTTCCTTCCCACTTTAAGCTATGCTTTTCTTGTTCGCCAGGCACAAATGCGTTGATAGTATTTTTACTGCTGATCCCAGCATTGTCTCCGGAATTATCGATCACGCTCAAAGATGGAATAGGCTGCGTACAAAAAAAAAAAAAAAAAGGATGATAAAATCCTAAATAATTTTTGTAAAGCATCGTATTCTACATGTTTGGAAACAACTGACAACTGAGGGCTAGATTATACAAAATTGGTAAAAATAGGTTTGATACAGGAAAAAAACTAAATTTATGCTTACCTGATAAATTTCTTTCTTCAAGATATGGCGAGTCCACGGGTTCATCATAATTACTGTTGGGAGATTCACTCTTTGCCAGCAGGAGACGGCAAAGAGCACCACAGTAAAACTGTTAAGTATCACTTCCCTACCCACAACCCCCAGTCATTCGACTGAAAGTAAATGGAGAAAGGAAAGTAAACACAAGGTGCGGAGGTGTCTGAGGTTTAGTAAAAAAAAAACTTATGGACTATTAACATGGAAAGGAAATGAGAAACTAATTAGCGAATCACCTGAAGCCAGATAGGGTTTTTAAGTGAGCGGATTGCCAGACACAGTATCTTGAGAAAGCCCTTGAGAGGGGTGAAACACGTAGAAGCACTATACGACAGGAAGTAGTGTTGCCATCTAATTGAGAAGGATCTAATTTACAGACCTTACAACATTATAATATCTACAGACCGCTGAGCCAGTTGAAAGATAACTGGTGAGAAAGCTCTGGTATCTCTGCGTACTGTTGTACTGAAGGGCAGAGTGTGGATTTGACAAGCCGGAATAAAGAACCACAATATTTTCTATACTTGCGCAAGTATCATCAGGTAACCGGGTGACGTCACACGCACAGCGTGGAAGACCCGGACGAAGGGAGCACATCGGTGCGGCATTACACAGGAGGAGAATTATCGTAGCTCACAATCCTTGGCCGAGAGGTGAGGTAAGAGAGCCATTCATACTTTATTAAACAAAAGTTAAAACCAGGATAAACATCCCTGATGGATAAGTTAAACTACCCACAACCACCTATTTAACAATAATAAAAGCAAAGAGGGCCCTCCTAACACTCCTCTGTTTCCTGGCCGATAACTGGAAACATCGGCATCAGGTGGCTGGAGTGATAGGATAAGCCAGTAAAGAACATGCTGTACAAACGCGTTTTGGCTATTAGAAAGCCTTTATCAATGTTTCACATTCAATGCCTAAAAGAGTAAGCCGAGGCTCCGATGTTCGGAGCTTAATATATCTCTAAAACACCGGTTAGCAGCCAATCCGGGACATATCCCAGACTCCACCTTCAATTCCTCCAATCGGTTACGGGCTTAATTCACGCCCATAGGGAAATATCCTTCCGATTGGAGCAATGCCGCACACCTTGACATTGGTGCGTTATCCTGCATAATTCACGTCCATAGGAAAGTCTCCTTCTGATTGGAGCAATGCCGCACACCTTGTCATTGGTGCGATATCGGACTTTGTGTATTATGCATAATATTGCTACTTCAGCCTCAATATAAATAACCCATAAGCAACATTTGGTTAATCCATCTAACATGTAATATTTCCAAACTGATGTTTCATTATTATATGCAGTTTTATGGAGACATAAAAAGCAAAAATGCTAATAATATTTCATTGCCGAGTTAGTTTGTTATGTAGTTTGCGGGCATAAAATATTCTGTGGTCAGAATTGTAATACCAACACAGAGGTATGTGTTCATACATAATTAATACCAGCAATAAATAACTATACAGTCAAACATATCATCCTGTGCCAACCTATATATGTGGCAAAATTCTTATATCGGACCATAACCACATTAATTCAATGTTGTTGATTATCTTTCAAACAAAGGGACAATATTTATACATTACCCCTAGGATTGAAGACATTAAGTCCTATGTGAATTAGTGGATAAATATTAAGATCTCTTATAGCTTTTTAAATAATTAACTCCATATTAAACACATCAGTAAATCACCATCAGTGTATCACAATTGATGGAAAATTTTTTTTTCAGGTCAGGATTTATTTTTTGGGACGTGGGAAAAACAACAACAAAAGGGTGTAAAGTTGAAGTTATTATAAAACTACCAGACACCCCAAACACACCTAGTAGAAGCTGCCTGCTTGCCTCCAAACTAGGACAGTTAATAGGGTTACATAAATCTAGTATGTTGTGTATGCATATAACTTCTTAAAGATATATCCCACCCCTATTATAAAATACTATTCATTGCAGTTGTATGTAGATAAGCCATGGATTCTAAGAAAATGTATAAAACCAACAGAATCCTCAGTTGAAATAACTATTTATAGTCTAACATTTCGTATTACTACATATATCATGCCATATAAGCTGTCACTACTTTTATAAAATAGTACCAGGAAACCATCAGTTGTGAGTTACAAAAACTGAACCGATAGTCATGTGTAATATCACATGCTTATCATAGAACAGAGATTATCCATCTGATGATTATAATTGTTGAAGATGACCTGTAAATGCTATCGGTTATTTCAGATATGCACCCAGTAATTGTTGAATTCATTCATACCATTTGGTATGACCGTGTTCAGATTGAAGACCCATTTGGTTTCCATTTTCAGGAGTCTTTGTTCAGTCTCCCCCCCCCCCCCCCCCTTATACCTGGTTTAAGTTTTTCAAGACCCCAACATCGCATTACATTGGTATTCCCATTATGAGATTGCAGAAAGTGTTTAGCCACACTAGTAATTTGTTTTTTCTTCTCTACATCTCTCTGGGCTGTCCTTATATTACTTAGATGTTCGGTCATGCGTGTGCCAAGGCAGCGTGTAGTCATACCAACGTATAATAAATTGCAACTGCAAGATAAACAGTAAATCACGTTGGTACTCTGACAATTGATGTGTTCTTTAATGGCCCACGTTTTACCAAATCTATCCACTATAGATGTTTTTTTTACCATATGTTGGCACACTTTGCAGTGCCCGCACGCATAAGACCCTTTGTATAATAGCCGAAACGCGTTTGTACAGCACGTTCTTTACTGGCTTATCCTATCACTCCAGCCACCTGATGCCGATGTTTCCAGGTATGCCAGGAAACAGAGGAGTGTTAGGAGGGCCCTCTTTGCTTTTATTATTGTTAAATAGGTGGTTGTGGGTAGTTTAACTTATCCATCAGGGATGTTTATCCTGGTTTTAACTTTTGTTTAATAAAGTATGAATGGTTTTACTTTATATCTTCACTTAGAGTGAGAGTGAGTGCTATAGTAACCCCTTACTTTCCTGTCCTGTTGTTTAAATATTAATTTTTAAGGGGCAGCACCGGAATTTTATAATTCCTATCTCACCTATCCTTACAGTGTAGTGCCAGTTTGTTTTCCTTTGGTTTTGAGGTAAAAGAGAGCCCCCAGGGTGGAGAAGGCTCATAGACTTAAATCTATCATCACTAAGCTGTAAGGAGTGTTTTTCCCATAGCCGGACAAATTTTTTGAGGATAAAAGAGTGGCTAACAACACGTTACTTGTAAAGAGCCTGTGTGCTATTGGGACTATTTTTTGTGTATAACACAGGATTGCAACTGCTGCATATCTTAAGAATATTGTTTAAACTACAGGGTTTATTATACCCGGTCTTTTTATTAGCATTTCTATCAAATATTTTAACATTGGCTTCTTAGGTTATCAATTTAATGGTGCAATACTATAAATGTTAATGCAAAATTGACTGATCTTAAGCAACATTGATTGATCTAATCGTGACTAGATGAACTGTTATTTGTCAGAGTGAATGAATGTGGAACGTCTGATATTGAATGTATTTTAGTCAGTAATTTTATGTGCAACTATAAAATGAATAAATAAATAATGATTAATTTTTTGAGAAAGAAATTCTGTGAAAATAAAGGCACTATTTAAGAAAGTGACATTGGTTTAAAGGAATATTCCCTTTTTTATAACATCTGAAATAAGATTTAATTATAGTCTATTATTAGCAAGGTATCCTTAGTAGTATAAAGGTTAGTATGAACAAAACAATCTGCCATTTTTCTCATTAAAAACCCACAGCTTTTGGGGGCGGAGCCGGAAGCTGCCATGAGTGCAGTGTAAATCCGGAGCTCCGTGCACTATGCCCGGACTAACCGATAAAATTTGGTGATCACTGATCAAAACACACAAAAAAGGGCAGATATGGATATCTGAATTCTCACTGATGCGGCAGAAGTTATTTGCGATGCAGAAGAGATAGCAGAACTGCATTTACAGACTTTGGCGCTTCGCAACTCACAAAACTACGCCATTGCTGCCACCGGAAGTAAGGCTAAAGGGCTGTTCCCACTATCTAAGCAAGGACGGTGACGGTGTTTACCGGAGGATACCAGGTAACCCAGCTCCATATAGCATCAGCTGCGCACTGTATTAGCCCTACCGATCCTGTGCAGATACCGGGCTGCTGGATACAAGACCTCAATAGAAGGGGGTGAGGTCGCGCTATGGGGCGATATTCTCCCCGTTAACTATGGGACACTGATTTATCTGTCTAGCGGTCTGGTATGGCTGCACAACACACAGTTAGCATTGAATTGACACCGGAATAGCCAAACTGGGATAACAGCTAGCTTGTTCACTATATGGGGATATCGCTTTATCATTGACTTTTTTTTTTTTGCTGCCATCTACTGACAGACAGCATAACTTATACAATTGCATGTCAAAGGAGGAGGAAAACAAGCCGCTGGTAGCAACGTAAGAACTGTTTAACCCTTCTTATACCAAAAGAAACATACAGCACAAGCAGGGTTAATCCCCTTAACTACTGTCCAAATTGCTGACATCCGCTGGCGCTCAATATGGCTGCTAGACGTGTGATTAGAGCTGAGAAGTCAACTAAGCTAGCACCCATTAAAACACTGCCTATGACTTCTTTCCTGCAAAATGCTGACTCAAGGGAGATCTCTCACACAGATATCAATCAGGGGGAACAATCTCCAAATCAAGTTACACAACTTAGCAAGACGCCCCAAACCCCAGAATCACAACTCCCTGCTTCCTTACTCAGTAATCTACCCTCAAAACAGGATATTGCAGACATAGTCCGCACCTGTATAAGAGAAGAACTGGCAGCAATGTCACAAGACATTCACGCACTGGGATTCCAGGTAGAATCGCTAGAGAATAACCACGAACAACTTAAAGAAGAGGTTTCTACTCTGACAGAGCAAGTAACATCACAACAAGAGGTCATTAATGGCCTCCAAGAGAAACTTGAGGACTTGGAGAACCGCAGTAGGCGGAAGAACCTGAGAATCAGAGGAGTCCCTGAGGATGTCCTGCCACGTGATTTCCCAGTCTACCTACCTGCTCTGTTCCAGCATGTGAAAGAAACGTCACATACAACAGATATACAGTGGGTAAGGGCGCACAGAGCTCTTCGCCCAAGGCCCCCGGATAATGCCCCACCTAGGGATATCATCATTAGATTCAAGAACTTTCTAGAGAAGGAAATGATTCTGAATCAATCTCGTAAGAATCAACCGATCAGATTCAGAGGGACGGTTCTTCAATTTTACCAGGATCTATCATATGAAACTCTCCAAAGGCGAAAGGAATTTTCACCGCTGACCACTACACTCAGGAACAAAAAGATCCCCTACAGATGGGGCTTCCCAGCGCAAATTTGGGTCCTAAGAAATAATTCTAGACTGATCTGCAGAACTCCAGAGGACATCCCTGACTTCTGCTCAACACTAGGACTCGATCCTATAGAACCAGAAGAGGCAACCATCACCAAGCAGCCTCCCACAAAGAGACCAAACAGACAGACATCGGCCTGGCACACAGTTTCCTCCAAAAAAGGGAAAGCTAATGTCTCACCAACAGGCCTGAAGGTTGCTGATCAGCTTAGTTCTACCAGTGTTACCTGAGTTGTAGGACTCCAATTTAGGTTTGAGATTTGAAGCTTTAATACAAGTTTTAATGCAAGTTTAATACCAGTTTTTTTTTTTTTCTTTCCTCTTGCTCATTTATATCTGTAATACATGTGGTTTAAGATTTATTTTATGCATCAGCAGCAAATTTGGCCCACTGAAGCCCTTACTTTTTGAAGGGTGATTCCGCTGACATAGAATCCTCAGTCAAACTGTAAGCCACCCTGTCAACCTGGGATTTTCACGATTTTTGATTAGCACCTTTCATTACCGTCTTTATATTAATCCCTTATAGTACGGTTGATACCAGTAAGCTATTTTTTTTTTATTTTTTTTTTTTATTAATTCTATTTACCGAAGTCGATAACTTTCTAAAAGAAAATTTTTCGGGCTAGTAACTAACATCCCCATTAGTCTACTCTCGATATGCCCTACATTAGGACGAGAGGCTCTTATGTTTATGTTTATGTTTGTTTAACAATAGTTATTCTATCTTATTTTTTTAGTTATAATCTGTTTTTGTTCGCACTGTTTGTAATGTTAAAATTCAGTTTTAAAGGACATGAAACTTGCAACATGACCAACTCAGGATCTTGCACCAGGAACCAGACCGCATTCCTCAACCAACTGGTACTCAAGTAGGTAAAATGACACAGTCCAAACGTAGTTACACACATCATTTGACCCTAGTGACACAAAATGCCAAGGGCTTAAATTCACCAGCCAAACGCTCTAAAGCAATGCTGGATCTTGCAAAACGACATGCAGATATTGTGTTTCTGCAGGAGACACATTTTAGACATAAAAGGGAACCCAAATTCTATGGGAAATTATATACTACACATTTTCATAGCTCTGGTCCTAGTAAAAAAGCAGGAGTTAGCATACTAATTAGAAAGGACCTTCCTTTCTCATTGACTCAGACGGAAAGAGATAGAGAAGGTAGATTCCTAGGCATTACAGGGCTACTATATGGCCGTCCTATAACCTTAGTGAACGTATATGCCCCAAATAACAATCAGACTCCTTTTTTCCGTAGTGCGTTCAGGAGAATACTTGATTTAGCAGTTGGTCCAATATATTTGGCAGGAGATTTCAACTTCCCTTTACAACCTACAAAAGACAGCTCTAACCCCAACATAAAAGTGTCCAAAAAGACTTCCACATACTTGTGGAAAAATTTAAGAGAACTTAATCTGTACGATGTCTGGCGCCTAATCCATAACGACAAAAGAGACTACACTTTTTTTTCCCATCCAAACAAAACGCATAGTAGGCTAGATTATATATTCACTAACCAAAAAGGTCTCCCCTATGTTCACAAGTGTGAGCTTTCCCCTACCTCATGGTCTGACCACTCAGCAGTTAAATTACAATTCTCATGGCCTGAGACACCATCTGAACCATACATGTGGAAATTAGATGAAACCCTTTTACACGACCCGAAACATGTAGATATCCTTACCACACTCATATCGGAATATTTTAAATTCAATACTAACTCTATAGCAGACAACTTTAAAATTTGGGAGGCACATAAATGTGTTGTTCGTGGAGAATTAATAAAATTGAAAGCACAGGCAAGGCAAAAAGCTCGTTTATTGTATAAGGAATTATCTGAGACCTTTTTAAGACTTGATCATTCATTCAAATTAAATCCAACTGACCCCATAATAACACAAGAATATAACTCGGCGCGATTAGCTCTAGATACATTTTTAGATATAGAGCATCAAACACTCCGTAGGAAAACAAATAGCCTATTCCATTACGAGAGCAACAGAACAGGTAAACTTTTAGCTCGCGCATTAAAAAAAAAACGATTTAAGTCATTTATTTATGAAATCCAGGACCCCCAACATAAAACTACAGTAGTTACCACTAAAGACATTCTACAGACCTTTCAGGGGTATTATGCCAATCTTTACAACATAACTGACACATATCCTTCTGAGGAACACTTATCAAACCTTACTTCCTATATTGCGCACAGCCAGATCCCTAAAATCACTCAAGACCAATTAAAAGATTTAAATCTACCAATTTCATTACAAGAGTTAAAAAGCGCGATTACCTCACTACCCAAAGGGAAGAGCCCGGGCCCTGATGGTTTCTCTTCTAAATATTATAAAACCTTCTCTCCAATCCTAGTCCCAGTTCTCACTTCCCTCTTTAATGAAGTCTCTGAGAACAATCCTTTTCCTCCCTCAATGTTGGAAGCCCAAATCTCTATACTCCCCAAGCCGGGTAAACCCCCGACCATACCGGCAAACTTCAGGCCGATTTCTCTACTGAACGTAGACATCAAATTGTATGCTAAAATTATTGCGACCCGAATAAACACCCTTCTACCTTCCATAATCCATATAAACCAAGCTGGTTTCATACCAACGCGCGAAACTAGAGACAACACTTCCAAAATTCTGACTTTAATGGAATATGCATACAAACAACAGGCCCCCTCCGCGTTCATATCTATGGATGCGGGGAAGGCCTTTGATAGGCTGGATTGGCTTTTTCTAAAACAAACCCTATTTGGGTTTGGATTTGATCAAGAAATGGTAGGAAAGATTTTTGCCCTTTATAATAAACCACAAGCTAGAATTAAGTTGAACGACACTACCTCTGATACATTACAGATTTCAAACGGAACCAGGCAGGGCTGCCCACTTTCACCGCTACTTTTTGTACTTTCAATGGAGATACTAGCTTCTTATGTGAGAAACAATGCAGACATTACAGGACACACTATAGGAAACATCGAATATAAAATAACATTATATGCGGATGACGTATTCGTCACTCTCACGAACCCTAACTCATCTATCCCTGCTCTCATGCAACTATTAAGGACATACGGTCATTATTCTAACCTGCGAATTAATGTCGCAAAATCGGAATTGCTGAGTGTTCATTTAGAACCTGCGACAATACAAAATATTCAAAAACAGTTCCACTTTAGAATTCAAGAGAAAGCAATAAAATATCTCGGCGTCTACCTGTCCCCAGCCCTGCAGGAAACGTTAACATTGAATTATGAAGCCCTTACAATACACATTACCTCCATGTTTAGAACATGGAGTGATAAATTTTTGTCTTGGCTCGGTAGACTCAATGCAATTAAAATGATAATTTTACCCAAAATATTGTACCTTCTACAGACCCTGCCGATACCCCTCCCAGACCGTATGATATATCGTCTTCAGAAGATGTTAAATTCCTTCATATGGTCGCATCAACGACCACGCATCGCTACAGCCACTATATACCGCCCCAAAGAGTTAGGAGGATTGGGAGCCCCAAACATATTACACTATAGGTTTGCGACTTTCCTAGCTAGAATAGTGGACTGGTGCAAACATGCAGCCAGTAAAGAATGGGTCCAGCTGGAACATTATTTAACTACCACTACCACCTTAAGTGGCCAATGCTGGCTTCCTTCCAACCATAGAATAATATTAAGTACGACCCCAACAATCACAAGAGAAACCTACAAAGTTTGGGATACAACCATAAAGAAACACAAACATATTTCTACAATACACTCACCCTTAACCCCGATGTTAGGGAACCCCGCATGTCCAATACAACTTAAGACTTATGGCCAAGATACTGTAGGGATTAGCGACGCATTACCAGCATATACATTTTTTCAAGGTGAGAAAGTTAAAACACAGACCGAGATTATCTCTGATTGTGGAGATATTTTCCAAAACTGGCTAACGCATTCCCAGATCCATCATTTTCTATCTACACACCCTTTCAAAACACAACTGACACGTGCTTTATCCCCTTTTGAAAACTTATGTACGGTACCGCTCCCTAGCAGGGGTATCCTTTCTCTCGCACATAAACAAATAGTAACATCTTACTCTAATTCCATGCCCACTTATGTGGCTAAATGGGAAAAAGAGACAAGAGAAACATTACCTACACAAACATGGTTATCTATATTCTCCCACATGAGTAAATCCTCCTCATCTATATCCACACTGGAAATGAACTTGAAATTAATGTGTAGGTGGTATTATACTCCAGTGCGTTTGCACCAACTCTTCCCTACCACCCCAGCACTATGTTGGAGAGGCTGCCAAGACATAGGGACACCATTCCATATATGGTGGCACTGCTCAATAGCGAGGGATTATTGGGAATCCATAAGGAAAGAAATTGAAAAAGTGTTAAAAATCCCCCTGGCTCATAATATTTGGATCTTCCTTTTTAACCATTTCCCCAAAATCAAGTGCAAACTTAGACTCGCGTTATTAACATTAATGATAAACTCAGCTAAAAAGCTAATACCCCTAAATTGGAAAAAAAAGGAGCTCCCAACAATCAAAATGTGGAAAGATACAGTAACACATAACCTACACCTAGAGAGATACCACTATGGACAAACAAACCGATTAGATGACTACTCCTCTATTGGTTTTATATGGGAGGAATACTTAAACGCTGGATTGACTGACTCCCAAACGATGTAGAATCCAGACATGACTGGGGGGAAGGGTGGTAGCCAGCTCTGACTGTAGCTCAGGTCACAGGGCCCACTTGATTTTCCTACTTAGTAGTTATATGGATTTTTGAGACTCGACAGGAATGCTTGATCTTGAGACTTTAAAGCAACTACTTCTATATGACGGCTGGTATCCTGGTGCAATATTAATATCAATATTACTGATATTGGTACAACGTTATTAATAATATTGTTAGAGATAGCATGGTTACTATTACGAATGTCACTGTTATTATTTTCTTTTTTTTTTTATTATTGTTATCATCATCAAGATATTCTCATTTACTGTTCACCTTCGTATTTATTTGGTTATTGCACTTTATCCTGCAAAGAAGGACATTACACTTTGTTTATTTGAATACGAAGAACTGACAAAATTACAGATCTAGTGATCGACACTTTCTTTGACTACAAATACAAAAAGGACCTTGGAAAGGGCCCTCAGCCTAAGGAGGCATATATCTCTTATTCTTGAATAACTATATTTTCAATGTAAAGCGACATTATGCTTCTGTATTTGAACTTGCAAGGATTGTGGCAATGTGTGCTTACACCTATGCTCTGTATCTTTTTCTTTTTCTTTAATAAATCTTGTTATAAAAAAAAAAAAAAAAAAACCCACAGCTTTTTAGTGCCATCTGTATACATTTAAATTTCCAATTACCTAAATAACTACTTAGGAAGGAGGTAGTAATTCCAGATAGGCTAGGTGGGCAGAGTTTTAAGCGCTGTACTTCATATCTATTCTTTAAAAAAATCTTATAAAAAGACAAAAAAGTGTGGGTCCGTGGATTTACCATATCTTGAAGATAGAAATTTATCAGGTAAGCATACATTTTGTTTTCTTCAAAAGATATGGTGAGTCCAAGGGTTCATCACAATTACTGTTGGGAACCAATACCCAAGCTAGAGGACACAGATGAAAAAAGGGGGGTTAAAGAACAATCATGCCTAAACGGAAGGCACCACCGCTTGCAGAACCTTTCTCCCAAAAGCCGCCTCAGCCGAGGCAAAGGTATCAAATCTGTAACATTTTGAAAAGGTATGTAAAGAAGACCAAGTTGCAGCCTTGCAAATTTGTTCCATTGAGGCTTCATTCTTAAAAGGTCAAGAAGAGGCCACAGTAGCCTTTAAACCTCTACGTTTCCCAGAGAAACAAACAAAAAGAGCTGAGGACTTGCGAAAGCGCTTAGTCGCCTCCAAATAGAATTTAGGAGCACGAACCACATCCAAATTGTGCAACAGACGTTCTTTAACTGACGAAGGCTTCAGACACAGCGAAGGAACAACAATATCCTGATTAATATTCTTAGTAGAAAAATAAGATAAGGGGAATTAAACTACTAGGCAGAAAGCTCAGATGCTCTCTGCGCAGAAGAAATAGCCAAAAGAAATAAAACCTTCCAGGACAACAATTTAATGTCTATAGAATGCATTGGCTCAAACAGAGTCCACTGTAAAACTTTAACAACAAGATTAAGGCTCCAAGGTGGAGCAACAGGTTTAAACACAGGCCTGATTCTGACTAATGCCTGACAAAAAGCTTGTACATCTTTCAAGAGTTTATGTAACAAAACAGATAAAGCCGAAATTGAACCCTTCAAGGTACTAACTGAAAACCCTTTCTCCAGACCCTCCTGGAGAAAAGACAAAATTCTTGGAATCCTAACCCTACTCCAAGAGTAGCCGTTAGATTCACACCAATAAAGATATTTCCTCCATATCTTATGGTAAATCATACGAGCAACAGGCTTTCGAGCCTGAATCATGGTCTCAATGACCGACTCGGAGAACCCGTGCTTAGACAGAATCAAGCGTTCAATCTCCAAGCAGTCAGCTTCAGCAAAACGAGATTTGGATGAAGGAAGGGACCCTGAAGTAGAAGGTCGTTCCTCAAGGGTAACCTCCACAGAGGTAGAGATGACATCTCCACTAGATCCGCATACCAGATCCTTCGAGGCCAAGCCGGTGCAATTAGAATCACTGATGCCCTTTCCTGTTTGATACGAGCAATTAATCGTGAAAGTAGAGCAAACGGAGGAAATAGGTAAGCCAACCTGAAGTTCAAAGGAACTGCCAACGCATCTATTAGGAGGGCCTGAGGATCCCTCAACCTGGATCCGTATTTCTGAAGTTTGGCAATTTGCCGAGACGCCATCAGATCCAACTCCGGGATCCCCCATTTGGAGGTTAACCTGGAATACACCTCCGGATAAAGGTCCCACTCCCCAGGATGAAATGTCTGCCTACTCAGGAAATCCGCTTCCCAGTTGTCCACTCCCAGGATGTGAATGGCAGAGACAACAACTGTGAGCTTCTGCCCACCGAATGATCCGAGCCACCTCCTTCATGGCTAGAGAGCTCAGAGTTCCCCCTTGGTGGTTGATGTAAGCCACTGAGGTTATATTGTCTGATTGGAATCTGATGAACTGGGCCAAAGACAATTGGGGCCAAGCTATCAGTACGTTGTAAATCACCCTCAACTCCAGGATGTTGATCTGCAGCTCGGACTCCACCCGAGACCATAGACCCTTCACCTTAAGGAGGAGTTCCACACTGCTCCCCAGCCCAACAGGCTGGCATCCGTGGTCACAATGACCCATGACGGTCTCCGGAAGCAAGTGCCCTGCGACAGGTGCTCCCGAGAAAGCCACCACAGAAGAGAATCCTTTGTGAATTTATCTAGAACTATCTGCAGGGATAGATCCACATAATCCCCATTCCATTGACTGAGCGAGCAAATGGGATGATGTCCATTGAAGCCACCATCAGACCAATTACTTCCATATATCGTGCAACTGAGGGACGTACCGCCGCCTGCAGTAACCGGCATATAATAATGCAAATTTGTAGTTTCAAGAAGAGTCAGTCGCATATTTTGCTTATGCAACCATAGCAACAACTTGCTTGCTGCAACTCCATGTGTCAGAGTTTTGAATCCACCCGTAGCAAATAGAGCTGTAGCAACAGCTTATAAATATGTAGCAAGTGTTGTATATGTTGCTACAAAGCATTGGAAATCCCATTAAAAAGCATAGGCAGCCATCATCTGACTATTCTAAAAGAGCTCTTGCTACCATTTGTAGTAAGTGAAGTGTGATAGCTGATGATTCGCTACTTGTTGCTAATGCTGGTAAAAAGCTAACGCCATGTAATCTAGCCATGTTGCTCTACATAAAGATGGAAAAAAGCAAAGAAAATTCACTCAGACACTCAATTAGTTGCATGTCTATAATAATAATTGTAGTTAAATTCCAGCAGTCAAGCCAATAGTAAAAAAGTAAAAAATGGTATATATGTATAATCTGTAGCTTCTCAAGTATGTTTATCAATTTGCTGTTTTACACACTTTAGGATAAAGTAAAAGTAACTCCACTTCTGTCGATTTTCTCAGCTTTTCAGCTTGTATATATTGCAATATATTTAGCTTTCAATAGGGCAGTCTCTCAACTTGTTTGTTGTATCTTAATATTGTCTTCAGAACCCCTACATAAAGATGGCCTAGGCTATAAGAAGATTGCCAAGACCCTGAAACTGAGCTGCAGCACGGTGGGCAAGACCATACAGCGGTTTCACAGGACAGGTTCCACTCAGAACAGGCCTTGTTATGGTCGACAAAGAAGTTGAGTGCACATGCACAGCGGCATATCCAGAAGTTGTCTTTAGGAAATAGACGTATGAGTGCTGCCAGCATTGCTGCAGAGGTTGAAGGGGTGGGGGTTCAGCCTGTCAGTGCTCAGACCATACGCCACACACTGCAACAAATTGGTCTGCATGGCTGTCGTCCCAGAAGGAAACCTCTTCTAAAGATGATGCACAAGAAAGCCTGCAAACAATTTGCTGAAGACAAGCAGACTAAGGACATGGATTACTGGAACCATGTCTTATGGTCCGATGAGACCAAGATAAACTTATTTTGATAATGGGTTAAGAAACCAGAATCCACATTTAGTCCAGAATTTAGCAAGTTGAAGTGCATTATCATTTCAAAGGTTTTTCTTTCCATGGTATTTTTGAAGTTGCCTCTGAGAATCTTGATTTTGAGGTTTTGGATGGCGTGGTCAGGTTGGATGAAATGGTGACCAACAGAGGTACAGTATTTTGTTTCACAGTGGTTTTTGATTGAATGTCTGTGTAAGTTCATCCGAAGGTGCAGTTTTTGGCTCATTTCTCCAATATAACATCCCAATTCACATGGTTTGTGTATAACCATATATTTCCCCTGTCTGTTATCATTTACGACAATGTCTGTCTCTGTCTCCTAAACCCCCATCATGATTTTTACAATACCCCCTCCTCCCCCTGCATTCAGACCTCTGTAACACTTTGTCTTTTTAGCCATCCTACGTTTTAAGATATAATCTGTAAATTCCATCAAATTGGTCAGTAATGCTTCAGACTTGAAAAAGGAAGTCATTCTTGTCATCTTATAAATGTATAGTTAGTCTAATAAAAAAACTATCATTGCTCAATGTAATACTCTTGTTATTTTGATATCTAAATCTCTGGACTAACACGGCTACTCCAAACAACGTGTGTATATATATATATATATATATATATATATATATATATATATATATATATATATATTTATATGTTTTCATACATACACACATTACCTTGTCATTTTCTTTTGCTCTAGGTAATCATGTACTTTGTAATTATTGACTATATGGTCATTTTGTTAGCTATTTGTTATGGTGTTTTCCTCTTCACATATGGTTAGCAGTTGCTTGCATGCACAAGTTAAAGGGGAATTAAACAGCATGAGATTGTAATTTAAAATGTTGAATTATGTGTAGTTTAAAAAAAACAAAAAACTTTCACCTAGATTACGAGTTATGCGCGCTATAGGGTTTTTAATGAACGCAACAAA
This sequence comes from Bombina bombina, assembly GCF_027579735.1. Classification (NCBI taxonomy): domain Eukaryota; kingdom Metazoa; phylum Chordata; class Amphibia; order Anura; family Bombinatoridae; genus Bombina; species Bombina bombina. The sequence goes on along the minus strand of NC_069505.1, from coordinate 361,119,411 downwards.
AGTTGTGTTATTTCACCCTCCATAGCGGAGCCATTACAAGTTTTGAAACAGCCGGCTTGTGCGTGCGATATGGTTGTGTTGAGCTCCATACCGCACAAAATACAAGCGCTGTTTTGACGTGCTCGTGCACGCTTTCCCCATAGACATCAATGGGGAGAGCGGGTTAGAAAAAAAACCTAACACCTGAATCGCGGAATAAAAAGCTCCGTAACGCAGCCCCATTGATGTCTATGGGGGGGGGGGGGGGGGAAGTAACGTTTAAACCTAACGCCCTAACATAAACCCCATGTCTAAACACCCCTAATCTGCTGCGCCCGACATCGCCGTCACCTACATAATGTTATTAACCCCAATCTGCCGCTCCCGATATCGCTGCCACCTAAATAAATCTATTAACCCCTAATCTACCGCTCCTGATATTGCTGCCACTATGCTAAAGTTATTAACCCCTATTCCCTCACACCCCAACATCGCCCACACTATAATAAATCTATTAACCCCTATTCCGCCACTCCCGACATCGCCGCCACTAAATAAAGCTATTAACCCCTTAACCTCTGGCCTCTTACATCACTAACACTAAATAAACCTATTAAACCCTAAACTGCCAGCCCCCCACATCGCAACAACCTAAATTAAACTATTAACCCCTAAACCTAACTTTAACATAGTAACATAGTAGATGAGGTTGAAAAAAAGACTGAAGTCCATCGAGTTCAACCTATACAAATCTAAAATATATACAAAAAGCTCCAGTTAAGCTTAAATAATCCCACCAAAAGGTGACCCATTTAATACTAGCAATCATATCCATGAATTTTGTTTATAGATAGAAATGTATCCAAATAATTTTTAAATGTATCTAGGGTATTGGCATTCACTACCTCCTTTGGTAATGAGTTCCACAATTTTATTGCTCTTACAGTGAAAAAACGTTTCCGTTGAAGGAGATTAAATCTCCTTTCCTCCAACCTTAAATTGTGATCTCTGGTCACAAACAATTTTCTTGGAATAAATAGAGCTTCTGACATCTCTGTATATGGGCCTTGAATATATTTATATAAAGTAATCATGTCACCTCTTAAGCGCCTTTTTTCTAAAGAAAACAGACCCAGTTTGGCTAGTCTCTCCTCATAGGTTAAATTCTCCAATCCCCTTATCAGCTTTGTGGCCCTTCTCTGAACTTTTTCTAGTTCTGCAATATCTTTTTTTGCGATTGGTCCCCAGAACTGCACTCCATACTTAAGATGAGGTCTTACCAGGGCTTTATATAGTGACAGAATTATGCTTTCCTCCCTTGAATCAATGCCTCTTTTAATACATGCTAGTATCTTATTAGCCTTTGAAGCTGCTGCCCTGCATTGTGCACCCATCTTTAGCTTGTTATATATTACTACCCCCAAATCCCTTTCCTCCTGTGTTTGGCTAAGTCTTGTCCCATTTAAATAATACGTTGCCTGCTTATTTTTACTTCTAAAATGTAGAACCTTGCATTTTCCCGCATTAAATATCATTTTCCATTTACCTGCCCATACTTCTAATTTTTGCAGGTCCCTTTGTAACGAAAGTTCATCCTGCTCTGACCTAATGACCTTACTTAACTTAGTATCATCTGCAAAAATAGAGATGTCGCTATTTTATCCTAGCTCCCAGTCATTTATAAAAATATTAAAAAGAATAGGGCCCAGCACTGATCCCTGGGGTACTCCACTGATTACCTTTGTCCAATCTGAGTATGATACATTTACTACTACTCGTTGCTCCCTATCTTTTATCCAGTTATTTATCGACAAACTAACATTTTCAGCTATTCCCAGTCCCTTAATTTTGTGCATTAATCTCTCACGTGGCACTGTATCAAACGCCTTTGCAAAATCTAAGTATATCACATCAACTGATTCCCCTTTATCTATATTTTTACTTACTTCCTCATAGAATCTAATTAGATTAATTTGACATGATCTATTTCTCATAAAACCATGCTGATTAGAACTCATAATCTTGTTTACATGAATATGATCATCAATATAATCCCTTATAATCCCTTCAAATATCTTCCCCACTATTGATGTCAGACTAACTGGTCTATAGCTTCCTGGATCATCCCTACTTCCCTTTTTGAAGAGTGGCACCACATCAGCTTTACGCCAATCCTTGGGTACCATGCCTGAGGATAATGAGTCTTGAAAAATTAAGAGTAGAGGTTTGTCTATAACAGTGCTAAGTTCCCTTAACACCCTTGGGTGTATTCCATCTGGGCCTGGAGTTTTATTTACTTTAATATTATCAAATTTGTTCCTGATATCCTCTATACATAACCCAATTAATTGTATGGGCTGGCATGTTCTATTTTGTTCCAAAGTATCATCCAATGGTTCCTCTCTGGTGTATACTGAAGAAAAAAACTGGTTTAGTATCTCAGCCTTCTCCTTGTCACTGTTAATCATACTAGATGACTGGAAAGAACCTGGAGATCCAGCAAGACCCTTCTGGATAAAGCTGCCTTTAAGGAAGCAATCCCCACCCACCACCACCTCATAAAAACCGCCAAAAAAAACAGCCATCCAAGACAGAATCAACTCTAATGCACAAAACAGCAAGGAGTTGTTCTCAGTCATCAAGGAATTCTCTAAACCCAACAGCGACACCACCAACATTCCACCCTCCCAGGACCTCTGCAATACCCTCGCTGCACACTTCCACCATAAGATCCTCGACATCTATGACAGTTTCACGCCTCATAACTCAACCTCCATCACCCACTCCCCTACACCCCTCCCAAATTCGCCCCCCCTCACCACACACTGACTATTTGGAGCCCCGTCACCACAGATGACACCCTCAGTATCATGAAATCAATCCACTCTGGTGCACCCTCGGACCCATGCCCCCATCACATATTCAACAAAGCAAGTGACATCATCGCCCCTGAACTCCGCCACACCATCAAACTGCTCCATCAAAACCGGCACCTTCCCGGATATCTGGAAGCATGTGGAACTGAAACCCCTGCTGAAGAAATCCTCGGCAGACCCCACGGACCCGAATAACTACCGCCCCATCTCTCTACTCCCCTTCCCGGCCAAAGTCATGGAGAAGTCCATTAACTTGCAACTTATTGACCACATTGAGGCCAACCACATCCTGGACCACTCCCAATCCGGTTTCAGAAGCAACCACAGGACCGAGACCGCCCTCCTCGCTGCCACGGACGACATCCACGCCATGCTCGACCGAGGTGAAACCGCCGCCCTCATCCTCCTAGACCTCTCAGCAGCTTTCTACACTGTCGACCACAACACCCTCCGCACCCGCCTACACGATGCCGGCATCGACAGCAAAGCCCTGGAATGGATCACCTCCTTCCTCACGGACAGGACCCAGAAAGTCCTCCAAATCCACACCAATCAACTGCGGTGTACCGCAAGGCTCTTCGCTGAGCCCCACCCTCTTTAACATCTACATGGCCCCTCTTGCCGCCATCGTCCGACGCCACGACCTCAACATCGTCCCCTACGCCGATGACACCCAGTTAATCATCTCACTCACCCGCCAAAAAGAACGTCCACGAAGGCCTGACAGCAGTCGCCGCCTGGATGAAGGACAACCGGCTCAAACTGAACACAGACAAAACCGAAGTCCTCCTCCTCGAACCCAATAAATCTGCATGGGACAACTCCTGGTGGCCCACAGCCCTCGATCACCCTCCAACTCCAACCGACCATGCATGAAATCTAGGCTTCATCCTGGACTCCTCACTCTCCATGGACCGACAAATCAATGCCATCACCTCAACATGCTTCCACATTCTCCACCTGCTACGAAAAATCTTCAAGTGGATCCCTACCAAAACCAAGAAAACAGTCACCTACGCCCTTGTCAGCAGCCAGTTAGACTACGGCACCGCACTCTATGCCGGCTCCACCATCAAACTCCAAAAGAGACTCCAACGTATCCAGAACGCCTCAGCCAGACTCATCCTTGACATCCCCCTCCAATGCCACATCACCAAACACCTAAGGAACCTTCACTGGCTCCCCATTAACAAGAGAATCACCTTCAAGCTCCTTACCCACGCGTTCAAGGACCTACACAACATTGGACCTGGATATCTCAACCACCATGTAAATTTCTACACCCCCGCAAGACAACTCCGATAGGCCGACCAAGCACTCGCAGTCATCCCCCTCATCAGCAAATCCACAGCGGGTGGAAGATCCTTCTCCCACATGGCGGCAAAGACATGGAACACCCTCCCGCTTCACCTCAGACAATCCACCTCCCTTACAAAGTTCAGAAAGGACCTCAAAACCTGGCTCTTCGACTGAATGCCCATCTCCTCCCCCCTCCCCCTTTCTCCTATCCCCTATCCCCTTTCCCTTAGCGCCTTGAGACCCTCACGGGTGATTAGTTTGTGCTCTATAAGTACCCAATAGATAGATACCTCCCCGCATTTTAATGTACCTATATTGTCTTTCTTAGATTTCATGCTATTTATGTACTTAAAGAACCTTTTAGGGTTAGATTTAGAATCTTTTGCAATTAATTTTTCATTTTCAATTTTGGCTAATTCGATTGCTTTTTTGCATGCTTTGTTACATTCCTTATAAATATTGAATTTTGAGTCTGTACTATTTTCTTTGAATAATTTAAATGCCCTACGTTTTTTTCCTAATTTCTCTTAACACATTTATATTCAGCCACATTGGCTTGGATTTTTTATTTTTATTTTTATAACCATATGGTATTTGTTGATATGTATATTTAACAACGTTTTAAATGTTATCCATTTATCCTCTGTATTTTTATTAGAGAATACTTTGTCCCAATAATTTTGCTTTCTTAAAATTAAAAGTCTTGGTTAAAGCTTTAAGACACTGCTTACGAAAAGAAATTTCAAATGTGACCATTTTATGATCACTGTTACCCAAATGTTCTTTGACTTCTATGTTTGATATTATATCTGTATTATTTGATAGCACTAAATCCAATATAGCGTTTTTCATAATTAAAATAGAGCTAAATTAAAAAGTTACAATTATTAACTAAATACATATTTACCTGTGAAATAAAACCTAAGCTAGCTTTTTTATAATCGCGAGTATCAATTCCAGAGAAGAAAGTCCCCGAAGGAAACATCACCCACAACATAAGCTTAAGACCAAATAATAATCATCCTCACCGGGTGAAAATAAAAGAAGGCAACCCGTAGGTTATCGCCCAAGAAGAAAAGGAAAAGGATACACAAATAACAAAGACTATAAGAAGATTACTTCATCCCCTTATGTCTATGTATGCAAGCCAGTCGAAGAGTAAGACTGAGAATCCCCAGACCCATTAAGAGTGGGATCCTCCAGCAACGGCAAAATCGTGTCTTAGTAGAACACGAAAGCGCGCCAGTCTAACAAAAGGCGCCACATACCTCTGCTGGGACAAAAGGAAACACTGGCCCCAAAGGTTGAACCCCTGAGGCCTCAGGGGCAGTCGCTCCCCCGGAAGGCTGAACTGGACCAGGCGATCCCACGCCTGACGAGCCTCGGTTAACGAAACACGGGCAATATCGAAAGCACACTCCCGGGAGGTGCATATGCGCCAGCGCCAAAGATATGGCCATGTGGAACCGTGAAGTAACCTCCGGTGGGAACAGGCCACACTCCCTAGAAAGGATAAGTAGTGTTTGGGCTACCTGCATGCGTAGTAAGAGTTAGTGGTAGGGAACTCATCTTCTGAGAAATAGAATCTCCAGGGACGGATGGCTCAGTTGGCACCTGATTCCCTGATCCTGAGGAACAGAGCACTCTAAAACGTCATTTGGAACATAACTGATGGGCATGTATCACCTGGGCCAATTCATATTCTTTGCAAGAAGTAGAGTCTGAATCAGAGACATCCGTCTCCAAGAATCCTCCATAATTGGGACACTGCCACCTCCAGAGAACCAGGATTTATCCGTCGCCACGCGGTCAGGAAAGCGGAAATGGAGTCACAAGGTAAACTGTGCAGTCCATGCAAAAGCGTGCCCGACCAAAAAGGCTGCGTCACTAGACATAGGCCGTTATGTTCCAAAATAGCCATGAGCCAAAGCAACACTACACAGTAGCAGACAGAATCACAAACATGATTATAAACCCCCCTGTTCAATAATCCCCCTCAGGAGATATTAACCCTTGATTCCTAGACACAAAAAGGAGCCTCACTGAGACCCTATGTTAAAGTTATCCCCGAAAGGATGTAACCCCTCTCGGATAAACAGCTGAAATTACAATACATCCATGATGAAAGTAAAATGAAACAATCTTACCGGAATCTACGCTGTGGAACAGGAACACGGCCCTTCAAGTGTGACAGATAGTAGCGTCGCTTCTGCCATGGACTTGAGAGAAAAAAGCAGGCAGCGAAACTCGTCAACGCTGATTGCTTGTGGAGCTGTAAATATGAGTCGGGATGGTTTCGCAGAAAGACTCTCCCTGCATCTCTGGACTCTAACTTTAACCCATGCTTTCACTGAGAAGCTGACAGGACTACTTAAAACTCCAGTCCCATGCCGAAGAGTACTACCCTACATAAGAGACTATCAAAAACTTCTGACACTTCTCTGCCAACCTCCTGGGACGAAAGGCAAAGAATAACTGGGGGATGAGGGAAGTGGGAGAAGTATTTAAGCCTTTTGGCTGGGGCGTCTTTGCCTCCACCTTGTGGCCAGGTTCTGAATTCCCAAAAGTAATGAATGCAGCTTTCCTTTTATGAAGAAAAACTTTTACTAGAAGCATTTTTGCTAATGGAAGTATATGGCACAAATGCAATAGACGGTTCTATTCCTTTATTGCCTAGATTATATAAATAAGAAGATGTTCCTACATTCCACTCCTAAGATTATTCAAAGAATACTACTTTATCCCTTGATACTGATATTACACATTGCACAATGTTACTTATCTGGGTAACGCACCCCTCTATCTAATGTACTCACCAATATATAGCTATCACCTGTATGAGCATGTGCTAATGTAACAGTTGTCTATTATGCAAACAGCTTTGTTGTTCTTTACTTCTTTATAATATTATTCTAAATGCTGCCAATAAATTTGGCACATGTATGAAAATAAGGAGAAGGAAATGTATTCTGAACAGCAGAGATATATTGTGTACTCCTTATAAATGGGATGTCAAAGCCAAACAAGCTCTATTTGTAGCTCTAAAATCAAAAAGGAAGAACGTGGGTAAAAATCCACAGAACGAACTCAAAGGGCACTAATTTAACAAACGGTGTTGGCTGCTTCAGAGCCCACCCCCCCAGCATCCAGTCTCACTCAGAGCAAGTCTGAAATGTTAGTTAAATAGAAGATATTGTAAGACCACTGCTACTTATCCTATCCGCAACACTTTAGATGGCGGATTGCAATCATCGTGATCCTATACGATCAAGATGATGGACAACCCCCTCTTGCGCATAATTGGCTGCATGCATGAAGGGGGTGGCATTGCACAATCAGTGAATTGTGCAAAGTTAACAGAAGGAAGTGTGCTGTTGCCCACCCACAGCAAGGTTGGGCGGACGAGATTCAAGACTGCAAACCTCGTCCGCCCGTCCTTTAATAAATGGAGCCCAAAGGCTAAGTTCTAACAGATGTGTAATTGCTAAACTGCTTTTGTTCACTGATAACAGGGCTGCTAGTACATTTTTATATAAATAAAACAGAAAGGTTAAAATAGTCATTTAACCCAAGTCTGTATCTTTTTACACACAAATATAACCAATGTAAATAAATTGACTATGTACTGTAGTGTTTATACCACTTTAATGTGTTTTAAATAATCTATTTTACCTTTATTTTATCATATGAAAAAGATGTTTTGTTAAAATTGCCTCCTATGCTGAAAATTTCAGTAGAGCAGTAGCGTCTATAGAATAAAAACTACCTAAGCAAAAGGCAACAATAAAAAATCAATGTCCCTGTAAATAGCTAGGGGAGAGAGAGCAAAGCCCATTTGAAAGGGTGTTCCTGCAGCAGATTTGAAAACAATGAACTCTTATCAGGTGTACAATTGTCTCTTTAACCAGATTATATATCTATCTATTATTAATACAGATATGCATGTTTTTGTTTTTTTTAACATAAGTGTAATTTTACTGTTAAAAATATCAACAATATAACCCAGCAGCATTTAAATATGTAGATTTGTTTGTTTTTGTGCTTTAAAAAAATTTTAAGTTATATTTAAGCTACAAATGCTCATTCTATCTATCAGCCAATAGATAGATCAGCCATTCTATCTGTCAGTGCCAAATTTGTATTTCCTTCTAGTTACAAATGCTCATTCTATCTATCAGCCAATGTGTAAAAAGCATGCATGATATTAATAAGGACTGTAGTATTAATAAGGACTGTAGTATTAATAAGGACTGTAGTATTAATAAGGACTGTAGTATTAATAAGGACTGTAGTATTAATAAGAATGCTGTTCTTTCATGAGGATGATAGAACATTTTTAGTACAATGTCCCTTTAATGAATGACTTTAAATGCATAATAATTAAACAGGAAGTTTAGACACAACAGAACCCTTAGCATTTTGCTTCCTTACCTTTAGTGATAAACCTTCTCTCCTTAATGAGAACTTTAATGGTGGGTCTTTCAAAAGTCCACTAAGTTTACTTTGCTGATCGCTGGCCTTGGGGCCTTTATCTATAAGCTCTGTTTCTGGTAAGCGTCTGTAGAATCTCATGTTTATATCATCCACTTGTATGTTCTGAAGCCACTTCTGCTTCTCGACTTCAGCTGCTTGCTTTTGTATATTTTGTAATGTATCACCTGAAATGAAAAACAAAAGTATGTATAATTATACAGTATTAAAGGGATATGAAACCCAATTGTTGTCTTTCATGATTCAGATAGAGCTTGCAATTTTAAGCAACTTTCTCATTTACTCATAATAATTTTTCTTTGTTCTCTTGTTATCTTTATTTCAAAAGCAGGAATGTCAGCCTTTTAGCCGGCCCATTTTTGGTTTAGCACCTGGGTAACTCTTGCTGATTGTTGGCTAAATGTATCATGATAAATAATAAATATACTAACATAATGACAGTGGCTAGCCTTGTCGTCTGCAGACTTGAGCCCAAATTAGTGGAGTTTGGCTAACAAGATGAAATTTTGATTTTAAAATGTTTAGACTTGGCTGATTTGTTATTCTATAGCAGGACAACAGAAATGGCGTGCAATTACAATGTGCTTACGGTCCCTTTAAGTCTGCAGTCTAAATTTTCATTCCTAAAAGGAATAGAAAACCTACATTTAAAAAAAAAATTACAGGAAAAGGAGACAAAATAAAAAAAGAAAAAATATTTTGCAAAGATTTTTAAAATTAGTGTTTTAAGACTGCTTAAACAGTGTTTAAAATCCCTTGGTTTCAACTAAAAAGACAAAACAGATTTGGTTCAATAATCTCTTACATTTCTTAAAAAACAAGGAAAATTTTTAAATTTGATCATAATACTTGCATATTAAAGCAATACTGCTAGAAACCTTTTAATATGAAAAAAGGGAGATACTCCAGCCCAGTTGCAATCTTTTAAAGGGACCTTTATTGGTTCATATGGTCCAAAGTACAAAAAAAAAAGCAACGTTTCGGATCTACATTAGATCATGACATGACTAAGAATTTAATGTAGGTCTGAAACGTTGTTTGTTTATTTGTACTTTGAACCATATCAACCAATAAAGGTTCCTTTTTAAAAGATTGCAACTGGGCTGGAGTATCTCCCTTTTTCATGTATGCTACAAGGGTTTGACTGGCCCTGAACTCCGTACCCTTTTCAAGGTCATCTAATGCTGTTCCCTGCTCTAGTTTTGTACTAGAAACCTTTTAATGCACAGGCATGCTAGAAGAAAGAAACCCAAGCAGAGCTAATTTTATATGACTATGCTCCGGGCTATGACACCAGTGGGTGTGCAAGCATCCTGCGTAAAGTTACTGTGTGCAAGCATCCTGCGTAAACTTACTGTGTGCAAGCATCCTGCGTAAACTTACTGTGTGCGTAAAGTTACTGTGTGCAAGCATCCTGCGTAAACTTACTGTGTGCAAGCATCCTGCGTAAACTTACTGTGTGCGTAAAGTTACTGTGTGCAAGCATCCTGCGTAAACTTACTGTGTGCAAGCATCCTGCGTAAACTTACTGTGTGCAAGCATCCTGCGTAAACTTACTGTGTGCAAGCATCCTGTGTAAACTTACTGTGTGCAAGCATCCTGCGTAAACTTACTGTGTGCAAGCATCCTGCGTAAACTTACTGTGTGCAAGCATCCTGTGTAAACTTTACTGTGTGCAAGCATCCTGTGTAAACTTACTGTGTGCAAGCATCCTGCGTAAACTTACTGTGTGCAAGCATCCTGCGTAAACTTACTGTGTGCAAGCATCCTGTGTAAACTTACTGTGTGCAAGCATCCTGTGTTAACTTACTGTGTGCAAGCATCCTGTGTAAACTTACTGTGTGCAAGCATCCTGTGTAAACTTACTGTGTGCAAACACTGCCACCATAAAGTGCTAAAGACATATGCACACCTGTGAGCCTACCCTGGTATTCTATCCTACAAAGGATAACAGAACAAAGTAAATCAGATAATAGAAGTTAACTGTATTTTTTAACGGCACACTATCTGAATCATGGAAGTTTAATTTTAAATTTAAGAATTCTACTTTAAAGATATCAAACCACAGCAAAATAATATCTTTAGGAAAAGTGCAGCCAAATATCAGTTTCATTCACAAACATTTTCAAAAGATCATAACAATAACATTAGTTGAAAATTTATTGAAGCCAATTTGCACAATATGCTCTATAGATTTCATCTTTTCAGAGTAGCCATTTAATGGTTAGCTAAACTCGGTAAAACTGCATATTTGTTTTACAAATACATTTACATATAATGCTCAAGGGGGTTATTTATTGGAGAAAAAAAAAAAAAGGCTATCTACAATTCTGCGCCTGTCTCGCACATGAGTGATGGCAACTTGTATATAAATATACAAACTCACAACAGTCTCTGTTGGGGAAATGATAGATGTGTTTTTGGCTTAATCTTATATTACACTGTTAATTACAAGAAAGCAGCAATAAAGCATACTAATTATGTCAGACATGTGGGAAGCTTACTGTGGTTATATTTATATCAATTTAAAAATGTAATTAGAAACACAAATACTCTGCAAGCTTTCATCATGGGGAAAAAAAAGGTGGAGATGTGATACAGGCAAAAATAAAAGTTGTTGCGGCTTCTACCTGCATGATGAATAGTAACAGGTGCCGAAAACGTTCTGGGAGGTTTGCGGTAGAGGTCAAAATCAATATTTCTCTGTGTCCAGCTCCATCGATCCCGACGAAGTGTAGGCTGCAAAGTGTTTGCATGCAGAACATTTTCTCTCCAGGCCTTTAATAAAAAATATAGCTAGATTAAAAGCTACAAAGATTTATGATGCTACAATCTGCATATAAGTCTAACTGATGCAGTTTGTAGAATGGAAATAGAGAGCACAAGCTTTAATTCAAACCAAGGTTGTGAACCAGTATTCAATTGACTAGATTTTAATTATTTTAAAATAATTTGTATTATATTTTTTTAGGAAAATACAAAATAGACACAAATGCTTACAGAACTAAAAAGAAATGTGACGTTACTGCGAATACAAAAAAGGCCTTCTATAACATAAAATTAGGCAACCTTTAGACCTTGCATCAAAAATGCATAACAAATGTAACTGAAAGAACAGAAATGTGCGTATAGTGACATTGCAAACCAAACAAACTGACCTCTTTTGGGTCAGTTAATTAAAACATTTTAATGTAAGAATTTAACAACATTCAGTTATATTTTATAATGGAACATCTTTTAACATGACAATGTTTTTATTAAAAAGACACTGAATCCTTTAATATTTACTATATTCAAAACAGTTTCCCACAGTTCTGGAAACACATTTTTCAAATCATAATGTTAATATGGAACAGTTCCTATTATCACCAGTGAAAACAGCTAGCTAAAATGTACCCCCTGGAGCTCCTTGACAAATAGAAAACACTTACTGGAAAGCTAATAGAAGGGGTCCTTGTGAGGTGGAGGGGTTATGAAGACAGCTGTGGTCAAGCCCAAGAGCCTGAGAGCATGTGGGTTCTCTTTTAGAAAGAGAGGGCAGATGGAAATATTTATATATAATAGTATGTGTGCACCATGCTGGGATGCTACATTTTTAGCTTGCTATTTTCATTGCTGATATTTGCCAAGGCAAAATTACCACATCACCTTTTCTTAACTGATTTAGAAATAAATTCGTTTTTGTGCCACCATTTCCAGAGATGCATGTCATAGCTATATACTGGTCCTTAGCTATAGGAATGTGCCACCATTTCCAGAGATGCATGTCATAGCTATATACTGGTCCTTAGCTATAGGAATGTGCCACCATTTCCAGAAATACATGTTAAAGCTATGTACAGGTCCTTAGCTATAGGAATGTGCCACCATTTCCAGAAATACGTGTCATAGCTATGTACAGGTCCTTAGCTATAGGAATGTGCCACCATTTCCAGAAATACGTGTCATAGCTATGTACAGGTCATTAGCTCTAATAATGTTCCACCATTTCCAGAAATGTGTCATAGCTATGTACAGGTCCTTAGCTATGGGAATGTGCCACCATTTCCAGAAATACGTGTCATAGCTATGTACAGGTCATTAGCTATAATAATGTTCCACCATTTCCAGAAATATGTGTCATAGCTATGTACAGGTCCTTAGCTATGGGAATGTGCCACCATTTCCAGAAATACGTGTCATAGCTATGTACAGGTCATTAGCTATAATAATGTTCCACCATTTTCAGAAATATGTGTCATAGCTATGTACAGGTCCTTAGCTATGGGAATGTGCCACCATTTCCAGAAATACATGTCATAGCCATGCACTGGTCCTTAGCTATGACACGCATTTCTGGAAATAGTGTAACATTCTTATAGCTATGTACAGGTCCTTAGCTATAGGAAGTTGCCACCATTTCAAGAAATACATGTACTGGTTCTTAGCTATAAGAATGTTCCACCATATCCAGAAATGTGTGTCATAGCTATGCACTGGTCCTTAGCTATAAGAATGTTCCACCATTTCTAGAAATTAGTTTCATAGCTATGCACTGGTCCTTAGCTATAAGAATGTTCCACCATTTCTAGAAATTAGTTTCATAGCTATGTACAGGTCTTTAGCTATGGGGATGTGCCACCATTTCCATAAATACATGTCACGGCTATGTACTGGTCCTGAGTTATGGGAACAATTTTATATAATTTGTGTGACTGTTGGATTGTGAAAATATGTTATTCAAGAACATTTACTATAATTAATAAAAAAAAATCTCAAAAAGTAGCAGTTCTAGTGAGTTGCTAAGAACCCATATTATGTATTGTATCTCCACAACATCAATTTAAGTTGAGTTTTAATTTATCTATTATGTTATCCAATGTATATTTGGCTCTGTGTTCACTTTTGTTTGCACCACAACATTTTTTGGTCTAGATCTACCCCTGGCTGACATATTTACCATCTGGGTATACTGCTGTTGGCTTCACGAAGAATTGATGTCAAGTTGAGCCCTATTTTCACAGCTGCATTGAAAGATTTAAACCCCTACTAAAAGCACAGAGCAGTATTGGCTGAGGCATAAGAATTTAATGGTTGTGACCCAATGCAGATCAGGAGGTAGAGTGGAAAACTGAAACACAGTGTAAGGCATCAATCTGTAGATTAATGATAAACGGGATCCTCCCCAACATACCACTTGCCAGTTAGAACTTGGTAGGCTTTATCTTCAGAAAAAATGGTGACAACTCCTTGAGATACAGACGTACAGAGAATAGAGGTGAAGAGTTAATAAGAAACTGTTTTTGCTTGTATTGAAGCTCTTCCAGAACAGCAACCACCATGTAATCCTCGGATGGTGTTAAAATTTGAGATCTTTAACTGCATGAATAGTCTTAAAGACTAAAAGACGCCAACAAGGGAGAGTGCTAAGGAATTAGCTGATTGAGATAAAAAAAAACCTTTTAAACAATTCTTATAGCTGCGTTATTGTGAATGAAATTATGTGACTGTTAAAGTGACAAATGCAATATTGAATTGTAATAGTTTTTACTGAATCAATGCAAAATAAAATACACAATAAAATCTTTGGTAAGTTGCAACTAAATATAAAATGAGCTCAAGGGTTACAAAGTATAAAAACTTGAGGGTTACAATATAAAAAACTTATTACATTCAAAGTACCAAATAAAACAATTTAAAATGATAGCTTTTTATTATTATTATTATCGGTTATTTGTAGAGTGCCAACAGATTCCGCAGCGCTGTAAACAAAACAATTAAAGGGATCAAATGGGTAGAGGGCCCTGCCAAGAGTTGCACTGTTGTAATCAGCTCTTAAGAAGGTGATCTACAAACAGCTGGACTTAAGGGGGTTCAGGGGATAGCAATGGAGGAGTGGAACTGGTATAAAGTAAGGTTAGCATAGGTTGTATGCATCCCTGAGTCTTTAGGAAGTGTTTGAAGCTTTCAAAACTAGGGGAGAGTCTTGTGGGGCGAGGCAGAGAGTTCCACAAGATGGGAGCCAGTCTGGAGAAGTCCTGTAAACGGGAGTGCGATGAGGTAACCAGAGAGGAGGAGAGTAGGAGGTCATGAGCACAGCGAAGGGGACGGGAGGGAGAGTATCTGGAGACAAGGTCTGAGATATAGAGGGGAGCAGTGCAGTTGAGGGCTTTGTATGTCAGAGTGAGAATTTTGTGTTTCATCCTAGAGGCAAGAGGAAGCCAGTGAAGGGATTGGCAGAGAGGCGCAGTAGATGAAGAGCGACGTGTAAGGAAGATGAGTCTGGCAGAGGCATTCATTATGGATTTTAAAGGAGCTAGGCGGCAGGTGGGGAGACCAGAGAGGACAGAGTTGCAGTAATCAAGGCGGGAAAGAATGAGAGAGTGGATTAAAATCTTAGTTGTGTCTTGTGTAAGGAAGTGTCTAATTTTGGAGATGTTTTTAAGGTGGAAGCGGCAGGCTTTAGCCAAGGACTGAATGTGAGGAGTGAAGGAAAGATCTGAGTCAAATGTGACCCCAAGACATCGGGCATGTGGGGTAGGGGTAATGATGGAGTTGTCGACAGTTATAGAGATATTGGGGGTGGAGATTTTGGAAGAAGGGGGGAAAATGTGGAGCTCAGTTTTGGAGAGATTTAGCTTGAGGTAGTGAGAGGACATACAGGAAGATATGTGAGAAAGACAGTTAGTGACACGGGTTAGCAAGGAAGGAGATAGGTCTGGTGCAGAGAAGTAGATTTGGGTGTCATCAGCATACAAATGATATTGGAAACCGTGGGACTTAATTAGGGAACCTAGTGATGACGTATAGATTGAGAAGAGAAGGGGACCGAGGACAGAGCCTTGTGGTACTCCGACAGAAAGTGGTGACGGGGCAGAGGAAGCCCCAGAGAAGGCTACACTAAAGGTACGGTTTGACAGGTAGGAAGAGAGCCACGAAAGGGCTGTGTCACAGATGCCGAAGGATTGGAGAGTTTGGAGCAAAAGAGGGTGGTCGACAGTGTCAAAGGCTGCAGAGAGATCAAGGAGGATAAGCAGAGAGAAGTGGCCTTTTGATTTTGCTGTAAGTAGGTTGTTGGTGACCTTAACAATAGCTGTCTCTGTGGAGTGATAGGGACGAAATCCAGATTGCAGAGGGTCAAGAAGGGAGTTTAACGTAAGGAAATGGGATAGGCGTGCATATACTAGTTTTTTGAGAAGCTTTGAGGCAAGAGGGAGGAGGAGAGTATTGAAAGTGGATAACAGACGTTTTGGGTTTGAAGAAAGATTAGAGATAAGAGTAGAGAAGTAGTGTTGCTTGTGGAGATTAAGGGCAGAATAGTAGGAGTTCAAGATGAATTTGTAATGAAGAAAATCAGCTGAACTCCGTGATTTTCTCCAGTGCCGTTTAGCAGTACGGGAACATCTGCGTAGGTACCGTGTCAGAGGAGTATGCCATGGCTGAGGATTCCCACTGCAGTGGAATAAGCTGGAGCCTTGATAGGCAAAGTATAATGCCGATCAAGGCGGCAGTTAGTGGTAATAGAAAGGAATTGCCGTCCAAGCGGCGTCTCCGTTAGGAGAGTAAATTCAAACCTTTACAGATGCTGTGTGATGTTGGTCAAGCGGCAATTGATCACTTTTGAACAGCTGTGCTAGTAAGACAACGTGTCTGCAGGGGAGAAAGTGGAAAACGTCTATGCCGTGTTTGCTTTCAGTCCGTTGTTGGTTTCCTTTCAGGTTGCGTGCGATGGTAGTTGCTGATTGGATGAGAGCGGCTAGCCCTTACATATCCATTTTTTCAGTGGAATTTGTTGTGTTTCCAAAACAATGTTAAATGGTGGCTTGTACTCCCAAACAGATTCAAGGCAAAGTTACCTGATATACAGGGAAATGTTTATCTTCAAAAAAACAGTTTGTAACAGGTCTCCCACAAGTCTGTAATTTCTGTGGAGTTTGTCTCTTGGTTCTTGCTAACAGATCCATGGTGCTGAACCTAAAATGGACTGGCTGCTAAGATTTACATTCCTGCTTTGAAAATAAAGATAGCAAGAGAACAAAGAAAAATTGATAATAGGAGTAAATTAGAAAGTTGCTTAAAATGTCATGCTCTATCTGAATCATGAAAAAAAAATTGGGTTCAGTGTCCCTTTAAGGACTACAAATCAAACTTATATTCTTCAATACAGCTAAAAATTCGGGGATGTTCTGAAGACCCTGTGGGGGGCAGCTGCTACTTTCAGTGGCATAGCCATATTACAACGGTGGATGAATCTATCTGGCACACTTCATTACATCTAGCCAAGCACCATAGGCAGTAGCAACTATATAGGACTATCTTTATAGGCAATTTAAAAAAAAAGAAAAAAAAGTGTCAGATGACACATATCTAATTTGCATTTCTTACCTAGATTTCTTGGTCACTTTTATCTCACCATAAGCGACATGAATATTACCATAAGCTTTTCAGTTACAAACCAAGTCATCTGCTGACGACTACTGTTTAGTTCAATACAGCTGGATGTTCTGCAGGGCTTTTGCCTTGGAGCTTTCCTGAACTGGGGGCAGCTACCACTTAGTGACAAAGCTATATGAAAATGGTAGTAGTCTCTATATGGCACAGTTCTTTGCTAAGATTTTGAGCCTGGTGGTTTCTGAAAAGCTCCAAAAGAAAAAAAACGGGCAAATCCGCACATTTACAGGCGCACGTTAAGTGGCCGATTAATGCTACCGCAATCTCACGGTAGCATTTTGTGCTCTGAAAATGTCCTCCAATTGCCCCCAAAAATAAAGTTTTCTTCCATTTTATTAATAAAAATGATGAGCATTTTTATTTATTTTTAAAAATATAACTGTACGAAGCAGTTTTAAGGGGTTAAAGTGTGAGGATGTGGGGTGTTAGAAAAGAAACCGGTACAGAAAAGTGCCTTTACATTGCAGTCTATGGCGATCTGTGATTATAATGTATATATATATGTATATGCTTATATACACGCAAACACAAATATATATGTATATATTCATATACATTTAAACTTTGTTGTGCTAGGTTCTCTGCCGTGCCAGCATGAGAATGAGGCTCCCATTGGAGCCTATGGAAGCGATCTCATATGAGCGCAAAGCTTCCATGCAATGTGAACGCGAGGTTGTGTTCGCATTCCGCCTCACGTCTAATACCAGCGCACAATTACGTGTGCTGGTATTAAGAGTAGAGCGCAAATATCGCGCAAGCGCAATTTGCACTCCACTCATAATCTAGCCCTAAATCGGAGAACTCTGGGTAACCTTTCACTTTCAGTGGCAGAGCCATATGAAAATGGTGGCTTCTGTATGGCACAGTTCTTATATCCCAGTCAATATCGTATAAAAAAAAAAATTATTTACTACTTATAGATGCATCATTGATCACAAATCATATACTTTCTCAAGTTCTTCTGAAACTACAAGTAAGTTCCCTGGTCAAAAGGCCTGCAGAACAACCCTTCCTCCAAATATGTTTATATCAGTAGAAGATATATTTCAGTATTAATTTCATATATAGTTATTTTATATACCCATATTGGGTATCACAAGAAAGCCCTGGTTTGTCTGTAAAACAACGGTGTATAATATGTATGAGTGCACTTAACAAGAGAAACGATAATTATGGTGAAACCAATACAGAGCAAGAATGCCAAAATCGCCTTTATCATTTAAGTACAGAAACTGGGAAATAACTTGATTGTTAAGAGGTTATTCCATAGAATAAACAAATTCTTACAATATACAACTTTCCAGCTCCTACGTGGGATGTCAGGACAGTATACAGTCATGAATAGAATCAGTGGGTGGTAGGACCTTTGCAGTAGAAAGCATAATGAGATTGTATAGCAGAGCTACCATCCACGTTATCTAGCTCCAAAAAAATGGAATAACGAAAATAAGTGGAGAGAAAAGGAATATACAGAATCTTTGAAAAAGGTATGAGATATTAAAGGGACATGAAAGTCGAAATTAAACGATCATGGTTCAGATACACATCAGGAGCTATCTGGTAATTGGTGGCTACACATATATGCCATTGCCTCTTCTAATTGGCTAATCAGATGTTTTAAGGTAGTTCCTAGTAGTGCTGGAGTCAACTTTAACTAGATGTTCACTGCTTTGCATTGGTTAAACACATTGAGCATTTGTATAGCACTTTTGCTTGCACATAACACACACAAAGTGTGAAACTGCATATTATTAATCCAAGTGATTTAGATTTCTCTATGTTTACACAATCCCCCCCCCCAACCAATCTGGACCACATGTTTTTAATGAACACACACAACAGTAACATAGTAACATGGTAGGTGAGGTTGAAAAAAGACCAAGATCAAGTTCAACCTATACAAATCTAATATACTTACAAAAAGCTCCAGTTAAGCTTAAATTAATCCCACTAAAATGTGACCCACTTAATACAAGCAATCATATCCATTAATTTTTTTTCTAGACAGAAATGTATCTAAACCATTTTTAAATGTATCTAGGGAATTGGCATTCACTACCTCCTTTGGTAATGAGTTCCACAATTTTATTGCTCTCAGTGAAAAAACGTTTCTGTTGCAGGAGATTAAATGTCCTTTTCTCCAACCTTAAATTGTGACCTCTTGTCACAAACAATTTTCTTGGACTAAACAGAGCTTTTGCCATCTCTGTATATGGGCCTTGAATATATTTATATAAAGTAATCATGTCACCTCTCAAGACGCCTTCTTTCTAGAGAAAACAGACCCAGTTTGGTTAGCCTATCCTCATAGCTAAAATTGTACATTCCCCTTATTAGCTTTGTGGCCCTTCTCTGAACTTTTTCTAGTTCTGCAATATCTTTTTTGCGATCGGTCCCCAAAACTGCACTCCATTCTCAAGGTGAGGTCTTACCAGGGATTTATATAGTGACAGAATTATGCTTTCCTCCCTTGAATCAATGCCTCTTTTAATATATGCTAGTATTGTATTAGCCTTTAAGGCCGCTGCCCTTCATTGTGCACCCATCTATAGCTTGTTATCTATAACTACTCCCAAATCCCTTTCCTCCTCTGTTTTGCCAAGTATTGTGTCATTTAAATAATACATTGCCTGCTTATTTTTACTTCCAAAATGTAGAACCTTGCATTTTTCCCGTATTAAATCTCATTTTCCATTTACCTGCCCATACTTCTAATTTTTGTGGATCCCTTTGTAACGAAAGTTCATCCTGCTCTGACCCAATGACCTTACTTAATTTAGTATCATCTGCAAAAATAGAGATGTCACTATTTAATCCTTGCTCCAAGTCATTAATAAAAAAATTAAAAAGAACAGGGCCCAGTACTGATCTCTGAAGGACACCACTGATTACCTTTGTGCAATCTGAGTATGACCCATTCACTACTACTCGTTATTCCCTATCTTTTATCCAGTTATTTATCCATGAGCTAACATTTTCAACTATTCCCAGTCCCTTCATTTTGCGCATTAATCTCTCATGTGGCACTGTATCAAATGCCTTTGCAAAAAAAAAGTATATCACATCAACTGATTCCCCTTTATATTTTTACTTACTTCCTCATAGAATCTAATTATATTAGTTTGACATGATCTATTTCTCATAAAACCATGCTGATTTGAACTCATAGGGGCCTATTTATGATGCTGCGAGCGGACATGATCCGATATTGCAGATCATGTCCGCTGCACATTGATAAATGCCGACAGCATATGCTCTCTGCATTTATCATTGCACCAGCCGTTCTTGTGAACTGCAGGTGCACTACCGCCCCCTGCAAATTTGAAATGAAATGATTAATTAAAAATATATCAACAGACCCAGCAGCTGTAAAAATATTTAGATATTACATCAGTGTTGTTCAAGCTCATGAAGAACATTGTCTTTAAACTATTTGTTTTTTTTCTTTTTAAACTTTCAGGTAATATATACTATTTACATGATCTTTTCAAGCATTTAGAATGTTGGGAACTTTTGTTTTCTCAAAATTATATGAGACAATGTGGTCCCAATATGTGTTTCATCAATCTTAGTAATAGTATTAGTTTTAGCCCTTTTTTATAACCCCATTATCTCCTGTGATAACACATTCCAGGCACCCACTATGTCTAAGCTTTTTTTCTATCAACTAACTGGGCAGTGCGGCCTGTGGTTAGCTGTTCTGCCCAATTACTTAAGGACCAGTAAATACAGTAAATTTGCGTAATGAACAACACAATAAAAAGACAATGCAATAGCACATAGGGGCCTATTTATTAATGTGCGAGCGGACATGATCCGATATTGCGGATCATGTCCGCTGTACATCGATAAATGTCGACAGCATACGCTTTCTGCATTTATCATTGCACCAGCAGTTCTTGTGAACTGCTGGTGCAATGCCGCCCCCTGCAGATTCGCGGGCAATCGGCCACTAGCAGGGGGTGTCAATCAACCCGATCGTATTCGATCGGGTTGATTTCTGGCGATGTCTGTCCGCCGCCTCAGAGCAGGTGGACAGGTTATGGAGCAGCGAGAGTGCTGCTTCATAACTTGTGTTTCCGGCGAGCATGAAGGCTCGCTAGAAACACGGGGGATCAAACTCTGTTCGGAGCTTGATAATTCGGCCCCATAATCTTGTTTACACAAATATGTTCAGCAATATAATCCCTTCAAATATCTTCCCCACTATTGATGTAAGACTAACTGGTCAATAGCTTCCTGGATTATCAGTACCTTAGATAAATCCATTTTACGTGCTTCATCTGGTTTTTTAGGGTGTTCATTACTTTCACTGCTGCTTTTAAAACCAGGATATCGAAATTCATTTGATGTAATCCATTTACTTTTGTCCATAGGACCCGCAGTTGTGCGTAGGTTGTCCTGCCAATAAGTGAATCTACTCTTTGGATCCTAGAATACAAAGATCGATATATAAAGAAAACATTGAAATTATTAATTAAAAATATATCAACAGACCCAGCAGTTGTAAAAATATTTAGATATTACATCAGTGTTGTTCAAGCTCATGAAGAAGTCTTTAAACTATTTGTTTTTTTTTCTCTTTAAACTTACAGGTAATACATACTATTTACATGATCTTTTGAAGCATTTTAGAATGTTGGGAACTTCCGAAATTGCGGCTCATGTCCGCTGCACATCGATAAATGCCAACAGCATATGCTCTCAAGAACTGCTGGTGCAATGCCGCACCCTGCAGATTCGCGGTCAATCGGCCGCTAGCAGGGGGTGTCAATCAACCAGATTGTATTCAAGCGGGTTGATTTCTGTCTGCCTCCTCAGAGCAGGCGGACAGGTTATGGAGCAGCGGTCTTTAGACCGCTGCTTCATAACTTCTGTTTCCGGTGAGCCTGAATTGACTCTATATTTGGAAACGGCACTTTATTGTTCCTAATTTCTGCAGGCGGACAGCTTATGGAGCAGCGGTCCTAAAGGGAGCTTGATAAATATGCCCCATAGTCTGAAGTTCAAATGACTAGTAGATTTTTTTTTTCTGACAAATTGTAAAAAGTTATGTCTATTTCCACTTCTCCTGTTTCATGTGACAGTCATCAGCCAATCCCAAATGCATATATATATTTTGTGATTTCTTGCACATGCTCAGCAGGAGCTCAGGACTCAAAAAGTGTAAATATTAAAACTGTGCACATTTTCGGCTAGATTTAGAGTTCTGCGGCCAAAGGGGTGCGTTAGCTACGCGTGCTTTTTTCCCCCCCGCACCTTTTAAATACCGCTGGTATTTAGAGTTCACAGAATGGCTGCGTTAGGCTCCAAAAAGGGAGCGTAGAGCATAATTTACCGCCACTGCAACTCTCAATACCAGCGGTGCATACGGACGCGGCCAGCTTAAAAAACGTGCTCGTGCACGATTTCCCCATAGGAAACAATGGGGCAGTTTGAGCTGAAAAAAACCTAACACCTGCAAAAAAGCAGCGTTCAGCTCCTAACGCAGCCCCATTGTTTCCTATGGGGAAACACTTCCTAAGTCTGCACCTAACACCCTAACATGAACCCCGAGTCTAAACACCCCTAACCTTACACTTATTAACCCCTAATCTGCCGCCCCCGCTATCGCTGACCCCTGCATATTATTATTAACCCCTAATCTGTCGCTCCGTACACCGCCGCAACCTACGTTATCCCTATGAACCCCTAATCTGCTGCCCCTAACCCCCGCCGACCCCTATATTATATTTATTAACCCCTAATCTGCCGCCCCCAACGTTGCCGCTACCTACCTACAATTATTAACCCCTAATCTGCCGACTGGACCTCACCGCTACTCTAATAAATGTATTAACCCCTAAAGCTAAGTCTAACCCTAACCCTAACACCCCCCTAAGTTAAATATAATTTTTATCTAACAAAATAAAATAATTCTTATTAAATAAATTATTCCTATTTAAAGCTAAATACTTACCTGTAAAATAAACCCTAATATAGCTACAATATAAATAATAATTATATTGTAGCTATTTTAGGATTTATATTTATTTTACAGGCAACTTTGTATTTATTTTAACCAGGTACAATAGCTATTAAATAGTTAATAACTATTTAATAGCTATCTAGCTAAAAGAAATACAAATTTACCTGTAAAATAAATCCTAACCTAAGTTACAATTAAACCTAACACTACACTATCATTAAATAAATTAAATAAACTATCTACAATTATCTACAATTCAACCTAACACTACACCATCAATAAATAAATTAAATACAAATACCTACAAATAAATCCAAATAAATACACTAACTAAAGTACAAAAAAAATAAAAAAAAGAACTAAGTTACAAAAAATAAAAAAGAACTAAGTTACAAAAAATAAAAAAGAACTAAGTTACAAAAAATAAAAAAAAGAACTAAGTT
The DNA here is from genome assembly GCF_027579735.1 of Bombina bombina. NCBI lineage: Eukaryota > Metazoa > Chordata > Amphibia > Anura > Bombinatoridae > Bombina > Bombina bombina. Next base: position 361,095,925 of record NC_069505.1, on the reverse strand, counting down.
ACAAAAAATAAAAAAGAACTAAGTTACAAAAAATAAAAAAATTATTTACAAACATTATAAAAATATTACAACAATTTTAAGATAATTACACCTACTCTAAGCCCCCTAATAAAATAACAAAGCCCCCCAAAATAAAAAAATGCCCTACCCTATTCTAAAATAAAAATTGAAAAGCTCTTTTACCTTACCAGCCCTGAAAAGGGCCCTTTGCGGGGCATGCCCCAAAGAATTCTGCTCTTTTGCCTGTAAAAAAAACATACAATACCCCCCCCAACATTACAACCCACCACCCACATACCCCTAATCTAACCCAAACCCCCCTTAAATAACTAAGCCCCTGAAGATCTTCCTACCTTGTCTTCACCACGCCGGGTATCACCGATCCGTCCAGAAGAGAGTCCGAAGTCTTCATCCAATCCGGGCGATGTCTTCATCCAAGCGGGGGCTGAAGAGGTCCATCATCCGGCTGAAGTCTTCTATCAAGCGGCATCTTCAATCTTCTTTCTTAGGCCTCCATCTTCATCCCGCCGACGCGGAACATCCATCCTGGCCGACGACTTCCCGACGAATGACGGTTCCTTTAAGGGACGTCATCCAAGATGGCGTCCCTCGAATTCCGATTGGCTGATAGGATTCTATCAGCCAATCGGAATTAAGGTAGGAAAATTCTGATTGGCTGATTGAATCAGCCAATCAGATTCAAGTTCAATCCGATTGGCTGATCCAATCAGCCAATCAGATTGAGCTCCCATTCTATTGGCTGTTCCGATCAGCCAATAGAATGCAAGCTCAATCTGATTGGCTGATTGGATATAATATTTTATAATGTTTGTAAATTATTTTTTTATTTTTTGTAACTTAGTTCTTTTTTTATTTTTTGTACTTTAGTTAGTTTATTTAATTGTATTTATTTGTAGGTATTTGTATGTAATTATTGATAGTGTAGTCAAATAGAGTTACCTGTATTGAAACTGATCACAGCCGCAGGCCTTAGTGCAGGTAAAAAAACATCTTTATTTAGGTAGATTCAACATTCACAGGGTGAAACAGACTCAGTGGTACATTGAGCACAAACGTCCGACGCGTTTCCTGCCCGGAGGCACTTCGTCAGGGACTTACAAAGTCAAAATACAAACAGCTTAAAAAGGCTTACTTGCTTACGTAACGGAATTAGCACCTGTTCATTATGGTTAAAGGCACAGATGCTGCCATCTATGGAAACTTGCTACTGCTGGGTTTTGAAAAAACCCTTTAAAGCAATCAGCGAAAGTAACATTGTATCCACAGTGCTATATGTGTATATATCTTGTATCTATATAGTAAGTAACACAAAAGACACAATGAAAACGCCGTAAACTAGTAACATATTGAAATAGCCTTTTCCAAAGACGGCAGCGAAATAGAACAGAAATTGTTCTACAACCAGTTCATATGAACAGGTGCTAAAAAGACATAAAATTATTTTCAAGCTGCAAATTCTAAAAAAAAAAATTAACAATGTTATTGATATAATGTACAGCGGACTCACAGAGGATTCAGACTGAGACATTTCTACAAGTCTCATATATGGATTTAAAATATTAAAGGATTTATATTTGAATTGTCTTTGTTAGAAGATTAAATATTACACGTTTAGGGGAGAGTTTGAAGACTTATGTAACAGTTAGTTCTTTTGCTTGACTTGCTATGTTAATAGAAAATTACAGTGTATGTGTGAGCTAGCTTACTCAGTGTGAATAATGAGATAAATGAAGTGATGTGTACGAATGTGATTTGTGAAAAAGAAAAGGTATGAATAGGTGGAATTGGAAAGAAAACTTGCTGTGTATCCTTTTTAAAATATGTTGGGGTACAATGTCCTGATAAGGATCTAGTCTAAAATTCATCAAAAAGTTTTTTGCAATAGATAGAAATGGGTGACCACTATATATAAACACATTTGTGCTGAATCATAATTAGTGTCATCTGTGTCTGTATAGACAAAAATATAGTGAAAAGACTGTGTAGACTGTGAAATTAGTGTGAAACCTAATTAACAGATAAAGCCAAGTCTAAGATTTAACGAAACTAAATGTACTATTGTTTGAACTAATGAGCGCTCTGGAGGGACAAGAGAAGAGGCTACTATTTGTACTGAACAGATATGTTTGTTGCCTTATCAGATTATTAGGGAATTTTATGTGTATATATGTGTCTTATTGTAGACAATTTAATCTATAAAGTATCTAAGATCTGTTATCTTATTAATACCATTTGGAGTACCGGTCATTAAATTAAATATCCAAAAGGCCTCTTTTCTATTCAACTTTGCCGTTCTATCCCCACCTCTAATATCATAAGGGGCGTGGTCTATACCTTGGAAGCTGAACATAGTACTGAGGTTGTGGTCGTTAACTGGAATACCTAGTGAAATAAAATGTTCAACAAAGTGCTTGGCTACTGGGGTGGAGGGAGGGTCATGTTTGATGGAGAGCAAATGCTCCCTGACCCTGTCCTTGAGGAGTCTAGTGGTCCTGCCTACATACTGTTTACAACAGATCTTACAGTTAATTAAATAGACCACAAATCTAGAATTACAGTTGAGTCTAAATCTGATGTCAAAGCATTTACCCGTGGTCTTGGATTTAAATTCTCTGCCGGAAAGCGCAAATTCACAACTCTTGCAGGGAATCTTTTTGCATCTAAAGAATCCCTTTTCTGGTTGTAACCAAGAGTTATTGCTTTTTATTGAGAAATCTCTATTAAGATGATTTCCAATAGTTCTTGCTTTTCTGCTTACTAGTCTAATGCCCTGATTTTGTAATGAATCTTGTAACAGGGCATCTCTGTCCAATACAGGAAGATATTTCCTTATGATATTATTAATACAGTTAAACTGTCTACTATAGCAAGTGGAAAAGGTTATAGGTGATTTTGAACTTTTCTGGTTACTGCTATTGTTACTATGAGATCTAATTTTGAGGGTGTCTTTAAGAAGCACATCTCTATGCATGAGTTCAACCTCTTTGCTAACTCTTTCTAAGATACTAATATCATAGCCTCTAATGTGAAGACGCTGAGTGAGAGAATGAGCTTGTTCTATATAAGTGTGAACATTGCTACAATTGCGTCTAAGGCGCATATATTCCCCTTTTGGAATAGCCATTTTGAGGTGAGCTGGATGATGTGAATCTGCTCGTAGGATCGTATTTCCTGATGTCGGTTTTCTAAACGTAGAGGTAATAATTGAATGTGACAATCTATCCAACTTCAGTGTGATGTCTAAAAATGGTATGTCCTCTTTTGATGCTGTGTATGTGAATCCCAAATTGAGATTATTGTCATTTAGATATTTCACAAATGCAGGTATGGAATTGATGTCACCCTTCCATAATATAACCAAGTCATCGATATACCTTCTGTAAAACCCCATCTGTGACTTAAAAGTATTATTGTCATGGAATATTTTCTGAAATTCGAAATGTGTTAGGTAGAGATTTGCATATGATGGTGCAAATTTCGCACCCATGGCAGTGCCCTGGTTCTGTACGTAATGAGTACCTTCAAACGTGAAGTTGTTATGATTCAGAAGAAATTTTGCACCATCACATACAAATCTGATAAACCTATTTTCATATGTAGTGTACATCTCAAGCATAGCCTGCAAAGCTTCAATCCCCTTATTGTGTGGTATACATGAATATAATGAATTAACATCTATAGTGAGTAGAGTGTCATTTTCATCAACATACACAGAGTTTAACAGCCTTAACAAATGCTTAGTGTCACGGAGATATGCTGGGGTTATCTGAACAATAGGTTGTAAGACTGTGTCAATCAAGGACCCAAGTTTTTCCCCTAGGGATCCCACACCAGAAATGATGGGGCGCCCAGGGGGGCGTTCCCTGTTCTTGTGTATTTTAGGTAAGTGCCTGAACACAGGTGTGTTCGGAAACTGTTTTTTAAGAGAGTCTGCTTTCAACTTAGTGATGACACCTTCCTGTACATAATGGTGTAAAAAATCATTAAGTTCCATGACAAATTTCCTGGTCGGATTAAATGTCAATTTACGATAGGTGGTGTCATCACTAAGCTGTCTGAGAGCCTCACTAGTATACTGTGCCCTGTCCTGTACTACTATACAACCACCCTTATCTGAGCTTTGAATGATGAGATCACTATTTTCTTGTAATTTTTTTAAAATGTTTCTCTCTTTCTTAGATAGATTGTTACTTTTCCCATATTTCGAACTGGTACTAGTGTTGGTTTCTCTGGCTAATGCGTGAAGATCCCTTTCAACCAAACTTTGGAAGACCTCTATAAAGTCCCCCCTCATTTGTATGGGATAAAAATATTTATTCGCATTGGTAGTGATGGTGGGGATGCTTAGATTTAGTGTGTTGGATCGTGCACTCTCACTTTCAAGTGATAATAAATTGACAATTTCACATTGATCATCAAAATTGAAACCATAAAGATGTTTTTTTACCTGCACTAAGGCGAAGATTGAACTTTATTACTGCCACCACTTGCCAACAGCACGGCTTTATCCTCTCAGCCTAACACATTGGTCTGTTACTTCTCACTGATTATAAGCTTTATTTGGCAAGTTACTGCTTTACTTTACTCGTCAAAAGACACAAGCAATACGCCATTTTTTTATTGTATATGCACTGAGGGGCGTGACGGAGTGCGGCAACAGCGGTGAGATTATACCTGTTTTACTTACATATCTGTAGTTCTTACTAAGAACCATTGCAAGATTGAACTTTATTACTGCCACCACTTGCCAACAGCACGGCTTTATCCTCTCAGCCTAACACATTGGTCTGTTACTTCTCACTGATTATAAGCTTTATTTGGCAAGTTACTGCTTTACTTTACTCGTCAAAAGACACAAGCAATACGACATTTTTTTATTGTATATGCAAAACCGGTTTGTATACTTAGTCAGTGACTTAATTACAACGTGCAGTTCTTACGAACTTTGTGTGTTATTGATAGTGTAGTATAGAAAAGTAGTACAAACGTACAAAGAATCTCCAGAAAACAGAAATTGGTGCCGGTTATGAAAACAATATTGTATGCATAAATAGTATAAGCATAGTATTGATAGTGTAGTGTTAGGTTTAATTGTAACTTAGGTTAGGATTTATTTTACAGGTAATTTTGTATTTATTTTAACTAGGTAGCTATTAAATAGTTAACTATTTAATAGCTATTGTACCTGGTTAAAATAAATACAAAGTTGCCTGTAAAATAAATATAAATCCTAAAATAGATACAATATAATTATTATTTATATTGTAGCTATATTAGGGTTTATTTTACAGGTAAGTATTTAGCTTTAAATAGGAATAATTTATTTAATAAGATTTATTTTATTTCGTTAGATTAAAATTATATTTAACTTAGGGGGGTGTTAGTGTTAGACTTAGCTTTAGGGGTGAATACATTTATTAGAGTAGCGGTGAGGTCCGGTCGGCAGATTAGGGGTTAATAATTGTAGGTAAGGTAGCGGCGACGTTGGGGGGGCAGATTAGGGGTTAATAAATATTATGATAGGGTCGGCGGTGTTAGGGGCAGCAGATTAGGGGTACATAGGGATAACGTAGGTTGCGGCGGTGTGCGGTCGGCAGATTAGGGGTTAAAAAAATGTAATAGAGTGGTGGCGATGTGGGGGGGCCTCGGTTTAGGGGTACATAGGTAGTTTATGGGTGTTAGTGTACTTTAGAGCACAGTAGTTAAGAGCTTTATGAACCGGCGTTAGCCCATAAAGCTCTTAACTCCTGGCTTTTCTCTGCGGCTGGAGTCTTGTCGTTAGATTTCTAACGCTCACTTCAGCCAAGACTCTAAATACCAGCGTTAGAAAGATCCCATTGAAAAGATAGGATGCGCAATTGGCGTAGGGGGATCTGCGGTATGGAAAAGTTGCGGCTGGAAAGTGAGCGTTAGACCCTTACCTACAAGACTCTAAATACCAGCGGTAGGACAAAACCAGCGTTAGGACCCCCTAACGCTGGTTTTGACGGCTAACGCAGAACTCTAAATCTAGGCGTTTGTTAATGGAAATAAATTGGAAAGTCGTTTAAAAATTGCTGCTCTATCTGAATCATGAAAGTTTCTTTTTGACTTGAGTGTCCCTTTAATAGAAAAAAGCAACAATGGAGAGGCAGTCTGGATTGTGTTACGTTTGCATTATTAAAAGGAGTTAAAAGATTGATGTAACACATATTAGAGCAATATATTGTCGCACACAAAATTGTAAAAAAAATAAATGTTTATTTTCCTTTTAAACCCATGGGATAGTGGTTAGTAGTACTGCACAGATGAGCTCATTAAAAGCCAACACATTTCTAATAAGTTTGTCTGGATGAATGTATAGTCACCCTTTATCTGTGAGTACAATCTAATTCACATGGTCATAATAAATATTCCTTACTTGCAAGCTTGTTAACAGAATGCCATTTTTTTTGGTTGTATTTACCTCCTCCATTCCTTTCCCTAAAATCTTCTTTGCAAGTTCACTGGAATATATTTTAATGTATTCGTCCTTGAGTTTTTCAATACTTTTACTCATTTCATGAATATCATCCATATTTTTCTAAAACAGGAAAAAAAAGAAAACATTGAATGCAATTTTTTTCCTAGGCAGCTAGAAAACAGGATTTGTGTGTATTTTATTGTTACAACATTCTGTTCATAAATCAGCAAAACATTAACTGTCAAAAACATTATTATCAAGATCTATTGAAAAAACAAAATGTATGTTTACCCAACAAATTAATTTCCACGAGACATCACGTGTGATTACATTGCAGTCCACTAGGAGGAGGTAAAAACACCCTTACATTGCAGCTTTAATCCCTCCCACTTTCCCATACTCCCTTAGTCATCCAAATAGATGGAGCAAAGCAGGAAAGAAAAAGGACAAATTAAGTACAAAACAAGTATTACTGCCAACTGTGTAAAGAAAGGGCTAGGCTTGTGTTCTCTCACCATCATGAAAGAAATGAATGAATCAAATAAGCACAAATTTAGTTTTCTTTCATAAGATGGTAAGAGTCCACAATATATCACATGTGGGATTCCATAACCAAGCAGTGATGAAATGGCCATGAAAAAGAGAACCTTCCAGGATAACAGCTGAAGGTCTAAACCATGTATGGGTTCAAATAGACTTGATAAACCCTCAAAACCATATTAACCGCTTAGTGACCAGGACATTTTTCAATTTTCTTACTGTTAAGGACCAGGGCTATTTTTACATTTCTGCTGTGTTTTTGTTTAGATGTAATTTTCCTCTTACTCATTTACTGTACCCACACATATTATATACAGTTCTTCTCATCAATAAATGGACATGCTAAAGATACCATTATTTTCATATCTTATAATTTACCATAAAAAGAAAGATAAAATATGATTAAAAAAATGAAAACAAAACAACACTTTTTCTTACTTTGATCCCCAAAATCTACACATCTACAACCACCAAAAAACACCCATACTAAATAGTTTTTAAAACTACTAATGTTTACATGTTCTTTGCAAGTTATAGGGCAATAAATACAAGTAGCACTTTGCTATTTCCAAACCATTTTTTTTTTCAAAATAAGCGATAGTTACATTGTAACACTGATATCTGTCAGGAATCCCTGAATAACCCTTCACATTTACATATTTTTTTTAGTAGACAACAAAGTATTGATCTAGGTCCAATTTGGTATATTTCATGCCACCATTTCACCGCCAAATGCGATCAAATAAAAAAAAATCTGTAACTTTTTCACAAACTTTAGGTTTCTCACTGAAATTATTTACAAACAGCTTGTGCAATTATGGCACAAATGGTTGTAGGTAAATGCTTCTCTGGGATCCCCTTTGTTCAGAAATAGCAGACATATATGGTTTTTGCATTACTTTTTGGTAATTAGAAGGCCGCTAAATGCCGCTGCGCACCACACTTGTATTATGCCCAGCAGTGAAGGTGTATTTTGCCCAGCAATGAAGGGGTTAATTAGGTAGCTTGTAGGGTTAATGTTAGCTTTAGTGCAGTGTAGTAGACAACCCAAAGTATTGATCTAGGCCCATTTTGGTATATTTCATGCCGCCATTTCACTGCCAAATGCGATCAAATAAAAAAAAAAATCGGTAACTTTTTCACAAACTTTAGGTTTCTCACTGAAATTATTTACAAACAGCTTGTGCAATTATGGCACAACTGGTTGTAGGTAAATGTTTCTCTTGGATCCCCTTTGTTTAGAAATAGCAAACATATATGGCTTTGGCATTACTTTTTGGTAATTAGAAGGCCGCTAAATGCCGCTGCGCACTACACTTGTATTATGACCAGCAGTGAAGGTGTATTATGACCAGCAATGAAGGGGTTAATTAGGTAGCTTGTAGGGTTAATGTTAACTTTAGTGCAGTGTAGTAGACAACCCAAAAGTATTGATTCTAGGCCCATTTTGGTATATTTCATGCCACCATTTCACCACCAAATGCGATCAAATAACAAAATGGTAACGTTTTCCCTTTGTTCAGAAATAGAAGACATATATTTATATTATAGCTTTAGTGTAGAGCTCAGCTTCCCACCTGACACATCCCACCCCCTGATCCCTCCCTGACCCCCCTCAAACAGCTCTCTTCCCTCCCCCACCTCACAATTGTCACCGCCATCTTAAGTACTGGCAGAAAGTCTGCCAGTACTAAAATAAAAGGCATTTTTCTTTTTTATAATTTTTTTTTATATTTATTCTGCAGTGTTGGATCCCCCCTACCTCCCTCCCTCCCTCCCCAAACAAGTCTCTAACCCTCCCCCCTCTACATATTTGCTGCCATCTTGGGTACTGTCTGCCAGTACCCAGTTTGCAAACAAAAAAAAAAATTGTGGTTTTATTTTTTATTAAAAACTGCCAATTTTTCTGTAGTGTAGCTGCCCCCCTCAATACCCTCCCCCCATCCCTGATCCCTTTCCCAACATTTATTTTCCCCTCTCTCTCCTTCCCATACATTCTTCAGTCTACTGGACTAATGGACTTAATGTAGTGCGCGCACACGCTCCCGGCCAATCATGCGCACTTCAGCAACAAGATCCGGAACTGCCTCCAGTGATGGGCCGCCCACCCACCTCCCTGCTATGGCTCCCACCCACCAACGATCTGCATAATTGCTGACAGATGCAGAGAGGGCCACAGAGTGTCTCTCTCTGCATCAGTGGCTAAAAAACAAAATGTATGCTTACCTAATACATGTATGTCTTTACGGAAGTCATCAATTACTAGTAGGAATATCTTTCTTGTCCAGCAGGAGGCGGCAAAGACCACCACGGCAAAGTTGTTAAATATCCCCTTCCCATAACCCTCAGTCATTCAACCAAAGGGAAATGGAAAAAGAAATAACACAAAGGTGCCTGAGGTTTAGTAAAAAATAACTGTCTTAAATATAAGAGTGGGGTCGTGGACTCACCATATCCGGAATAAATTTATCTATCAGGTAAGCAAAAATTTTGTTTTCTTTCCTAAGATATGGTGAGTCCACAACGTCATCAATTACTAGTGGGAAACAATACCTAAGCTAGGAGGACACAGATGATTAGGGAAGGAAAAAGACAGGTGAACCTAAACAGAAGGCACCACCGCTTGAAGAACCTTCCTCCTAAAAGAGGCCTCAGCTGAGGCAAAAAGTATCAAATTTATAAAATTTTGAAAAAGTGTGCAGAGAGGACCAAGTTGCAGCCTTGCAAACCTGTTCCACAGAAGCTTCATTTTTGAAAGCCCAAGAAGACGAGACAGCCCTAGTGGAATGAGCTGTAACTCCCTCAGGAAGCTGCTGTCCAGCAGTCTCATAAGCAAAACAAATCATACTTCTCAATCATCATCAGAGCAGAAGACTGGGGAAAATCCTTAGTCGCCTGTAAATAGAATTTTAAAGCACGCACTACATCCAAGTTGTGCAACAGACACTCCTTATGCGGAGGAGGATTGGGACAGAGAGAAGGAACAACAATTTCCTGATTAATATTCCTAACCAAAACCACTTTAGGAAGAAACCTAGTACATAGGACCACCTTTTTCGCATGAAAGATAAGGTAAGTAGAATCATACTGCAAAGACGAGAGTTCCGAAACTTTCCTTGCAGAATAAAAAGCAACAAGAAACAAAACCTTGCAAAATAATTTAATATCTATGGAATGCATTGGCTCAAACGGAGCCTGCTGCAAAACCTTAAGAACAAGGTTAAGACTCCAAGGAGGAGTAACCGACAAACACAGGCTTGATTCTGACCAAGGCCTGACAAAAATATTGAACATCTGGCACAACCGCCAAACGCTTATGCAACAGAATAGATTAAGCAGAAATCTGACCTTTCAGAGTACTGACTGATAAACCCTACTCCAGACCTTCCTGGAGAAAAGACAAAATTCTAGGAATCCTAACCCTACTCCAAGAGTAGCCCTTAGATTCACACCAATAATAATAACCAATTTACGCCATACCTTATGGTCAATTTTCTGAGTAACAGGCTTATGAGCCTGGATCATTGTCTCAATGACCGACTCAGAAAAACCACGCTCAGACAAAACTAAGCATTCAATCTCCAAGCTGTCAGTTTCAGAGAAACAAGATTTGGGTGGAAGAAAGGACCCTGAGTTAGAAGATCCTTCTTCAGAGGCAGCCTAGAGATGACATGTTCACCAGGTCTACATACCAGATCCTGCGAGGACACTCTCTCCTGTTTGATACGAGCAATGACTCATGGAAGAGCAAACGAAGGAAACAGATAAACTGGACCGAACCCCCAAGGCGCCGCCAGAGCATCTATCAGAGCTGCCTGCGGATCTCTTGACCTTGAACCGTACCTTGGAGGCTTGGCGTTCTGCTGAGATGCCATCAGATCCAACTCTGGCACACCTCATTTGCGGGTTAACCTGGAGATTACCTCCGGATGGAGAGCCCACTGCCCGGGATGAAATGTCTGTCTGCGCAGAAAATCCGCTTCCAAATTGTCCACTCCTGGAATGTGGATTGCAGATAGACAAAATCATGAACTTCCGCCCACTGAATAATCCACCTCACTCATGGCTAAGGAACTCCGAGTTCCTCCCTGGTGGTTGATGTAAGCCACAGAAGTGAAATTGTCAGACTGAAATCTGATAAATCGGTCTAAAGCCAACTGAGGCCAAGTTATCAGAGAATTGTAAATCGCTCTCAACTCCAAGATGTTTATGGGGAGAGCAGATTCCTACCGAGCCTTTAACAAGTCCCAGACTGCTCCCCAGCCTAGCAGGCTGGCATCCGTGGGCACAATCACCCAAGAAGGCACCCGGAAGCATGTGCCCTGAGACAGATGTTCCTGAGAAAACCACCACGGAAGAGAGTCTCTCATTAACACGTCTAGATCTATCCTCTGGGACAGATCCAAATGGTTTCCGTTCCATTGCCTGAGAATGCATAATTGCAGAATGGAATCAAAGGGAATTATGTCCATGGATGCAACTATCAACCCAATTACTTCCATACATTGGGGTACAGATGCCGAACAGTAGACTGAAGAGAGAGGCAAGCAGAGAGAATTTTGGATTTTCTGACCTCCGTCAGTAAAATCATAGATTATGCTTACCTGATAATTTCCTTTTCTTCCGATGGAAACAGTCCACAGCTGAATTCATTACTCTTGGGAAATAAGAATCTTCCCACCAGGAGGCGGCAAAGACACCTCAGCCAAAGGCTTAAATACTCCTCCCAATCCCCCCCATCTCCCAGTCATTCTGCCGAGGAACAGTAGAAGAAATATCAGGGTGAAAAGGTGCCAGAAGAATATAAGGACGCCCCACATAAAATTACGGGTGGGGAGCTGTGGACTCTTTCCATCAGAAGAAAAGGAAATTATCAGGTAAGCATAATTTATGTTTTTCTTCTTAAATGGAAAGAGTCCACAGCTGCATTCATTACTTTCGGGAAAACAATACACAAGCTATAAAGGACACTTGAATGCCAAGACGGGAGGGTACAATAGTCCGCCCATACTGAGGGCACCAGGCCTGAACTTCTCCCCAATAAAAAATCCTGCTTCGTCCGAAGCCAAGAAAAATCTTTTAAAGGAAAAGCCCCAAGGACACTTGACTCACAGCTAGTCCAGAGCCAATGGTTTAGAACGTACAGGGTTTGGGGGTAGCGGAGTTATGTAATAACAGGTAATATCTTAATATAGCTATACTCATATAGGCCTAGATTTGGAGTTTGGCGTTAGCCGTGAAAACCAGCGTTCGAGGCTCCTAACGCTGGTTTTAGGCTACCTCCGGTATTTGGAGTCACTCAAAATAGGGTCTAACGCTCACTTTTCAGCCGCGACTTTTCCATACCGCAGATCCCCTTACGTCAATTGCGTATCCTATCTTTTCAATGGGATCTTTCTAACTCCGGTATTTAGAGTCGTGTCTGAAGTGAGCGTTAGACATCTAACGACAAAACTCCAGCCGCAGGAAAAAAGTCAGTAGTTAAGAGCTTTCTGGGCTAACGCCGGTTTATAAAGCTCTTAACTACTGTGCTCTAAAGTACACTAACACCCATAAACTACCTATGTACCCCTAAACCAAGGTCCCCCCACATCGCAGCCACTCGATTAAATTTTTTTAACCCCTAATCTGCCGACCGCCACCTACGTTATACTTATGTACCCCTAATCTGCTGCCCCTAACACCACCGACCCCTATATTATATTTATTAACCCCTAACCTGCCCCCCACAACGTCGCAGCCAGCTACCTACAATAATTAACCCCTAATCTGCCGACCGCAAAGCGCCGCCACCTACGTTATCCTTATGTACCCCTAATCTGCTGCCCCTAACACCGCCGACCCCTATATTATATTTATTAACCCCTAATCTGCCCCCCTCAACGTCGCCTTCACCTGCCTACACTTATTAACCCCTAATCTGCCGACTGGACCGCACCGATATTATTATAAAGTTATTAACCCCTAATCCGCCTCACTAACCCTATAATAAATAGTATTAACCCCCTAATCTGCCGACACCTAACTTCAAACATTAACCCCTAATCTGCCGACTGGACCTCACCGCTATTCTAATAAATGTATTAACCCCTAAAGCTAAGTCTAACCCTAACACTAACACCCCCCTAAATTAAATAAAATTTTAATCTAACGAAATTAATTAACTCTTATTAAATAAATTATTCCTATTTAAAGTTAAATACTTACCTGTAAAATAAATCCTAATATAGCTACAATATAAATTATAATTATATTATAGCTATTTTAGGATTTATATTTATTTTACAGGTAACTTTGTATTTATTTTAACCAGGTACAATAGCTATTAAATAGTTAAGAACTATTTAATAGCTAAAATAGTTAAAATAATTACAAAATTACCTGTAAAATAAATCCTAACCTAAGTTACAATTAAACCTAACACTACACTATCAATAAATTAATTAAATAAACTACCTACAATTACCTACAATTAACCTAACACTACACTATCAATAAATTAATTAAATACAATTCCTACAAATAAATACAATTAAATAAACTAGCTAAAGTACAAAAAATAAAAAAATATTTACAAACATAAGAAAAATATTACAACAATTTTAAACTAATTACACCTACTCTAAGCCCCCTAATAAAATAACAAAGCCCCCCAAAATAAAAAAAAATGCCCTACCCTATTCTAAATTACTAAAGTTCAAAGCTCTTTTACCTTACCAGCCCTGAACAGGGCCCTTTGCGGGGCATGCCCCAAAGAATTCAGCTCTTTTGCCTGTAAAAAAAACATACAATACCCCCCCCCAACATTACAACCTACCACCCACATACCCCTAATCTAACCCAAACCCCCCTTAAATAAACCTAACACTAAGCCCCTGAAGATCTTCCTACCTTATCTTCACCATACCAGGTTCACCGATCCATCCTGAAGAGCTCCTCCGATGTCCTGATCCAAGCCCAAGCGGGGGGGCTGAAGAGGTCCATGATCCGGCTGAAGTCTTCATCCAAGCGGGAGCTGAAGAGGTCCATGATCCGGATGAAGTCTTCATCCAAGCGGGAGCTGAAGAGGTCCATGATCCGGATGAAGTCTTCTATCAACGGCATCTTCAATCTTCTTTCTTCCGGATCCATCTTGCAGACCTCCGACGCGGAACATCCTCTTCTCCCGACGCCTACTAGCCGAATGACGGTTCCTTTAAGGGACGTCATCCAAGATGGCGTCCCTCGAATTCTGATTGGCTGATAGGATTCTATCAGCCAATCGGAATTAAGGTAGGAATATTCTATCAGCCAATCGGAATTCGAGGGACGCCATCTTCAGGGCTGGTAAGGTAAAAGAGCTTTGAACTGTAGTAATTTAGAATAGGGTAGGGCATTTTTTATTTTGGGGGTCTTTGTTATTTTATTAGGGGGCTTAGAGTAGGTGTAATTAGTTTAAAATTGTTGTAATATTTTTCTTATGTTTGTAAATATTTTTTTATTTTTTGTAACTTAGTTCTTTTTTATTTTTTGTACTTTAGTTAGTTTATTTCATTGTAGTTATTTGTAGGAATTGTATTTAATTTATTTATTGATAGTGTAGTGTTAGGTTTAATTGTAGGTAATTGTAGGTATTGTATTTAATTAATTTAATGATAGTATAGTGTTAGGTTTAATTGTAACTTAGGTTAGGATTTATTTTACAGGTAATTTTGTAATTATTTTAACTAGGTAGCTATTAAATAGTTCTTAACTATTTAATAGCTATTGTACCTGGCTAAAATAATTACAAAGTTGCCTGTAAAATAAATATTAATCCTAAAATAGCTATAATATAATTATAATTTATATTGTAGCTATATTAGGATTTATTTTACAGGTAAGTATTTAGCTTTAAATAGGAATAATTTATTTAATAAGAGATAACATAATTTATGTAAGAACTTACCTGATAAATTCATTTCTTTCATATTAGCAAGAGTCCATGAGCTAGTGACGTATGGGATATACATTCCTACCAGGAGGGGCAAAGTTTCCCAAACCTCAAAATGCCTATAAATACACCCCTCACCACACCCACAATTCAGTTTAACGAATAGCCAAGAAGTGGGGTGATAAAAAAGTGCGAAAGCATATAAAATAAGGAATTGGAATAATTGTGCTTTATACAAAATCATAACCACCACAAAAAAAGGGCGGGCCTCATGGACTCTTGCTAATATGAAAGAAATGAATTTATCAGGTAAGTTCTTACATAAATTATGTTTTCTTTCATGTAATTAGCAAGAGTCCATGAGCTAGTGACGTATGGGATAATGACTACCCAAGATGTGGATCTTTCCACACAAGAGTCACTAGAGAGGGAGGGATAAAATAAAGACAGCCAATTCCTGCTGAAAATAATCCACACCCAAAATAAAGTTTAACGAAAAACATAAGGAGAAGATTCAAACTGAAACCGCTGCCTGAAGTACTTTTCTACCAAAAACTGCTTCAGAAGAAGAAAATACATCAAAATGGTAGAATTTAGTAAAAGTATGCAAAGAGGACCAAGTTGCTGCTTTGCAGATCTGGTCAACCGAAGCTTCATTCCTAAACGCCCAGGAAGTAGATACTGACCTAGTAGAATGAGCTGTAATTCTCTGAGGCGGAATTTTACCCGACTCAACATAGGCAAGATGAATTAAAGATTTCAACCAAGATGCCAAAGAAATGGCAGAAGCTTTCTGGCCTTTTCTAGAACCGGAAAAGATAACAAATAGACTAGAAGTCTTACGGAAAGATTTCGTAGCTTCAACATAATATTTCAAAGCTCTAACAACATCCAAAGAATGCAACGATTTCTCCTTAGAATTCTTAGGATTAGGACATAATGAAGGAACCACAATTTCTCTACTAATGTTGTTGGAATTCACAACTTTAGGTAAAAATTCAAAAGAAGTTCGCAACACCGCCTTATCCTGATGAAAAATCAGAAAAGGAGACTCACAAGAAAGAGCAGATAATTCAGAAACTCTTCTGGCAGAAGAGATGGCCAAAAGGAACAAAACTTTCCAAGAAAGTAATTTAATGTCCAATGAATGCATAGGTTCAAACGGAGAAGCTTGAAGAGCTCCCAGAACCAAATTCAAACTCCAAGGAGGAGAAATTGACTTAATGACAGGTTTTATACGAACCAAAGCTTGTACAAAACAATGAATATCAGGAAGAATAGCAATCTTTCTGTGAAAAAGAACAGAAAGAGCAGAGATTTGTCCTTTCAAAGAACTTGCGGACAAACCCTTATCTAAACCATCCTGAAGAAACTGTAAAATTCTCGGTATTCTAAAAGAATGCCAAGAAAAATGATGAGAAAGACACCAAGAAATATAAGTCTTCCAGACTCTATAATATATCTCTCGAGATACAGATTTACGAGCCTGTAACATAGTATTAATCACGGAGTCAGAGAAACCTCTTTGACCAAGGATCAAGCGTTCAATCTCCATACCTTTAAATTTAAGGATTTCAGATCCTGATGGAAAAAAGGACCTTGTGACAGAAGGTCTGGTCTTAACGGAAGAGTCCACGGTTGGCAAGAGGCCATCCGGACAAGATCCGCATACCAAAACCTGTGAGGCCATGCTGGAGCTACCAGCAGAACAAACGAGCATTCCTTCAGAATCTTGGAGATCACTCTTGGAAGAAGAACTAGAGGCGGAAAGATATAGGCAGGATGATACTTCCAAGGAAGTGATAATGCATCCACTGCCTCCGCCTGAGGATCCCGGGATCTGGACAGATACCTGGGAAGTTTCTTGTTTAGATGGGACGCCATCAGATCTATTTCTGGAAGTTCCCACATTTGAACAATCTGAAGAAATACCTCTGGGTGAAGAGACCATTCGCCCGGATGCAACGTTTGGCGACTTAGATAATCCGCTTCCCAATTGTCTACACCTGGGATATGAACCGCAGAGATTAGACAGGAGCTGGATTCCGCCCAAACCAAAATTCGAGATACTTCTTTCATAGCCAGAGGACTGTGAGTCCCTCCTTGATGATTGATGTATGCCACAGTTGTGACATTGTCTGTCTGAAAACAAATGAACGATTCTCTCTTCAGAAGAGGCCAAAACTGAAGAGCTCTGAAAATTGCACGGAGTTCCAAGATATTGATAGGTAATCTCACCTCCTGAGATTCCCAAACTCCCTGTGCCGTCAGAGATCCCCACACAGCTCCCCAACCCGTGAGACTTGCATCTGTTGAAATTACAGTCCAGGTCGGAAGCACAAAAGAAGCCCCCTGAATTAAACGATGGTGATCTGTCCACCATGTTAGAGAGTGCCGAACAATCGGTTTTAAAGATATTGTTTGAGATATCTTCGTGTAATCCTTGCACCATTGCTTCAGCATACAGAGCTGAAGAGGTCGCATGTGAAAACGAGCAAAGGGGATCGCGTCCGATGCAGCAGTCATAAGACCTAGAATTTCCATGCATAAGGCTACCGAAGGGAATGATTGTGACTGAAGGTTTCGACAAGCTGCAATCAATTTTAGACGTCTCTTGTCTGTTAAAGACAGAGTCATGGACACTGAATCCATCTGGAAACCCAGAAAGGTTACCCTTGTCTAAGGAATCAAAGAACTTTTTGGTAAATTGATCCTCCAACCATGATCTTGAAGAAACAACACAAGTCGATTCGTATGAGATTCTGCTAAATGTAAAGACTGAGCAAGTACCAAGATATCGTCCAAATAAGGAAATACCACAATACCCTGTTCTCTGATTACAGACAGAAGGGCACCGAGAACCTTTGTAAAAATTCTTGGAGCTGTAGCTAGGCCAAACGGCAGAGCCACAAACTGGTAATGCTTGTCCAGAAAAGAGAATCTCAGGAACTGAAAATGATCTGGATGAATCGGAATATGCAGATATGCATCCTGTAAATCTATTGTGGACATATAATTCCCTTGCAGAACAAAAGGCAAGATAGTCCTTATAGTTACCATTTTGAACGTTGGTATCCTTACATAACGATTCAATATTTTTAGATCCAGAACTGGTCTGAAGGAATTCTCCTTCTTTGGTACAATGAAGAGATTTGAATAAAACCCCATCCCCTGTTCCTGAACTGGAACTGGCATAATTACTCCAGTCAACTCTAGATCTGAAACACATTTCAGAAATGCTTGAGCTTTTACTGGATTTACTGGGACACGGGAAAGAAAAAATCTCTTTGCAGGAGGTCTTATCTTGAAACCAATTCTGTACCCTTCTGAAACAATGTTCTGAATCCAAAGATTGTGAACAGAATTGATCCAAATTTCCTTGAAAAAAACGTAACCTGCCCCCTACCAGCTGAGCTGGAATGAGGGCCGCACCTTCATGTGGACTTAGAAGCAGGCTTTGCCTTTCTAGCTGGCTTGGATTTATTCCAGACTGGAGATGGTTTCCAAACTGAAACTGCTCCTGAGGATGAAGGATCAGGCTTTTGTTCTTTGTTGAAAACGAAAGGAACGAAAACGATTATTAGCTCTGCTTTTACCTTTAGATTTTTTATCCTGTGGTAAAAAAGTTCCTTTCCCACCAGTAACAGTTGAAATGATGGAATCCAACTGAGAACCAAATAATTTGTTACCCTGGAAAGAAATAGAAAGTAAAGTTGATTTAGAAGCCATATCAGCATTCCAAGTTTTAAGCCATAAAGCTCTTCTAGCTAAAATAGCTAGAGACATAAACCTGACATCAACTCTGATAATATCAAAAATGGCATCACAGATAAAATTATTAGCATGCTGAAGAAGAATAATAATGTCATGAGAATCACGATGTGTTACTTGTTGCGCTAAAGTTTCCAACCAAAAAGTTGAAGCTGCAGCAACATCAGCCAAAGATATAGCAGGTCTAAGAAGATTACCTGAACACAGATAAGCTTTTCTTAGAAAGGACTCAATTTTCCTATCTAGAGGATCCTTAAACGAAGTACCATCTGACGTAGGAATAGTAGTACGTTTAGCAAGGGTAGAAATAGCCCCATCAACTTTAGGGATTTTGTCCCAAAATTCTAATCTGTCAGACGGCACAGGATATAAATGCTTAAAACGTTTAGAAGGAGTAAATGAATTACCCAATTTATCCCATTCTTTGGAAATTACTGCAGAAATAGCATTAGGAACAGGAAAAACTTCTGGAATAACCACAGGAGCTTTAAATACCTTATCTAAACGTTTAGAATTAGTATCAAGAGGACCAGAATCCTCTATTTCTAAAGCAATTAGAACTTCTTTAAGTAAAGAACGAATAAATTCCATTTTAAATAAATATGAAGATTTATCAGCATCAACCTCAGAGACAGAATCCTCTGAACCAGAGGAGTCATCAGAATCAGAATGATGATGTTCATTTAAAAATTCATCTGTAGGGAGAGAAGTTTTAAAAGATTTTTTACGTTTACTAGAAGGAGAAATAACAGACATAGCCTTCTTTATGGATTCAGAAACAAAATCTCTTATATTATCAGGAACATTCTGCACCTTAGATGTTGAGGGAACTGCAACAGGCAATGGTACTTTACTAAAGGAAATATTATCTGCTTTAACAAGTTTGTCATGACAATCAATACAAACAACAGCTGGAGAAATAGCTACCAAAAGTTTACAGCAGATACACTTAGCTTTGGTAGATTCAGCACTTGACAGCGATTTTCCTGTAGTATCTTCTGGCTCAGATGCAATGTGAGACATCTTGCAATATGTAAGAGAAAAAACAACATATAAAGCAAAATTGATCAAATTCCTTAAATGACAGTTTCAGGAATGGGAAAAAATGCCAAAGAACAAGCTTCTAGCAACCAGAAGCAATAAAAAATGAAACTTAAATAATGTGGAGACAAAAGCGACGCCCATATTTTTTCGCGCCAAATAAGACGCCCACATTATTTGGCGCCTAAATGCTTTTTGGCGCCAAAAATGACGCCACATCCGGAACGCCGACATTTTTGGCGCGAAATAACGTCAAAGAATGACGCAACTTCCGGCGACACGTATGACGCCGGAAACGGAAATAGAATTTTTGCGCCAAAAAAGTCCGCGCCAAGAATGACGCAATAAAATGAAGCATTTTCAGCCCCCGCGAGCCTAACAGCCCACAGGGAAAAAGTCAAATTTTTTAAGGTAAGAAAAAATGGTCAAATCAAAATGCATTATCCCAAATATGAAACTGACTGTCTGAAAATAAGGAAAGTTGAACATTCTGAGTCAAGGCAAATAAATGTTTGAATACATATATTTAGAACTTTATAAACAAAGTGCCTAACCATAGCTTGGAGTGTCACAGAAAATAAGACTTACTTACCCCAGGACACTCATCTACATATAGCAGATAGCCAAACCAGTACTGAAACGAGAATCAGCAGAGGTAATGGTATATATAAGAGTATATCGTCGATCTGAAAAGGGAGGTAAGAGATGAATCTCTACGACCGATAACAGAGAACCTATGAAATAGACCCCTTAGAAGGAGATCACTGCATTCAAATAGGCAATACTCTCCTCACATCCCTCTGACATTCACTGCACGCTGAGAGGAAAACCGGGCTCCAACTTGCTGCGGAGCGCATATCAACGTAGAATCTAGCACAAACTTACTTCACCACCTCCATCGGAGGCAAAGTTTGTAAAACTGAATTGTGGGTGTGGTGAGGGGTGTATTTATAGGCATTTTGAGGTTTGGGAAACTTTGCCCCTCCTGGTAGGAATGTATATCCCATACGTCACTAGCTCATGGACTCTTGCTAATTACATGAAAGAAAATTAATTTCGTTAGATGTAAATTATATTTAACTTAGGGGGGTGTTAGTGTTAGACTTAGCTTTAGGGGTTAATACATTTATTAGAATAGCGGTGAGCTCCAGTCGGCAGATTAGGGGTTAATAATTGAAGTTAGGTGTCGGCGATGTTAGGGAGGGCAGATTAGGGGTTAATACTATTTATTATAGGGTTAGTAAGGCGGATTAGGGGTTAATAACTTTATTATAGTAGCGCTCAGGTCCGGTCGGCAGATTAGGGGTTAATAAGTGTAGGCAGGTGGAGGCGACGTTGTGGGGGGCAGATTAGGGGTTAATAAATATAATATAGGGGTCGGCGATGTTAGGGCAGCAGATTAGGGGTACATAGGGATAATGTAAGTAGCGGCTGTTTACGGAGCGGCAGATTAGGGGTTAATAATAATATGCAGGGGTCAGCGATAGCGGGGGCGGCAGATTAGGGGTTAATAAGTGTAAGGTTAGGGGTGTTTAGACTCGGGGTACATGTTAGGGTGTTAGGTGCAGACGTAGGAAGTGTTTCCGCATAGCAAACAATGGGGCTGCGTTAAGAGCTGAACGCGGCTTTTTTGCAGGTGTTTTTTTTTCAGCTCAAACAGCCCCATTGTTTTCTATGGGAGAATCGTGCACGAGCAGGTTTTTGAGGCTGGCCGCTTGCGTAAGCAACTCTGGTATCGAGAGTTGAAGCTGCGTTAAATATGCTCTACGCTCCTTTTTTGGAGTCTAGCGCAGCCTTTATGTGGACTCTCAATACCAGAGTTATTTTTATGGTGCGGCCAGAAAAAAGCAGGCGTTAGATTTTCGGGTCGTTACCGACAAAACTCTAAATCTAGCCGATAGTAAATACTAAAATTTAGAGTGCCATTAGAGTTCTTACCTGTTGTGGAGCTAAACTAATTGTACAATTGAGTATACAGGAATTAGCTCCACAATATAAAATACCTTTTAACTCCGCAAAATTAGAGTAGGATAAGTGAAGAAAATATTATTCCATAAGAGTTTCATCCCATTCATACATTATAAACTAGGAATAATCAGTCATACAATAGCTAGGGCTAAAATGAATTAAAAACACTTGAACCTGGTTAATTTCGAATATAAATGTGTCACAATAATCTTATGAAATGATACCTATCAGCCCGCAGTCAAAAATAAGCTAAAGTACACTAATCCCTTACAATCCGACGGCTAAATTACATTTATAGTATTAATGCTAAGACTGTAGGCTGAGACGAAAGTGCAAATATATCAACAAGCCATTATTTTAACCAATGTAAGCAATTTAAAAGTAGACAACTAGGAGAAACAAAGCTGCTCCTGTCGGACCCTTGACGAGCGTTTCACAAAGAACGCTTCCTCAGAGGGGGTGCGGGCTGCTGCTACTGGACGCTATTTATTTTACTCTATCACCCACCTCACAACGTGATTGGTTTCTATTTATGACATGGTAGTGCTGGTTTGGCTTATAAAGATGTCACTCAATTGACATAGTCTTACGTATCAAAAACACATGATGAAAAAAGAAGGCGTGTTGGGGGGAGTGAGATCTGTCAAATAAGAGCACCAATCCTCAAGCTTTAATGTCACATACAGAGGAAATGTGTTTGAGTGGATGAGGCTGATTAGAAGATCACATTTATAAGTAAATTATGCTAATGCTATAACGATCATTGTAAGTGCGGCTACCAATCCATCATACGATTATAGAAAATAAATAGCATATGTTTTACTCACATTCACCTAGATTTAGAGTTCTGCGTTAGCCGTCAAAAGCAGCGTTTAGGGGTCCTAACACCGCTGGTATTTAGAGTTGGCCAGGTAAAGGTGTACCGCTCACTTTCAAGCCGCGACTTTTCCATACCGCAGATCCCCTTTACGCCAGTTGCGTATCCTATCTTTTCAATGGGATCTTCCTAACGCTGGTATTTAGAGTCTTGGATGAAGTGAGCGTTACACCCTCTACCGACAAGACTCCTAACGCCCATGGAAAGGCTGTAGTTAAGAGCTTTATGGGCTAACGCCGGTATATAAAGCTCTTAACTACAGTGATCTAAAGTACACTAACACCCATAAACTACCTATGTACCCTTAAACCGAGGTCCCCCCACATCGCCGCCACTATAATAAATATTTTTAACCCCTAATCTGCCGACCGCACATCGATGCCACTTACATTATCCCTATGAACACCTAATCTGCTGCCCCTAACATTGCCGACACCTACATAATATTTATTAACCCCTAATCTGCCCCCCCAATGTCGCCGCCACCTAACTTCAAGTATTAACCCCTAATCTGCCGACCGGACCTCGCCACTACTATAATAAATGTATTAACCCCTAAAGCTAAGTCTAACCCTAACCCCCCATAAGTTAAATATAATTTTAATCTAACGAAATAAATTAACTCTTATTAACTAAAGTATTCCTATTTAAAACTAAATACTAACCAGTAAAATAAACCCTAATATAGCTACAATATAACGAATAATTATATTGTAGCTATTTTAGGATTTATATTTATTTTACAGGCAACTTTGTATTTATTTTAACTAGGTACAATAGCTATAAAATAGTTATTAACTATTTAATAGCTACCTAGTTAAAATAATGACAAAATTACCTGTAAAATAATTCCTAACCTAAATTACAATTAAACCTAACACTACACTATCATTAAATTAATTAAATAAATTAACTACTAATACCTACAATTAAATAAACTAAACTACAAAACAAACAAACACTAAATTACAGAAAATAAAAAAATATTACAAGAATTTTAAACTAATTACACCTAATCTAAGCCCCCTAATACAATAAAAAAAAACAAAATAATAAAAGTCCCTACCCTATTCTACATTACAAAGTAATCAGCTCTTTTACCAGCCCTTAAAAGGGCTTTTTGCCGGGCATGCCCCAAAATAATCAGCTCTTTTGCCTGTAAAAAAAAAAATACAACCCCCCAACATTAAAACCCACCACCCACATACCCCTACTCTAACCCACCCAAACCCCCCTTAAATAAACCTAACACTACCCCCCTGAAGATCTCCCTACCTTGAATCGTCGTCACCCAGCCGGGCCAAAGTCTTCATCCGATGGGGCAGAAGAGGACATCCAGACCGGCAGAAGTCTTCATCCTATCTAGGCAGAAGAGGACATCCGGACCGGCAGACGTCTTCATCCAAGCGGCATCTTCTATCTTCATCCATCCGGAGCGGAGCCATCTTCTTCCCAGCCAACACGGATCCATCCTCTTCAACCGACGCCTACTCGCCGAATGAAGGTTCCTTTAAATGACGTCATCCAAGATGGCGTCTCTCGAATTCCGATTGGCTGATAGGATTCTATCAGCCAATCGGAATTAAGGTAGGAAAAATCTGATTGGCTGATTCAATTAGCCAATCAGAATCAAGTTCAATCCGATTGGCTAATCAATCAGCCAATCAGATTGAGCTCGCATTCTATTGGCTGATCGGAACAGATAATAGAATGCAAGCTCAATCTGATTGGCTGATTGAATCAGCCAATCAGATTTTTCCTACCTTAATTCCGATTGGCTGATAGAATCCTATCAGCCAATCGGAATTCGAGGGACACCATCTTGGATAACCTCATTTAAAGGAACCTTCATTCGGCGAGTAGGCGTTGGTTGAAGAGGATGGATCTGCGTCAACTGGGAAGAAGATGGCTCGGCTCCGCTCTGGATGGATGAAGATAGAAGATGCCGCTTGGATGAAGATATCTGCCGGTCCGGATGTCCTCTTCTGCCCGGATAGGATGAAGACTTCTGCTGGTCTGGATGTCCTTTTCTGCCCCATTGGATGAAGACTTCGGCCCGCTGGGTGAAGACGACTCAAGGTAGGGAGATCTTCAGGGGGGTAGTGTTAGGTTTATTTAAGGGGGGTTTGGGTGGGTTAGAGTAGGGGTATGTGGGTGGTGGGTTTTAATGTGGGGGGGGGTTGTATTTTTTTTTTACAGGCAAAAGAGCTGATTACTTTGAGGCATGCCCCGCAAAAACATAATTTATGTAAGAACTTACCTGATAAATTAATTTCTTTCATATTAGCAAGAGTCCATGAGCTAGTGACGTATGGGATATACATTCCTACCAGGGGGGGCAAAGTTTCCCAAACCTCAAAATGCCTACAAATACACCCCTCACCACACCCACAAATCAGTTTAACGAATAGCCAAGAAGTGGGGTGATAAGAAAAAAGTGCGAAAGCATAAAAAATAAGGAATTGGAATAATTGTGCTTTATACAAAAAAATCATAACCACCACAAAAAGGGTGGGCCTCATGGACTCTTGCTAATATGAAAGAAATAAATTTATCAGGTAAGTTCTTACATAAATTATGTTTTCTTTCATGTAATTAGCAAGAGTCCATGAGCTAATGACGTATGGGATAATGACTACCCAAGATGTGGATCTTTCCACGCAAGAGTCACTAGAGAGGGAGGGATAAAATAAAGACAGCCAATTCCGCTGAAAAATAATCCACACCCAAAATAAAGATTAAATTTTATAATGAAAAAAACTGAAAACATAAGCAGAAGATTCAAACTGAAACAGCTGCCTGAAGTACTTTTCTACCAAAAACAGCTTCAGAAGAAGAAAACACATCAAAATGGTAGAATTTAGAAAAAGTATGCAAAGAAGACCAAGTTGCTGCTTTGCAAATCTGATCAACCGAAGCTTCATTCCTAAACGCCCAGGAAGTAGAAACTGACCTAGTAGAATGAGCTGTAATCCTTTGAGGCAGAGTTTTACCCGACTCGACATAAGCATGATGAATTAAAGATTTCAACCAAGATGCCAAAGAAATGGCAGAAGCCTTCTGACCTTTCCTAGAACCGGAAAAGATAACAAATAGACTAGAAGTCTTTCGGAAATTCTTAGTAGCTTCAACATAATATTTCAAAGCTCTAACTACATCCAAAGAATGCAATGATTTCTCCTTAGAATTCTTAGGATTAGGACATAATGAAGGAACCACAATTTCTCTACTAATGTTGTTGGAATTCACAACCTTAGGTAAAAATTCAAAAGAAGTTTGCAACACTGCCTTATCCTGATGAAAAATCAGAAAAGGAGACTCACAAGAAAGAGCAGATAATTCAGAAACTCTTCTGGCAGAAGAGATGGCCAAAAGGAACAAAACTTTCCAAGAAAGTAATTTAATGTCCAATGAATGCATAGGTTCAAATGGAAGAGCTTGAAGAGCCCCCAGAACCAAATTCAAACTTTTTTAATACGAACCAAAGCTTGCACAAAACAATGAATAACAGGAAGATTAGCAATCTTTCTGTGAAAAAGAACAGAAAGAGCAGAGATTTGTCCTTTCAAGGAACTTGCAGACAAACCTTTCTCCAAACCATCCTGAAGAAACTGTAAAATTCTCGGAATTCTAAAAGAATGCCAGGAAAAATGATGAGAAAGACACCAAGAAATATAAGTCTTCCAGACTCTATATAATATATCTCCCTAGATACAGATTTACGAGCCTGTAACATAGTATTAATCACAGAGTCAGAGAAACCTCTTTGACTAAGAATCAAGCGTTCAATCTCCATACCTTTAAATTTAAGGATTTGAGATCCTGATGGAAAAAAGGACCTTGAGACAGAAGGTCTGGTCTTAACGGAAGAGTCCACGGTTGGCAAGAGGCCATCCGGACAAGATCCGCATACCAAAACCTGTGAGGCCATGCTGGAGCTACCAGCAGAACAAACGAGTATTCCTTCAGAATCTTGGAGATCACTCTTGGAAGAAGAACTAGAGGCGGAAAGATATAAGCAGGATGATACTTCCAAGGAAGTGACAATGCATCCACTGCTTCCGCTTGAGGATCCCTGGATCTGGACAGATACCTGGGAAGTTTCTTGTTTAGATGAGAGGCCATCAGATCTATTTCTGGAAGTCCCCACATTTGGACAATCTGAAGAAATACTTCTGGGTGAAGAGACCATTCGCCCGGATGCAACGTTTGGTGACTGAGATAATCCGCTTCCCAATTGTCTATACCTGGGATATGAACCGCAGAAACTAGACAGGAGCTGGATTCCGCCCAAACCAGAATTTGAGATACTTCTTTCATAGCCAGAGGGCTGTGAGTCCCTCCTTGATGATTGATGTATGCCACAGTTGTGACATTGTCTGTCTGAAAACAAATGAACGATTCTCTCTTTAGAAGAGGCCAAGACTGAAGAGCTCTGAAAATTGCACGGAGTTCCAAAATATTGATCGGTAATCTCACCTCCTGAGATTCCCAAACCCCTTGTCCCGTCAGAGACCCCCACACAGCTCCCCAACCTGTAAGACTTGCATCTGTTGAGATTACAGTCCAGGTCGGAAGAACAAAAGAAGCCCCCTGAACTAAACGATGGTGATCTGTCCACCACGTCAGAGAGTGTCGTACAATCGGTTTTAAAGATATTAATTGAGATATCTTTGTGTAATCCCTGCACCACTGGTTCAGCATACAGAGCTGAAGAGGTCGCAATGTGAAAACGAGCAAAGGGGATCGCGTCCGATGCAGCAGTCATAAAACCTAGAATTTCCATGCATAAGGCTACCGAAGGGAATGATTGCGACCGAAGGTTTCGACAAGCTGATATCAATTTTAGACGTCTCTTGTCTGTCAAAGATAGAGTCATGGACACTGAATCTATCTGGAAACCCAAAAAGGTTACCCTTGTCTGAGGAATCAATTAACTTTTTAGTAAATTGATCCTCCAATCATGATCTTGAAGAAACAACACAAGTCGATTCGTATGAGATTCTGCTAAATGTGAAGACTGAGCAAGTACCAAGATATCGTCCAAATAAGGAAATACCACAATACCCTGTTCTCTGATTACAGACAGAAGGGCTCTGAAAATTGCACGGAGTTCCAAAATATTGATCGGTAATCTTACCTCCTGAGATTCCCAAACCCCTTGTCCCGTCAGAGACCCCCACACAGCTCCCCAACCTGTAAGACTTGCATCTGTTGAGATTACAGTCCAGGTCGGAAGAACAAAAGAAGCCCCCTGAACTAAACGATGGTGATCTGTCCACCACGTCAGAGAGTGTCGTACAATCGGTTTTAAAGATATTAATTGAGATATCTTTGTGTAATCCCTGCACCACTGGTTCAGCATACAGAGCTGAAGAGGTCGCATGTGAAAACGAGCAAAGGGGATCGCGTCCGATGCAGCAGTCATAAAACCTAGAATTTCCATGCATAAGGCTACCGAAGGGAATGATTGCGACTGAAGGTTTCGACAAGCTGATATCAATTTTAGACGTCTCTTGTCTGTCAAAGATAGAGTCATGGACACTGAATCTATCTGGAAACCCAAAAAGGTTACCCTTGTCTGAGTAATCAATTAACTTTTTAGTAAATTGATCCTCCAATCATGATCTTGAAGAAACAACACAAGTCGATTCGTATGAGATTCTGCTAAATGTGAAGACTGAGCAAGTACCAAGATATCGTCCAAATAAGGAAATACCACAATACCCTGTTCTCTGATTACAGACAGAAGGGCACCGAGAACCTTTGTTTCGACAAGCTGATATCAATTTTAGACGTCTCTTGTCTGTCAAAGATAGAGTCATGGACACTGAATCTATCTGGAAACCCAAAAAGGTTACCCTTGTCTGAGGAATCAATGAACTTTTTAGTAAATTGATCCTCCAACCATGATCTTGAAGAAACAACACAAGTCGATTCGTATGAGATTCTGCTAAATGTGAAGACTGAGCAAGTACCAAGATATGATCCAAATAAGGAAATACCACAATACCCTGTTCTCTGATTACAGACAGAAGGGCACCGAGAACCTTTGTAAAAATTCTTGGAGCTGTTGCTAGGCCAAACGGCAGAGCCACAAACTGGTAATGCTTGTCTAGGAACGAGAATCTCAGAAACTGATAGTGATCTGGATGAATCGGAATATGCAGATATGCATCCTGTAAATCTATTGTAGACATATAATGCCCTTGCTGAACAAAAGGCAGGATAGTCCTTACAGTTACCATTTTGAATGTTGGTATCCTTACATAAAGATTCAATATTTTTAGATCCAGTACTGGTCTGAAGGAATTCTCCTTCTTTGGTACAATGAAGAGATTTGAATAAAACCCCAGTCCCTGTTCCAGAACTGGAACTGGCATAATTACTCCAGCCAACTCTAGATCTGAAACACATTTCAGAAATGCTTGAGCCTTCGCTGGATTTACTGGGACACGGGAAAGAAAAAATCTCTTTGCAGGAGGCCTTATCTTGAAGCCAATTCTGTACCCTTCTGAAACAATATTCTGAATCCAAAGATTGTTAACGGAATTGATCCAAATTCCTTTGAAAAAACGTAATCTGCCCCTACCAGCTGAGCTGGAATGAGGGCCGCACCTTCATGTGGACTTAGGAGCTGGCTTTGATTTTCTTAAAGGCTTGGATTTATTCCAGACTGGAGATGGTTTCCAAACGGATACCGCTCCTGAGGATGAAGGATCAGGCTTTCGTTCCTTGTTGTGACGAAAGGAACGAAAACGATTATTAGACCTAAATTTACCTTTCGATTTTTTATCCTGTGGTAAAAAAGTTCCTTTCCCTCCAGTAACAGTTGAGATAATAGAATCCAACTGAGAACCAAATAATTTATTACCCTGGAAAGAAAGGGAAAGCAGAGTAGACTTAGAAGACATATCAGCATTCCAAGTTTTAAGCCATAAAGCTCTTCTAGCTAAAATAGCTAGAGACATATACCTGACATCAACTCTAATGATATCAAAGATGGCATCACAAATAAAATTATTAGCATGTTGAAGAAGAATAATAATGCTATGAGAATTATGATATGATACTTGTTGCGCTAAAGCTTCCAACCAAAAAGTTGAAGCTGCAGCAACATCCGCCAAAGATATAGCAGGTCTAAGAAGATTACCTGAACACAAGTAAGCTTTTCTTAGAAAGGATTCAATTTTCCTATCTAAAGGATCCTTAAAGGAAGTACCATCTGCCGTAGGAATGGTAGTACGCTTAGCAAGAGTAGAGACAGCCCCATCAACCTTAGGGATTTTGTCCCAAAATTCTAATCTGTCAGATGGCACAGGATATAATTGCTTAAAACGTTTAGAAGGAGTAAATGAATTATCCAAATTATTCCATTCCCTGGAAATTACTTCAGAAATAGCACCAGGAACAGGAAAAACTTCTGGAATAACTACAGGAGATTTAAAAACCTTATCTAAACGTTTAGATTTAGTATCAAGAGGACCAGAATCCTCTATTTCTAATGCAATTAGGACTTCTTTAAGTAAAGAACGAATAAATTCCATTTTAAATAAATATGAAGATTTATCAGCATCAACCTCTGAGACAGAATCCTCTGAACCAGAAGAGCCATTATCAGAATCAGAATGATGATGTTCATTTAAAAATTCATCTAAAAAATGAGAAGTTTTAAAAGACTTTTTACGTTTACTAGAAGGAGGAATAACAGACATAGCCTTCTTAATGGATTTAGAAACAAAATCTCTTATGTTATCAGGAACACTCTGAGTATTAGATGTTGATGGAACAGCAACAGGTAATGTAACTTTACTAAAGGAAATATTATCTGCATTAACAAGTTTGTCATGACATTCAATACAAACAACAGCTGGAGGAACAGCTACCAAAAGTTTACAGCAGATACACTTAGCTTTGGTAGCTCCAGCACCAGGCAGCGATTTTCCAGAAGTATCTTCTGACTCAGCTTCAACATGGGACATCTTGCAATATGTAATAGAAAAAACAACATATAAAGCAAAAATGAACAAATTCCTTAAATGACAGTTTCAGGAATGGGAAAAAATGCCAGTGAACAAGCTTCTAGCAACCAGAAGCAATAAAAAATGAGACTTAAATAATGTGGAGACAAAAGTGACGCCCATATTTTTTTAGCGCCAAATAAGACGCCCACATTATTTGGCGCCTAAATGCTTTTGGCGCCAAAAAATGACGCCACATCCGGAACGCCGACATTTTTGGCGCAAAAGAACGTCAAAAATGACGCAACTTCCGGCGACACGTATGACGCCGGAAACAGAAAAAAAAATTTGCGCCAAAAAAGTCCGCGCCAAGAATGACGCAATAAAATGAAGCATTTTCAGCCCCCGCGAGCCTAACAGCCCACAGGGAAAAGTCAAATTTTAAGGTAAGAAAAAAATTGTCTTATTCAAATGCATTATCCCAAATATGAAACTGACTGTCTGAAAATAAGGAATGTTGAACATCCTGAGTCAAGGCAAATAAATGTTTGAATACATATATTTAGAACTTTATAAAAAAGTGCCCAACCATAGCTTAGAGTGTCACAGAAAATAAGACTTACTTACCCCAGGACACTCATCTACATGTTGTAGAAAGCCAAACCAGTACTGAAACGAAAATCAGCAGAGGTAATGGTATATATATATAAGAGTATATCGTCGATCTGAAAAGGGAGGTAAGAGATGAATCTCTACGACCGATAACAGAGAACCTATGAAATAGACCCCGTAGAAGGAGATCATTGAATTCAAATAGGCAATACTCTCCTCACATCCCTCTGACATTCACTGCACGCTGAGAGGAAAACCGGGCTCCAACCTGCTGCGGAGCGCATATCAACGTAGAATCTAGCACAAACTTACTTCACCACCTCCATAGGAGGCAAAGATTGTAAAACTGATTTGTGGGTGTGGTGAGGGGTGTATTTGTAGGCATTTTGAGGTTTGGGAAACTTTGCCCCTCCTGGTAGGAATGTATATCCCATACGTCACTAGCTCATGGACTCTTGCTAATTACATGAAAGAAAAGCCCTTTTAAGGGCTGTAAAAGAGCTGATTACTTTGTAATGTAGAATAGGGTAGGGGCTTAGATTAGTTGTAATTAGTTTAAAATTCTTGTAATATTTTTTTATTTTCTGTAATTTAGTGTTTGTTTTTGTAATTTAGTTTAGTTTATTTAATTGTATTTATTATTATTATTATTATTATTATCGGTTATTTGTAGAGCGCCAACAGATTCCGCAGCGCTAAAATGCAAGATGGCTGCTACATCATGTGACCACGGCACTTCTGTTGAGCACTGGCAAATCTAGTTCATAGCAGCACTGAACACACCAAGTTTCAAAGTTGTAACATTAGCAGTTCCAGAGATAACGATTATTAAGCGTTTTTCGAAATTTGTCGCAAAAAGCAATATGGCTGCGTTACCTTATGACCTATGAGGTCAATATTGCATGAGATGTAGCAGAGCAATAGGCTGTACCAGCATACCTGATTTCAAGAGCTTTGCATTAGCAATTCAAGAGTTATGGGCAATAGTATAAGTTTGGCGGAATAATAGTATTTAACTGTTGGTATTGGTAGTTAATTTATTTAATTAATTTAATGATAGTGTAATGTTAGGTTTAATTGTAACTTAGGTCAGGAATTATTTTATAGGTAATTTTGTAATTATTTTAACTAGGTAAATATTAAATAGTTAATAACTATTTAATAGCTATTGTACCTAGTTAAAATAAATACAAAGTTGCCTGTAAAATAAATATAAATCCTAAAATAGCTACAATATAATTATTTGTTATATTGTAGCTATATTAGGGTTTATTTTACAGGTAAGTATTTAGTTTTACATAGGAATACTTTAGTTAATAAGAGTTAATTTATTTCGTTAGATTAAAATTTTATTTAATTTAGGGGGGTGTTTAGGGTTAGACTTAGCTTTAGGGGTTAATACATTTATTATAGTAGCGGCGAGGTCCAGTCGGCAGATTAGGGGTTGATACTTGAAGTTAGGTGGCGGCGACGTTGGGGGGGGGGCAGATTAGAGGTTAATAAATATTATGTAGGTGTCGGCGATGTTAGGGGCAGCAGATTAGGGGTTCATAGGGATAATGTAGGTGGCGTTGGTGTCTGGAGCGGCAGATTAGGGGTTAATTGTGTAATGCAGGTGTCAGCGATAGCGGGGGCGGCAGATTAGGGGTTAATAAGTGTAAGGTTAGGGATGTTTAGACTCGGGGTTCATTTTTGGTGCAGACTTAGAAAGTGTTTACCCATAGGAAACAATGGGGCTGCGTTAGGAGCTGAACGCTGCTTTTTTGCAGGTGTTAGGTTTTTTTTTCAGCCCAAACTGCCCCATTGTTTTCTATGGGGGAATCGTGCACAAGCACGTTTTGCCAGCTTACCGCTACCGTAAGCAACGCTGGTATTGAGGGTTGAAGTGGCGGTATATTCGGCTCAACACTCCCTTTTTGGAGCCTAACACAGCCCCTCAGACAACTCTAAATACCAGCGTTGTTTGGAAGCAGTGGTAGGAAAAAAAGCAGCGTTACCTACGCGGGTCTTTACCGACAAAACTCTAAATCTAGCCGAATATGTCTTTCCTCAGCTTCATAGGACAATGTATATGCACATGCAATGATGTTTGATCATATAAAAAAAGACTATGAGCGTAAAAGTCTCGATATATATGTCAGTTTTAATACACATCAACTTTGCATAAATATTTATGATTGATGCCATACACATATTTAACAAAAAACTCCAACGATATCACTGTAGCTGAATAATATCTTCATGAGATGATAAAATTGGATTTGCTTTTGAAGATGTCAATCAGTTGATGCAGTGTTAAGTGTCATCAAACTCATGTCAACAGAACAGGCGTGCTAGGAGGAGTAAGTTAAGTCTGTCAAATGGGAAAGCCAATCGGCAAGCTATTGTGTCTAACAATATTAAGTCTCAAATATTTTGCTCACATAATATCTTTCCTCGGCATCCTATAGCTTTTTCTATATATACGATAATCTCGATTTCCACTTTAATGCTTTAATAACATCAATAATAGAATGCACATAATACAAGCACTTTATATATAAAACGGATAAACCAGGGCCATTTTCCACATGGCAGTGCCCAACTAAATTTCTTTTGGAAGGTAGAGTTACCCCTTGAAATCAAAACATCTGATGTAATTTCATTGTTCAATGTCAGAGCCTGATGTCGTAACGGATCCAAATCTCAATTTAGAGGATTTAGAGGATCGGTTTGTATACAAAGATGTCAAAATTATATGCTGTCAAATTGCAGATTCATAAGTTACAATTTTACTAAGACATAGGTTATAAATTTATATTACTTGTGTAATAAATAAAATTTGTGCTAAAGGATACATGACCTGACACGATTTCTTTTTAAGTTTGTACATAAAACCAAGTTATGGGGAATAAGGAGAATGAATTTACATCCATATAGGTGAAATAATATAGGTGAAACAATTTTACTGGAATCTACGCCATGGAACAAGAACACGGCCTTTCAAGTGTGACGGATAGTAGCATCGCCTCCGCCATGGACTTGAGAGAAGAAAACAGGCAGCGGAGCGAAGTTCGACAACGCGGATTACTTGAGGAGCCGTTAACATGAGTCGGGATGGTTTCACAGAAATATTCTCCCTGCATCTCCGAACTCTAACTTTCAAACAAGCCCTCACTGAGAGACTGACAGGACTACTTAAAACTCCTGTCCCATGCCGAAGAGTACTACCCTCCATAAGAGACAAAAACAAAAATTAAAAATTCTGATACTTCTCTGCCAACCTCCTGGGACGAAAGGCAAAGAATGACTGGGGGAATGAGGGGAATGGGAGGAGCATTTAAAGGGACAGTCTACCTTAGAATTGTTATTGTTTTAAAAGATAGATAATCCCTTTATTACCCATTCCCCAGTTTTGCATAAACAACACAGTTATATTAATATACTTTTTACCTCTGTGATTACCTTGTATCTAGGAACCTTCTTCCAGCCCCCTGATCACATGACTGTGACTGTTTATTATCTATTGTCTTAAAGTTAGCATTGTTTTATGCTGGATCTTAAATAATCCCCTGTGCCTGAACACAGTGTTATCTATATGGCCCACGTGTACTTTCTGTCACTTTGTGTTGGAAAGAGATTTAAAAAGCCTGTGATAAGAGGCAGCCCTCAAAGGCTTAGAAATTAGCATATGAGCCTACCTATGTTTAGTTTAAACTAAGAATACCAAGAGAAAAAAGCAAATTTGATGATAAAAGTAAATTGGAAAGTTGATTAAAATTAATCTGAATAATGAAAGTTTAATTAATACTAGACTGTCCCTTTAAGCCTTTGGCTGGGGTGTCTTTGCCTCCTCCTGGTGGGAAGGTTCTTATTTCCCAAAAGTAATGAATGCAGCTGTGGACTCTTTCCATTTAAAACATCTTCATAGAAAGGGAATCTACTATAGTCCCTATGAACACCACCCTTGTAGATGGAACAAGGGAACTCTTTCCCAGATCCACTTTCCACCCGTGGGAACGTAGAAAAGACAACAAGATCTCTGTGTGAGTTTGCTTGTTGAAAAGATGGCGCCTGAACCAGAATGTCGTCCAGATAGGGCGCCACTGCAATTCCCCGAGACCGAATCACTGCCAAGAGAGCCCCCAGAACCTTTGAGAAAATTCTGGGAGCTGTGGCAAGGCCAAACAGAAGAGCTCCAAACTGAAAGTGGTTGTCCAGAAAAGCGATCTTTGTATAGGAGCTTGCTTGTTGAAAAGATGGTGCCTGAATCAAAATGTAGTCTAAGTAAGGCGCCACTGCAATTCCCTGAGACCTGATCACTGCCAAAAGAGCCCCCCCAGAAGTTTTGAGAAGATTCTGGGAGCTGTAGCAAGGCCAAACGGAAGTGCCGCAAACTGAAAATGTGTGTCTAAAAAAGCGAATCTCAGAAATTTGTAATGATCCCTGTGAATAGGGACATTAAGATATGCGTCCTTCAGGTCTATTGTCATCATGAACTGACCTTCTTGGACCAAAAGAAGAATGGACCGAAACTTGTTGAGACACTTTATGTCTAAAATGAGATGAAAAGTTCCCTCTTTTTTGGGAACCACAAACAGGATTTGAATAGAATCCTAGACCCTGTTCCTTTACTGGAACTGGAACAATCACTCCCAGAGAGAAAAGATCCTGAATGCAGTTCAAGAATGCCTCTCTTTTTACCTGATCTGCAGACAACCTTGAGAGGTGAAACCTACCCCTGGGAGGGAGAAAATTTAATTCTATCTTGTAA